>NW_022145595.1:23642648-24178649 GCF_000002235.5 Strongylocentrotus purpuratus
TGACATGAAATACTTTGAAAATCACAAGAAAAATTGGCAACTCACTCATGAGTCTGTGACGTCATTGCCTCACTATCCACTTATTGTTTTCTTTATATTGATAATATAAATTTCCTATTTTGCCCATAAGAATCTTATTTCCTCACACTAACATCCAAGTTATATTGAAAGTAATATGTTTTTTGTGTGGATGCACTAATATAGAGTAAATTTGTTCACTTAAATCATGAAAAATGTGAATTTTGATAAACTATTGATAACAAAATCAATAATTATAAATATACAATATTCAGAAAAAAGTATTAATTCTTCAAAGTTCATAAAAGATTTGGTGAAATGTCATGCACGCAATATGATACAAATCATATAACATGGGCAAACGCATGGGGAAATGTTTGGGGGATAAAAAGGGAATAAGAATATACAAAGCAATTGATAAATAGTGAGGACATGACATCACAATTGGGTATTGACAATTTGTGTAGTGATTTCCATTGTTTCATTCTTTTTCATATTCTTTCAAAAATTCATAACTTCTTTATTAGTTATACGATTTTACTCATTTTTTTTGCACTGTTTCTCTTGTTTTTCTGCATCTACTCAGAGCAATTTATTGTTGGAGTGGACTTAGCCTTTAAAAGGGGAAGTTTTGACTGAGAGTGCTAGTCTTGTTCAAGGCTCAAGTCACTAACCCACATTTTGAGAGCGGGGCCCCTGGAAATGTCATTGAGCCTAGAGTCTAGGCTACCTGTACCTCCGCTGTCTGTCACATCACTCACAGACATCAATCAATAGGCTCTGCAACCGAAGAATGGGCCATTTATGAATACTCGTTGGGGATTAAGTGATTGAGAGTGATATCATGGACCTTGGTATTGTGCCAAACTTAAGTAGTTGTATTTTTCTGAGAATCAGCCCAGGTCGTGGGGTCATAGTACTTTTTGGTCATGCATGGGCTATTCATTCATATGAAAGAGGTGGACGAGGGGAGAGGAGAGAGAGGGAGAGAGAAAGAGAAAGACATCGAGGGAGAGAGAAAGAGAGAGTGGAAGAGGGAGGGAAAGAGAGAGAAAGAGAGAGAGAGAGAAGAGGGAGGGAGAGAGAGAGAGAGAAAGTAAAAAAAGAAGTGGATGGAGTGACAGGAAGAATGTGGTAGAAGAGAAGGGGAGGGAGAGGGAGAGCAAGTGATATTGAGAGAGAGAGAGCATGAGAGAGATATCATGCAGCTTTAGAGTTATAAACTGGAACATTGTATTCCAAAACTAAACGTGGGGAAGGAGGAGGAGGAGGAGGGAAGAGAATAGTCTGCAAGCAAATACTCTAATTTAACACTTTACCCGCAATTTCTAAAGCCTTGAACAGAGCCTAGATCTGTCAGTTTCTGGCATGTACAGAGCATATTGTAGTCTCATTTTACAGACACTGTTATGCACAATCTGCAAACTAGGTAGAGAAGGGGGAGAAAGAGGGGGAGAGCATTACAAATCATAAGGTGGTACAGGGCTTGAGAGATTGAGGAGATGACTGTGCTCGTATTCCACGAGATGACGAGTGGTCAAGCCGTCTGTCTCGGTTTGGATTAGAGGTTGGTTGAAGTCCCCCAGCCATGGGAAACTATTCATTAAACCTCAGGCATGGGGTGAATAGCACACGCATGACTCTTAGGCTGTGACTGTTCGTTCAACATTTTCTCAGCCTCAAATCAAAGTCTCCGTTTTGATTACTGTATAGCGTAGTCAATCTTGTAGTGTGGGTCCAGCCATTAACGGAGAGCATCTTTTGGTGAATTGAATAAGGGGGACGGGGGCACGGAGGTTTGTTGTATCATCTCTTCTTTCCTCATTTCCCCATTGCCTTTTTAAAGCCATTCTGTTAGGGGCACTTGCCACCCCCCTGCCCCTCCCCTTTCCCCATATGTTCCTGCTGTATTTACTTTGCCACAGGGTTTAGTTGAACATGCAGGGTTTTGCTTGGAATATTACTACTGCAACTCATTTTGTTAATATTTGTTTTCAAGGTACTTGGAATATTTCAATTATGATTCATTCAAGTATGATTCATACCACATTCTTTGCCATGTGTTTCAAGTATTGCTTTCATTTGGTGCAAACACTTTAAAAGGGGAAAGTTCAATTTTGTATGTTACCTAGATACCTGGAATGCCACTGGAATCTAAAGATTCTTGTAGATGTCTACAAATTTCAAAAGCCTTGCTGCGGCTATACATGTACATGTATGTCTTGTGTGATGTATCAAAACCAAACAATAAAATTGCTGGAAATGTCATTGTGTTTATATAGGGTCATACGGACATGGTACATGTGTTTATTAAATATGCCGGAAGTGCTAATTATACAATTGAAAGTCATGTGCTTTGCAAAGTTGTTGTGAAATGTTTCTGTGATTTCGACGTGTCAAATGCAGTTCAAATTTGACCTTAATTTGAAAGATGTGAATTATCTATTTATTTTTGTAAGACCAGATTTATTAACTGCACTCCTCAGAGCTGTATTCTTATTTGTGTACATTGGATCATTAGCTAGCTAGCCACATGTATATGTAGACTTCAGTGATGTGTGTTATAAGCAGTTGTCATGATATGCTGACAGTAAAAAATAAAATTAATCATAAACACAATCGCAGAGACTTTCAAAAACTCAAATTAAATATTTTTAAAAAGGTAAATAATCATACTGAGTTAGACAGTACCACCTGTGCGCTTAGAAAAGCCTGTATAAAGCGCCCTATAAATGTAATTATTATTAAGGGCATTTTATTGCCAGTAGAGATCGTGTTCAGATTGTGTCATTGGTGTGTTTACACATTCCAATAGGTGATGCTTTAAACTCTTACATTTGCCTTAAGTTGATGTTTTAAGGTTTTGCAAACAAATTCATAAGGGAACAACACTGATATAACTTCTCCATTGATTTTTTGCACACTGATTTCCATAGTCATGTAGAGATGTCATCCATGTGAAGTAGATAGTAGATGTTTCCTATTATACCATACAGAGTTATAATATATATATATATAAAGGTGTATGAAGGATGAAATGATTTTCCTTTAGTGGAGACAAAATACAAAAGTTATTACTGATTTGTGCAATTTATAGCATCTACATGTATGTATATTTTTCTTGTTTTTTATTCTGATTACAATTATTCTCAATTTGGATTGATTTGTCATGCTCACAAGATTCTGTTCATGTAACCCTGTTATATTTTACTCTGTTATCCATTATGTTTTTGTACTTTTTATTGCATAACTTGTGTAATCAGGATTTTGAATTTGTGCATGTTTGCATGTTTATGAATGAATTATGTATATGATTATTCGATTGAATTATAATTTCTTCTATGTTTAATGTGATGATATCGTTTGTCTTCCTAAGTATCTGTTAAGTTACATGCATGGGAATTGAAAAAATTCTTCAGATTAAAATGATGTTTTTTTGAAAGAAGAAGAATTCTATGATTCAACATTCCATTTCTCTCAAAGTTTACTTTGATATTTATGTGACTGTATTTTCTCTTTGTGCACACAATTGCAATAGAAATGCACCAAAGAGGTTAGAATATATGCCCCCCCCCCCCCCACACCACCAATTCAGAATTGAACCCTTCCCATCCCTTTGCAAAAACAAGTTATAAACTTAGTTTTCCAATGTAAATGATATAGTTTCAAGAAGAGACAGAGTTTGAAAATGGGGGCATGAAGAACAGTGTAGCAGGAATGTTCCCCAGGGAGTGGAGAATATGCACTATAATATCAATAATAGCAATTGACCAGAGTAATAATAATATTGTACACAGTCATGCAAGTGTTTTCGTCAGTTAATGGTAAAGTGCTATATAAGAAACCAGTATTATTATTATTATTATTATTATTTTCTTTTAATGATGTCAGCTTGTGTAATGTTTGCACATATTCTTTGCCACTCTCTATAGAAAATGAAGACAAATGGATAATGGTTCACTTAGGTTAAATATTCTTAAAATAATGAAAAGATGGATTTAGTTTGCCGTGGAAGAAATATTTATCCACAATGAAGAAGTCCTGGATCAAAACAACTTTCTCCATTAAAGTTACTCTGTAACAATTTTTGAAACGTTACTTATCATATTCCTTCTACTGAACTAACCCTCTAACATGCAAATAGTCCTGAAAAAGTTCTCAAACCACACAGATATTTATGGTTTTCTTTGAAGGCATCACTGTGCAACACCCTCAAACAGTAAATTTAAACTGAATATGTTGTATATTTGATTTTTTTCCAAACATACAGTATTACATGTATGTGGACTCTAATAATTTGAGATTTCATTTTGATTCTATTTTAAGGATGTTTCTTTGTAATGCATTATAACCAATTTACTCTAAGAATGTTTTTAAAAAGCTGCTCATCATGCACTCATTGGAATAATTTGCGTTGAACCTGAATTCCCAAACAAAAACACAAGTTCGTGCTTGGCTGTTACAGAAAATAAGCATGAGTTTCGTCTCTTTCTGAGCATCAGGATGCTTTGTTACAAAACTTGTTAATTTCTTCTCAATTTTTAAAGCTGAATACAAATTTGCCACAAACCCCAGATCAATTATGAGATCTGATAGAGTCCTAACAGTATACCTCGGGATATAAAACAAAAATCTTTTGTGAATGCATTACTTGTATATTTATTTATACATTCCTCGTATGGCATATAATTGTATTTTCAAGCTTCAGCACTGCCTTTATCCTTTATGCCGACACGACATCGTTTTTAATCTACAAATGATTTTAGTAATTTTATTGAAGAATTAAGATACTGATATTTAAAGGGTATCTGTCTCACATCTCCCTGAACGTAAATAGCGATACATGCAATGTGATTGGTGTTTTAGATGCAACTCAGATTTATTTCATCTCACTATAGTTAGCACATGGAGGTAGCTTTAATTGTACAAAAGGAGGCTCGTTCGAGATTACTAGAAAGCAATGTGTCTAGTGGTTGATTTTTTCGTCATTTGCCATGCCTAAACAACATTAAATGGACCTGGAAGGAATTAATATTCCAGAAATGTGTATTTGTAATGTTTGTTTATGTAACCTCTTACGCATTTACAACCCTGACTACATCTAAATAAACTCAGCAACATGCCATGATCTGCACCAAGTTGAACTAATAGACTGATTTATTCAAATGCTTCCTCAGAGTCCGAGAATAAACCCTTGCAGTTTGGTAATGGCAAATGGAGTGATGATGAGGAGGAGGAGGTGGAGTTGGTAATATTGATGAGGAGGAGGAGGAGGAGGGTGAGGATAATGTTGGTAATGATGATGGTGATGGTGATGGTAATGGTAATGGTGGTGATGACTGATGGTGATAGTGATGACGATGATGGTGATGGTGAAGATGGTGATGATGATGGTGATAGTGATGGTAATGGTGGTGATGACTGATGGTGATAGTGATGACGATGATTGTGATGGTGAAGATGGTCATGATGATGGTGATAGTAATGATGAAGATGGCGACTATGATGGTGATAGTGATGACGATGGTGATGATGATGGTGGAGGTGATGGTGATAGTGATGATGATGATGGTGATAGTGATGATGGTGATGGTGATAGTGATGATGATGATGGTGATAGTGATGATGGCGACGATGCTGGTGATGAAGATGATGATAGAAATGCTAATGATGTTGGTGGTGGTGGTGATGGTGATAGTGATGACGATGATGGTGACGATGGTGACAATGATGATGGTGACAATGATGATGATGATGATGATGATGGTGATGGTGATGATGATAATGAAGTCGATGACGGTGATGATGATGATAATGACGTTGGTGATGGGGATAATGATGTCGATGATGGTAGTGATGATGATTATGATGATTATGATGATGGTGGTAGTGACGATGATGATGGTGATAAGGATGGTATAAATAATGATGATTGTGAAGCCGATTAGACGTTGCTATTGATTGGCATTAATCATTACGATTGTTGATGACAACTGAGAGTAATAATGATAATGATTACTGAAGATGAAGATAAAAGTAATCAGAAATGGTGACTTTTATGAGAAATGACTATGATTGTGACTGAAGATGTTAACAGTTGTCATTAAGTTTACCTAAACTAAGGTGGTGATGATTGCGATGATTATAATAATGTTTGAAGACGATCATTCGTGATAATTGATCACGATAATGACCATGACTGAAGACGTTGATGAAGATGATTAACAAAGAATAAAGTGACAACCAAAGTAGCGGTTAGTTTTGATAATGAAAATAACTATATTATATGGCTGGTAAATATTAAAGCGAATGTTTGCGATATTGGAATGTCATTGAAACAATGGATTCAAACACTTTGGCATCGTTTTGCTGCAGATTAATTGGTAACCCTGACAAAGACCAACTACTCAAATAGGTATTATGCGTTTGAGACTATCCACTCTACTACATTTTCGGTACGGACCGGTAGTGGTCAAATTGCGGTTCAAGGGTTTTGGGTGCAAAATATCCATTCAATGTTGTTTAAATATTGCCTTCAGAGGCTTAGATAGCAATACTTCAACCTACATTCGCAAAAAACAGAAATATGTGCCCAAATGTTCAATGTTGAAGTGCATTCGCGATATCTATCCAGGCCGGATCGATATGAAAATTTACCAAATATATCAATTAGTAGGCGGTTTCCCGGCAAAATTTGTACCATCACGTATTAGTCAAAACATATTCTGTCACATGATTGGTATAATAAGAGCTTCCATTTCATTTTTGAAGAGGGGGCGTTTCCAAAACTGGTCTAAACCTTTAAAATAAATTTTAAAAATTTAATATGATCTACCTAGACTAGCAAAATAATCTCCGACCCAATGATCTTTGCAAATGAGTGATATTAGCGTCTCCGAGGCTGTTTATTGACCGCTGCTTGTCCGCTTGTCCGCATTAAGGATTGACCAAATCTGGGGCATTTACAGAATCATGAAGTCGGTCCCTAGATGAAGAAAAAATGAAAACAAATCTGAAATATCCCAAGGGAATTCCCGCTCCGAGATCCAGTTTAAATCGAGATCGATGAGACAACCAAGATCGGCTGAAGGGGATATAAAGATAATCTCAACACTTCATTAATTGCGATTGATTTGAGGAGAACCGCTGGACTTTGTATGCAGCTTTGGGGTAAACAATTCGTGGAAAATGCCTCGATTTAAGATTAAAAATAATCTTCGAAATGGATATGTTTTTTTCGAAATAAATGAGAGGATGTTTATGGCCTACTTGCCTGGCATTTGCTGACCTTTTTGAAAGTCAAACAAGAATAAAATCTTCTAATTGATCGAAGTTTATCTGGGGTTTCTTTCACAAGAGTAAGAAAACAAAATAAGGAAGGAAAAAATAAAGTAGAGAGTGGATGTAAAACCAAAAATAAAGAAATAAAAGAAAAAGACGAAGACTATGAAGAAGGAAAGAAGAATTAACATAAAGAAAGAAAAAGATAATGATGATGATGATGATGGTGATGATGATGATGATGATGATGATGATGATGATGATGATGATGGTGGTGATGATGATTATGATGATGATGATGGCGATGATGATGATGATGATGATGATGTAGGTGATGATGATGATAGAGAAAACGAAGAAATGAGAAATAAAGAAAAAAAATGAAAAATGAAAAAGGGCATATAAGAAGAAGAAGAAGAGTGAGAAGCAGAAGGGGAGATGGAGAAGAGGAGGAGGAGGAGTACTGAAGAGGGGATGAGATTTTAAAAAACCTAGAAGAAGAAGAAAAATCCAGCAATGCTTCGGCAATGCTTAGAGTAATATTAGCATTCGTAGGATACACTGAAGTATTATCCTGTACAGTTATGTTGAAAGTTAATGTGTATTATGTATTTGATATTCACCACAGGAGTGGATTATGTTCGACAGCTATTGATATACCTATTGACCATCCGATACGCTCAAGTCAGTAAATGTAATTTGTAACATGGCAACCGAAGAATTGTGAATGTATTTATTCCAGAATACTACAATGTGTTAATCTGTTAATGGTAGGTGACTGGGTGTTACGTAAGCTTGTGTGGTGCACGCGCCACTTCGCCCTGTTATAGCTCCTAGATCCTCAAGTCACGGGTTGCGCGCACGCCCGCTCTTAGTAACACATTCCTCCTAACAAATGTCAAATGGTATCTAATTAATCCCTCTTTTATTCCGATTGACGTCATTTGAGATTGTGTTGACGCGTAGGGGATCATGTAAGTGCTCTTAATTAACCCAATCAAATGAGCTAAATACAGAAAAGTACAAATCGTTTTATTGAAATCTTGTTAGTCCCCGCGCGATTCTGTGACATCACTTTGCGTTTATTTTGCAATGATAATGAAGGGCGAGAGAATCTTCGATTGACGAAGGACAGAATTAGCCATATAATTGGGAGAGAGTGTTTTGTGTTTTAAGTAGTTTAAACGGTTACATCCCCCAAAAGTTTAGGTGTTATAAAAACGTTTTAACCATGCTCAAAATCAGCAGCACTACCTCATGCATCGAAGGGGAAGAAGTTGGTAAAATGTACCCCAAATTGAGAAGTTTAAACCACAAAAATAACAAGCTTTAAAAACAAAAAGGAACCAAGATACAGCAAATCTCACGAGCCCCCTCCCCCTTCCAACTCCACCTTTCACGTCCTCGAAAATTATGGCTACGACGCTTCGTAATGTGCAATTTAAAAATGAGTAACTAATGAGGACAATTAATGAATTATTGTTAGGTTTTATCATAATTGCTGGCCTTGGGTCATCCCTAAAATATCGCTGTCGTATATTTTTTAACTTTAACTTTGTTATCTCATTTTGTAAAGGGCTGAATTATCTTTTGAATAGACAAATGGCCAATTTGTAACATAATCATATTAAATGATGACGTGTAGTAATTATCTAGAATATGCTCTTACCAGCCATGACATTTTAAACAGTTCTTTACTAATTACCATTTATAAAAATTCCAGGGATAATCATAATTTGCACTATTACTCAATATTGTGATAACATATAAGTTGACAAGGATAATTAGATTAATGAAAATTGAGCGGATAATTGCGTCGACTTACACAATACACGCCCACACATATCACCCACTTTGAGAGAAGTAAAGCAAGTAAGAATGTAAAACCCAGTTGCTCCGTGATAATCCTAATTTTCTTTGAATGTATATAGTTTTAATCTGTGTTAACCCAGGAGAGAGAGAGGGGGGGCTTTGATTTCAACCCCCTCCCTTAGCCCCTCCCCTAGCCCCTCCCCTCCCCTGTCAAAGTGATTGAATTCCTCTTTGCGAATTTTTAGGGAGGTGTTTTTGCGGCTGAAATACCTTTTTTTTAATGAAGATTTTGTTTTTATTATTATTAGGGCAGGGTGTGGGAGGGGGTCATAACTTCTCTTTTTTATGTTCCCTTCTACTCTTCAATTTTTTCGTTCCCCCTCTCCCCTCCCTACCTCTTACCCTCCCTTTCCCTCCCCCACTCTCCCCCTCCCCTCCCTCCTTCCTTCTCTCCCTCCCTCCCTCCTTCCATCCCATTCTCTCTCCGTCTTTCTGCAGTTCGACAATGTGTGACTCGGTGTGTAAGCATGCAGCTGCCATAAATGGTCAAGACATAATTCACTCGATAAGTTAAGACGTATAGAGAGAGTTTGGTGCCGAACATACTCATGACGACTTTATAATGTGTAGCTACAAAGCCGCTGACTCTTCCGATATCAACGCCAATTGCTCATATAAGTTTAAGTAAAGTGAGGCCAGAATAAATGCAGCTGCTCCAGATCGAGTCCCTGCGTCTTGTCGAGTTACACGATCTTTCTTGAAACGAAAGCGGAAGAACCATGTGTGTGAAGACGAACGTTACAGATGCGACGTCTCGTAGTTTTGTCGTTAATGTTTCACAAAGTGTAAGGGTAAATTGGACCAGACCATACGTAAATGAGAGGGGTTTATTTTACACATTATCCCCGACATTAAAGAAAGGGACCTGATTTCACGAAAGGTCGAGTAACGCGACCACACGACCCGACGAGATGTACCGATGATTCGAAGGAACCCCCACCCCCACCCCGCCGCCCCTAACTCCAAACAACGCCAATCGTGCTCTTTCTTTTCCTTTTTTCATGAGTACTGAGCGCGTTATAACCTAGAAGTTTTTTAGTTTTTGATTTTTGTTTTGGAAAGGGAGGTTGAGGGGGGACTCCCCTTCCCCTCCCTACTTTTCCTAGGTTATTGAAACTTAGGAAAATCAATTCCTGTATCCATGGGACTATTATGACAAAACCGGGGGCTCTTGTATTTAAGAAGCGCTAATTTAATAGAACTTCAAAATCACACATAGATGGGAACTAAAAACGCGATACGGACTGATGGAAAGTTATTTTTGAGTTTTATTACCGACGCTCTTTACTCATGAGACACTCGAGGTGGTAGCGTTCTTAAGAAATGGAGAGGGCACAACTACTTTAACAGCTTAGCAATAAGCAAAGCTATCACAAATATCATAAGTAAGAGTAATTTAGGATTACTGTCCCATTGCCACATGACCGACGCCCCTGTGATTTTGTTTTTACTGTGTGATATCCTTTTATGCAAAAGAGATGTAGAAAACAGTAAAGTTTGTGAAAAAGGGTGGTATTTTGACAATACTTGTAAGCTTTCTTTATCATCCGGAGATAATAGAGCGCCAAGATTCGTGTAAGTTAGTATTCTAGGAAGGGGGAATGGGGGTGACCATGCCTAAATGTGATTTTTTTTTCGGCGACACACAGATTAGTTACGTCGTGCGCTCTCGAAATATTTAGGATTTTGTCAGTGCTACAAATGGGGGGGGGGGTGTATTAAAGCATCCACGCGCGAAAATGACGTTCCAACTACACAAGTCGTACAAGTTTGGTTTAAGGGTATTTGAACGTTAAATGGAATGACCTCTTCTTCTACTCCTTTTATTTTTGTTGAGTCACTCCCATCAAACGGAAACAAGTTGAACACCAAACGTCATACTGTCACCATCACCGCAATGGATTCATAAAGTTGCTCACATCGTAAGCCCGACCGACCGCCTCCACCCTTCCCCCTTTCTCTCATGCAAGCTCATAGCTTAGTCTATGAGGATATACAATGCCAGCAAGCTTTATGCATTCAAACTCTTAACTCTGAATTAGTTTTGACGCCATACCTAGCTCCTGCCTGACCTGGAGTCAAACGTGTCTTTAGCGATCACTTCTGAGCACCATGTTGTGCAACACACTTGTCGCTTCAGATCAAGCATTCATTGACGCAATATTGACCAAACGACAATTATCGGCAACTGGTTTTTAATGACTTATTACTCTTCACCGCACTTATCGATTGCGTTTCGACTTGTTAGATTTTTAGTTCTGCCGCGGAGTATTTTTGGAGGATTTTCGGGAGGCATGCCTGGTGCCGTTCCATGCGTGTCCCATCCTTCCGAGTTATTTTAACTGAATGGGAACAGTGTTCCGAATCGACTAGCAAACCAACAAACACAACGATTACATTCCGCCAGAACCACTGATGCACCGTTACGGTATTCGCATCGTTCCAGTTTTCTGTCCACCGGGCTAAAACACTCAGCTAACGTGATGCAGGTTTTAGGAATAAATATACTTGGGATATTACTTCACGTTGCCACCCTGGCAAACGCGCAAAATGTTGGTAAGTTTCAATTTCGTAAATCTTTTTCGCCATTTTTTAAATAGATTCTTAAGATGCTCGTCCTGCGTAGATTGTCATCATTGGTTTCAACTCATATGTTCCATTTTCAGTATCCATTGACCATTGAACGCGGAATTTTTATTGGCTTCATATAGTAGCTTTTTCAATATATGATATTCACCAAAACCTTTAAAAAAAGAAAGGTATAAAGCATTTCATATATATATTGAAGTATCCACTGAAGTACGTTTGTTTCATTGAGCATTGATGTTTCTCTAGCTCTTCACAGATAAGTTGTGGTAAAGTCTAGATCAAACAGAAGTTGCAACATTAAACCAAAAAAAATGTTTTTGGTCTTAATGAAACATTTTCAATCAAATTGATGTGTGTTAGTCCTTTTTCTCATAAACTAGAATGAAAAAACTTCAAGGTCTACCATAGTCCCATTTTGGATACATTGGATGTATAATGCACCATATTTAGATAAATCAGTGTTATTTTGTCGGGTGTGCCATCGCCAAGGTTTTGCTCTTTTTTTAGGTCTTCTTATTTTGTATTAAAATGAATTTCACAACCCATACACATTCGCTCAACATACGTTATGCTTCATACTTCATGGTTTATGACTGACTAAAGCACATTGCTTTTGAAGTTTCTGGTTTCCGGGTTTATTCTTACAAACGATACTTGTTTCTTACTATAAAAAAAAGTACAGGTGTGCACATAACAGCTCCATCCTCAGTTTGTGATAAACCCTACTAATATTTTAGTTTTCATCATTGTTATTGGTATAAGAACCAGACCCTATTAGATGTTTATATTGTTTCATTTTCTCAGAGCACTTTCTTTCCCATATCTTCCTTACATTATTATATTTTCTTTTTTTTTTCCTTTCCTCTACTTTTCTGTATTTCCGCACAAACGTTCTCATTATAACTTGCCTCGATTCTTGTACCCCTCCCTTCCCCCGTCCTTACCCTATATGGACCCTCACAGATCCTCTCCTTCCAAGCGGGAACCTGCCCCCTTTCGAATGATTTTTGTTTGAATATTTAGCCTACAAACAGAGAGGGAAATATATATATATATGGAATAAGAGAAGAGAAAAGTCGGGAAAAGAAGACGGTTGCTAGCCCCGTCCGCTTCCTTCACCCTCCCTATACTCTGAAGCCTTGAAATTCCCTTTTCATTTTCAGAGTATGACCGCCCCTTTCCCCATCAAGATTTTAGTGCCTACTCAATGACTGGAATCAGGCTGTGACACTTCTATTATCTGCTTAACTTTGTTTTCAATATATACTTTGACCCTATATCATTATAAGGAAGAAATATATTTGTGCGTGTTTATCACGTTATCTGAACATATTCAAATATGCCTACATGATCCTGATATGATCGCATGCTTTGTCCATTGGTTGTAAATGCATGATTATTTTTTTTTACTTGTAAAGAGATCGCTGAAATACGTGAACATTTACACACAATTGATTATTATTGTAGTTGTTTATACGGTGTGTGCAATAAAATGTAAACAATGAAAATGAAATGAATGAGAGATATTCGACAGTGATATAACAAACTGAATATAATCTTATTGTTGTGACTACACGGATATACTAATGCTGAATATTTGTTGGAAGCACGTAACCTAAATTACTCGATATTACTTGGTGCAGAGTTGAATATACGGGTAGCTTTGGTGTTGTGTATGATATTCATTTATTCATACTGCTTTTCCAGGCAGGGATTAGCGGCTATGCACTCGAACACGACCATGTGATACCAATGGTTATCAATGTTGAAGACTTGTTAGAAGTAATAGATTGTTAGAATTACAATGAAACATATAGTTACTAATCATCTTAAATATAAAAACCTACCAGTTTCGAACAACTGACAATGAAAAGAAAGTTCCTAAGCCCACTCCATAATCCTGTCTTAAATCTCAAATACATTTCTATAATTTCCTTATTTGTTATTTTGATATATGATTTTGTAATTAGGTTATTCAATCCTGTTGTCTACTTAAACGTGAATATTATCTAAAAATATATGACTAATAATAATAAGAATATTGGATCGTTATATGGCGCACATATCCACCCTGCAAAGTGCTCAAAGCGCTCCAATATTACCCCGGCTCAGCTAGGCTGCCGAATTCGGTGCTCACAGCATTCAAGGAATTCCTTCCTACCGATCCCCATTTACTTCACCTGGGTGGAGTGTGGCAAGTGTAGATCAATGTCTTGCCAACTTCATAGCGCGTTATTTCATATACTTGTAGATATAATTAGTTCCTTGATCTGTTCTTTGTCGGGGTCTGTGATTATGTAAATTTTGTTTGAAGTACTTCGAGAATCCATTCTGGGTTGTACTGCCTTATATAAAGCATTTACTATTTTTTGAATTATTATTATTATTATTAGTATTATTATTATTATCATTATCATTATTATCATTATCATTATCATTTTTATTATTATTATTATTATTATTATTATTGTAGTCAATATTATTATCATTATTGTTCTTGTTGTTATTGTAATTATCATTATTATTATTAGTAGTAGTAGTAGTAGAAGTAGTAGTAGTAGAAGTAGTAGTAGTAGTAGAGTAGTAGTAGTAGTAGTAGTAGTAGTAGTAGTAGTAGTAAATAGTAGTAGTAGTAGTAGAAGTAGTAGTAGTAGTAGTAGAAGTAGTAGTAGTAGTAGTAGTAGTAGTAGTAGTAGTAATTGTAGTAGTAGTAGTAGTAGTAGCAGTAGTAGTAGTAGTAGTAATAGTAGTAGTAGTGGTAGTAGAAGTAGTAGTAGTAGTAGTAGTAGTAGTAGTAGTAAATAGTAGTAGTAGTAAAAGAAGTAGTAGTAGTAGTAGTAGTAAATAGTAGTAGTAGTAGTAGTAGTAGTAGTAGTAGTAGTAGTAGTAGTAGTAGTAGTAAATAGTAGTAGTAGTAGAAGTAGTAGTAGTAGTAGTAGAAGTAGTAGTAGTAGTAGTAGTAGTAGTAGTAGTAGTAGTAGTAGTAGTAATTGTAGTAGTAGTAGTAGTAGCAGTAGTAGTAGTAGTAGTAATAGTAGTAGTAGTGGTAGTAGTAGTAGTAGTAGTAGTAGTAGTAGTAGTAGTAGTAGTAGTAGTAGTAGTAGTAGTAGTAGAGGTATCATCATCATCATAGGTATGGCATACATTACAACATACGTTATATATGAAAGCAATTACATCCATGTGCCTTCATCTGGATTAGACTCTCGCTAGAAACATCAATGGGTTCACGTCTATTAGTTTATTGATTAGACACGTGGCTATTAATATATTATGTGTCCAGGATTATGACTACACAATACATGACTTAGCGGATCTCACATGGGCAATTGAGCGTACGGCTGTGGGGCTGGGGGCTGCATCCCGTAGACGAAATGATAAAAATGTTCTTTCACCTCACGTGACGGAGGGGGTCATTCTGTCGCGTGCCTTTTTTCTGTCGTTGATCATGTGATGAGTGAAAGCACGTGATCATATATGTCGTATTATAAACTGTCTTGCTCAAACCATGATTTTACTCGATTTGCCTACAGAATTTAAATCTTGCTGAATTCATATTTGATTTATTTATTGAAATGCCTTATTATTCACTATATTTTGTTTATTTGTTTCTTCACGGAAGGTGTCAATTTTCCGAAAATCACTTGCTGTAAAATCCTTTGTCTGCTATTTATTTACATGTTCATGCACTGTGTCTTTCCGTTGCGTTATTATTAAATATTTCTACTGTTTAAAATGGCATGTACCTTCATCGTCAAAGCTATTTCAGAGTTAGTCTTATAAAAAGTTGAGATTGATCTAAATCAATCGCAAGTCGTCCAGTCAATCGTAAGTATACAGTCTGTTATCTCGAATGTAAATAGTTGCAATTGATATCAATCGCGAGTAAGATGCGATTAATCGCACCTGTTTATTAGACGGGGCCCAGATCTGTAGTAATACAAAACATAGAGGGTGGGGGGGGGGGAGAGAAAGAGAGAGAGAGAGAGAGAGAGAGAGAGAGAGAGAGAGATGGCAAATATGCGAGTGGCGTGGAGTAAAAGTGAGAGGGATAGAGAGAAAAAGAGAAAAAAGAGAAGTTGGAGAGGGGTAAGAAAGAAAATTATTATAATAAATATATGATAAGTAATATTAACACTAGATAAAAAGGCTTGGGGGAATGGGTGACCGAGTAAAATGTGAAATAAAAATCGAATTTCAAAATGTTCTCGTTATTTCTCACATTTCAAAAGGGAAGAAGAAAAAAAAAATCATCAATAAAATCCACCCCCCCCCCCAAATGATTTATTAATACTTAACATTTTTCCTTTTTTTTTAAATGTGGCCTTCCAAGGTAACTTTGTATGTAGTTTTGTATTAACATCATCATGTTTTGTGCAAAATGTATCCTAAAACTTGAAAAGGAAAGATGTTCTACTTTTAACATTGACCAATTTTGTTATCAAAGCTAACTTGTTCGGGAAAATATTCAATGCCTTTTACTAGACACTTCGTTGTTTCAGAATAGTAACCTCAGAGACTTGAACTCTTATTCACTTCGCCAGAAATCGATGGGTTTGAAATCGGAATTGGCAACTTTATAAATGATGAGCAATCCAGATTGATGGCAAAGCTCAAACACTTTTACACTCTCCCGACACGCCTACACATTTTGCTCAAGATTACCGGACCAGGAAATTGAATTGTACTTTGGCAACATTAGCAGATCCGTTTTGAATAAAGGAAATTGTTTGAGCATATATACCGCATCTTTGTCGGAAACAATTCATTTGGGATCGCGCCCGACTGCCTCAGTAAAAGATATGACCCGTCCTTCTTTTCATCTCTACCAAGTACCAGCGTGACCAGGGGGATGTTTCACAAAGATCCTAAGTTGAACTTATCTCTAAGTTGGACTTAACAATTATGGAAAGCCGTTAGAGCATTTATGAAAATGTTTTGTAGAAATAAAATGTTTACTCAAATCATTCATTTTTCTATTATCATGGAGATTTTATGTCCTGGATGTGGAATTTATAAAAAGTCTAAATACTTGAATTCATTTTTATTTTAAGGCTACAAATGGCTCTCCATAATATATAAGTTCAACTTAGGATCTTTTTGAAACACCACCAGGTGGAACATGACTTTGACGGTTCTAGGGGATAGGGAGGGGAGGGTGGGCACCCCGCCCCCCCCCCCCCCATGGGTGTGTTCTGTCAAAACGTACTTTTTTCTTACTATAAAACAAAAAAGTACAGGTGCAAGCATACCAGTAGTTTCATCGTTCTTGTATTGTGATTATCCCTGCTAATATTTAAGTCCTCATCATTGTTATTGGTATGAGGATCAAGCCATTAAATTGTTTTTTTTTAAATATTTGCGTTTTATTTCTGTGGTGCATTACCTTCTCACCACTCTAATTGCCCTTTACGCATCTATCTAAAGGGTTTAAAGATTGTAACCAAAATGGTTTTAAGGCGTACAAATATAAAACGCACGAAAAAAAAAATCCAGTTTCATTGTGACGTATTTTCAAGGAGAGAGGAGTCACGTGACTTATGACGCAAATAATTTTAAATCGTAGTTAATTAATGACGGTAAAGGATAGAAAACAAAAATAACGCTTGCCTTTTGTTTAATCAACTGCAATAATATTAATTAGAGACATCGTTTAAATAAATTCATAGACCGGAATAAATCCCTATACATGTACAAGACAATCAATTATTTTACTTCTTGATTAAGAGCGGGGTGGTAATTGATGGTACACCTACGCAGTTTGTACTAAGTGTTATTCTACACCATGAAAAACAGGTGAGGAAAACAAATATAGAATATTGACATGAAATTCAAATAAACAGTAGTTGGAAAGTAATGGAGTGTAAAGAATATAAAATGAAAGAAGAACTATTTTGAGATGTTTTATTTTGTACTTTTAGTTACAGACTAGATTTCATCAAATCTAAAGACAGGAATTGCAGACTCAAAATCTTGATCTTGCGATCTTCTTGCAATCTTCTAAAATCATCAGAACATGAAGAAAAAAAAGAGAAAGATCAGATTAGTGGGAAGGAAAAACAGATAAAGAGAGAGAGAGAGGGAGAGAGAGAGAGAGGGGGAGAGAGAGGGGGAGGGAGTGAGATAGAGAGAAACACACACACACACACACACACACACACACACGCATATGACAGAGAGAAAAAGTAGGGCAAGCCTAGGGGTCACATCTATATTTTTTATAGTTATTAGAATACAAATACCCGGCAAAGGGCAATTACCCCAGATTGTTTTATAGCTCCAAAACACGCTTCACTATATCTCAAAATATTAGTTTAAATCCTCCAGCTTATCCTTCCACACTACGTGTTCTAAAATTAGAATTAAAGTAATCAACTTTCTGTTATCATTGGTGGCAAAAATAAGTCGCTTTTAGCACGGGTGTATTTGTAAATGTTAACGCGTCGCCTTCTCTAATTTTGAGATTAATTTGTTTGCATTTAAGCAAGCAATCTACTCCAATACAAAAAAAGTATTAATAGTACATACACAGCAATTTATGACGCAGTTTCTCAATATTGGTGTTTAACATTTGGATGTCTGATAAAAAGAGGTGTCATAAAATGTCAATTGTTGTTTTCCAACAGGGTTATATTTAGGAGGCGGTATATGTGACTCAATTATCCAGAATATTGCATATTATCCATTAGTAAAAACAAATTAATTACAATTTCAGTGGATATATTCTTGTTATATTGTTCATTTCCCCCCAACAAATGCGTTGTTTTAATATTTGTATTCTTTTACGCGCTCTGTTGAGGTCTCTCTTTTTTGTTGGATTTTCTCCACCTGCTTAATAACTCGAAAATAATTATGTGAATGAACAAAACAAAACAAAACAAAACTTAAAGCCAGACAAACAAAAACAAAATAGTGGTCAATGCTCAACATATCCAATTAATCTGTCCAAAAATATATCTCCGATTTTTCCACTACAGAATATACCGCCATTAATTAGTTTTCTTTATCCATGCTCTAGATAAAAAGTGCATGTTTTCGTTACCACAAAATCAAAATGTATTCGTTTTGTAGATGACGTGATTTTTTTACTCCGAGTATCCTATCTGCGCATGTAAAGTGGCATGAGTATTTTAAAGTTTAAATTCCAATGACATTTGAAAGATAATTCTAATTTAGAAATTCCCTAAAAAACAAAAGGGATTGAAAATGTCTTTTTGTGGGAAATTAACGACTGTTAGTTGTCGAATCGAATTAAGCGATCGCGGTCGTTTAATTAAAAAGTCTGATTTTCATACCCTTGCACTGAATGGTCTTGTTTTGTGCTGCGCAAAGTTTCAATCATTTTAATTTTGGCCATTACAAGAAGTGGGTTATTGATGTAGGAAAATGCCCATGTACCCTTTACAGCTCATTTTACTATTATCAAAGAAAAAAAGATGTCAGTCAGTCACTCGATAGTGGCTGACAGTGAAGTCTAGAAGGTAAACTGGTTTCCTTGCATAATTTGAATACTAGGACACAGTTAACGTTTAAATTTAAAAGATAAGACATATATTCATAGTTCCTGCAAAGTTCTACAGAATCTGATGTTGGCTGCAAAAAGGAATACGCTACCTTTAAATTATTTGAGAAGTTGGCTAACTTAAAATTCACCCATGGGAAATTTAGCTGCCCCTTATAGTCTTAACTAAAATATCTTTATCATTATTTCTTTATTGCAACCAAAACTTAACGTTTGATTTCAAATATATATAAAAGTACAAACAAAAACAACGTTAGAAATAATTTACACACAGTCAAAGACAATGTAGTCTGTTTCTTAGCTATGGACTTAGTCTCCTTTGGTGCCTTTGAAACCTAACTCCACTTTATTGGAGCATTCACGTACATAACGTTAGTATATCTATGCTTGAAGTATTTTTTTATACTCTTAACTTAATAAAACTGACTTAATTTAAACTCCTTGAGAATGATAACTGCCCATGATTCTCCACTGGATCCCTAATTAATTTATTATTCTTAAAACATTTTGTTTTAGTTATCCTCGTATCTTAACTTAAAGCTCCCAATTATTTAAGTCTCCATATAGCTGAAGTAAACATTTATGGGAAACCCTATATTTAAGTTGATTCTCAAAGAATTGCACCTTCCTCAATGTAATCTTCTTGAATATGCTGGGTGCCCAATTAACTTGACTTCTTATTCCTCAGACTTTGACTAAATTAAGCTATTATGTCTATGTCATCCCATTTAGATCGATGTCTTATTCTTCATCGTTTTGTTTTAGATTTCCATGTATACCTTAAATCTGTGCGTGGCCAAGAAAGTATTAGTTTCGCGGATTTTCTGTGTAAAGTCTGTCGAGAAAAATTACAGAATGGCATGGTAAAGATTCATTAGTATAGCCTTAATTCTTACTTAAGTTATATCCTTTTTGTACTTTATCTGTACATTTCTACACTGTATACTGGAGATATATAATTTGTGTATACTTTATCCGTTCATGCCACTATCACAGTTTTACATAGATTTTACTGGTACTTATCTCCACAGTGATCAGGAAAAAAATAAAACAGCTGTCATGAACAAACGTACACAGTCATGTAGGATGAAACATCAAACCTCAAAGGTGACAAGATAATATAACCCTATATAATTCAACCTCATAACTCCCTTTTATATAATTTGCTTCCGGTTATGTTTGTTGCATCATGGGGCCCGTATGGAGAGGATTCAGGAAAAGTGTACAGGTTTTCTTTACTTTTATGGATAGCGACAGCTGGCAGTCGCGAAACTTAATTAGGCCTGTGGTTTTCCCCAATTGAAATCATTTCAAGTACTTCTCTTGGTGTTTGTTTTGATTTGTTTTGTTTTCTTCTGTCTTTTGTTTCATTTTTTGTCGATGCCTTCGTATTCGAAAAATTATAAAAAGTAGCACAATGCTTCTCAATGAAAGTAATTTTCAGCAATTCGGGTCGGTTTAACATTTTGATGATTCAAAGAAATAATTTTATTTTGTATTACAAGATCGAACTTTCCTAATAACTTCCTGAAATGTTTATATCGCAATACAATTTAATATCATGAAAATTATATTTATCTCATTTTCTTGTTTCCTATTCGGCAGAGGACACGCGAAATGGAGGAAGAGGACACATAAACCTTGATGATCAGTACATCCACGGAGAAGAACTCCACACACACCACCAATATAATCATGAAAGAATAAAGAGAACAATGGCTGAGCAGCCGCCCTTTTTACGAAACACCCCATCATCACACGCATCAGCGCCGTCATCACTCCTGACATCGTCGTCGTCGTCAAGATCAAAGTCCCCGCCGACGACGACGAACAGTAGAAATCCTGCTTTTAGCGAACTGTTGGCGCAGCTGTTGGGCAGCGCGGAGGACGGCGATGGTTCGCCGCCGGAGAGAGTGTCTCCGGAGAGGCTAGCTCTGTCGTCGTCATCGTTGTCTCTGTCGTCGTCGATTTCGTCGGCCCCGTCGTTACCAGGTGTTGCGTGTGCGTACTGTGTGCGAAGACCACGCCACGATACTATCGGTCATGGTAAGCTGTTGGTTTAAAATGATTTTCTTTATGTTAATTTCTGAAAGGCAAACGATCTTTGTTTATTTTTTTATTAAAGGGGAATCCAAACTTTGTAACACGCTACAATTTACGATATGAACATTTCAGTTGTCATGTTATCAAGGTGTTGGTATCCACAGACTTTAAATGTTTAAACTTGATACTACCCGAATGCTACTCTTACCTCTCCCTTTCTGTTTCTTTCTTTCTCTCCCCCCCCCCCCTCTCTCTCTCCCTCCCTCTCTCTCTCTTTCGCTTTCTCTCTTTGGCCGTCCGCTTTCCACTATGCATTATTCACATGTATATTTTTATGAACTTTTTTTAATTTTTTAATTTTACTTATGATGAGGATGTCAGCTAAAGATGTGCTTTATAGACGACCCCTTTTTCAATGTTTGATTTTATGTGATTAAACATGTTAAAAATATATGTATTTGTGATGATGTATAGGAACATAAAGTAACATCAATAAATCAATCAATCAATGGTCGAATAACTCGACAACCCGACACGACCCGAAGATTCGATGGAACGAAGTAATCCCTTTTCGCGCCCCTGTCAACAAAATCATTTGTTGGAACTTTTAGAATGGGAATCTGGGATTTTCCCTAAAGCAGCTGCCATTTTTTCTGGGCATTCTGGCACGACGGTGAAGCTATCACTTCCAAACCGCCAATATTGGTCAAAACCAATTAGCAATGTGTCAGATAACAGACGCCAGACAGACTACAGATTCGGGCATTTATTATGACGAACCACCCATGCACGTACTTTTGTCAAAATCTTTACTGCACAGTGTTCCTCAAAAACTACGATTCACATTTCACAGGTTCTATAGTATGACGAATATTTATCCCCCTCCATCCCCTTCGTTTAACTGCACTACTCTAGAATGTTATTCACGTTGTCTTTTGACTATGACGAAGCAGTCGTATGCTTTCTGCCAAATTTTAGTTTCAGGGTTAGTTTTTAAATGTGATCGATTTATTTTGTGCCCTAGGACTTCTCGGTATGATAAAAATAACTATAAAAGTTCCCTGCCTCAAACTCTACTGACCTGCGTTTCTTTTGAAAATTTTGAATGCCACTAATTTCGTATGTTCGGTAGGACGTAAACCTCATGCCCACTTTCTCAAACTCTAATGTCCTGCATTTCTCTTAAAAACTTTGAATGCCTTTCAAATTTTATTTCGTAGGTTGGTGTGACGAAAACCTATGCCCCCTTCCTCATACTCTACTATCCTGCGTTTCTCTCGAAAATTCTAAACGCTAAGTATTTTGTACGTTAGGTATGACTAAAATCCCATTCCCCTCATGAATGTCATTCAATTTCGTATGGTAAGAAGAAAAATAAAGACCCCCCCCCTTACAAATAATTGTTCTGCTGACTGCGTTCTTCCTGAATTCGATGAACAACTTTCATCATGATTATATTCATTTCATTATGTTAAAGAATGCATTCGTACATTCGTACATCTTGAATAATGCTTTCGTTCATTCGTTCATCTTTTAGTATGACCTTTCTAGAAATTCCATTTCAATGTTAACTGGCGCACTCTCTCTAAACTCTACCTTTTTTTCTGGGATACATTCTGGACTGCGTTTGAGTAGCAATTCTTATAATCCTAATTATATCAGGTCTCGCTGTTTCAGTATGATTGTCGGTACCAGGCGCGGATCCAGGATTTCTTAGGGGGGGGGGGGCCCAAATTTAAAATTATGCGAGCCAAATATTGGTACGTTATGGTGACCAACAGTGACGTAATGCGGGGGGGGGGCGAGTTTCCCCCTCCCAGGCTTTGACGTTTCATTATATTATTAGAGAAAGAAAACGATTCGTTGTACCGTTCTCGAAAATAATTCTCGTCTGAATTTAGTTTTTGTACAGTTCTCGACTCTTAATCCTTGTCTAAATTCAGTCCCCCCCCCCCCTCCCCCTCTTGCGCGAAGCGCGGAAGCTTTGACGTTTTATTAAACTATTAAAGGAAGAAGACGATTCGTTGTACCGTTCTCGAAAATAATTCTCGTTTGAATTTAGTTTTTCCCTCCCGCGCGAAGCGCGGAAAATTTTACGATTTATTAAATTATTAGAGAAAGAAGACGATTCGTTGTACAGTTCTCGACTCTTAATCCTTGTCTAAATTCAGTTCCTCCCCCTCCCCCTCCTTCGCGAAGCGCGGAAGCTTTGACGTTTTATTAAACTATTAAAGAAAGAAGACGATTCGCTGTACCGTTCTCGACCCTTTATCCTCGTCTGATTTCAGTTCCCCCCCCCCCTCCCGTGCGAAGCGCGGAAGCTTTTACGTTTCATTAAATCATTAGATAAAGAAGACGATTCGTTGTACCGTTCTCGACCCTTTATCCTCGTCTGATTTCAGTCCCCCCCCCCCCCCCCCCCCCTCCCGCGCGAAGCGCGGAAGCTTTTAATCTTCATTTAATCATTAGAGAAGAAGACGATTCGTTGTACAGTTCTCGACTCTTAATCCTTGTCTAATTCAGTTCCTCCCCCTCCCCCTCCTGCGCGAAGCGCGGAAGCTTCTACGTTTCATTATGTTAAAGAATGCATTCGTACATTCGTACATCTTGAATAATGCTTTCGTTCATTCGTTCATCTTTTAGTATGACCTTTCTAGAAATTCCATTTCAATGTTAACTGGCGCACTCTCTCTAAACTCTACCTTTTTTTCTGGGATACATTCTGGACTGCGTTTGAGTAGCAATTCTTATAATCCTAATTATATCAGGTCTCGCTGTTTCAGTATGATTGTCGGTACCAGGCGCGGATCCAGGATTTCTTAGGGGGGGGGGGGCCCAAATTTAAAATTATGCGAGCCAAATATTGGTACGTTATGGTGACCAACAGTGACGTAATGCGGGGGGGGGGGGCGAGTTTCCCCCTCCCAGGCTTTGACGTTTCATTATATTATTAGAGAAAGAAAACGATTCGTTGTACCGTTCTCGAAAATAATTCTCGTCTGAATTTAGTTTTTGTACAGTTCTCGACTCTTAATCCTTGTCTAAATTCAGTCCCCCCCCCCTCCCCCTCTTGCGCGAAGCGCGGAAGCTTTGACGTTTTATTAAACTATTAAAGGAAGAAGACGATTCGTTGTACCGTTCTCGAAAATAATTCTCGTTTGAATTTAGTTTTTCCCTCCCGCGCGAAGCGCGGAAAATTTTACGATTTATTAAATTATTAGAGAAAGAAGACGATTCGTTGTACAGTTCTCGACTCTTAATCCTTGTCTAAATTCAGTTCCTCCCCCTCCCCCTCCTTCGCGAAGCGCGGAAGCTTTGACGTTTTATTAAACTATTAAAGAAAGAAGACGATTCGCTGTACCGTTCTCGACCCTTTATCCTCGTCTGATTTCAGTTCCCCCCCCCCTCCCGTGCGAAGCGCGGAAGCTTTTACGTTTCATTAAATCATTAGATAAAGAAGACGATTCGTTGTACCGTTCTCGACCCTTTATCCTCGTCTGATTTCAGTCCCCCCCCCCCCCCCCCCTCCCGCGCGAAGCGCGGAAGCTTTTAATCTTCATTTAATCATTAGAGAAGAAGACGATTCGTTGTACAGTTCTCGACTCTTAATCCTTGTCTAAATTCAGTTCCTCCCCCTCCCCCTCCTGCGCGAAGCGCGGAAGCTTCTACGTTTCATTAAATCATTAGAGAAAGAAGACGATTTGTTGTACAGTTCTCGACTCTTAATCCTCGTCTGAATTCAGTTTCCCCCCCCCCCCCTCCCGTGCGAAGCGCGGAAGCTTTTACGTTTCATTTAATCCTTAGAGAAGAAGACGATTCATTTTACCGTTCTCGAAAATAATCCTCATCGGAATTTAGTTCCCCCTCCATCCCGCGCGAAGCGCATAAGCTTTTACGTTTCATCAAACAACCAAAGATTCGTATTATCGTTCTCGCCTCTGAATCCTCGTCTCAATTCAGTCCCCCATCCCCCTCCTCCCCTCCTGCGCGAGGCTTTGACGTTTTATTATTAGAGAAAGAAAACGATGCGTTGTACCGTTCTCTATACTCTTTAATCCTTGTCTGAATTTCAAAGAGGTGGGGTCGAGGCGGCGGAGCCGGCCCCGGAAGCTCAGGGGTTTTAGGCGTTTAATTAAGGTCAGATGAGCATATTTTTGTGTATACCTTATTATTTTGTGACACTGGCAAGTCACTATTTGGCGTGGGGTCCAGGGGGCGGAGCCCCAAAAAATCATGGGTTTTAGGCATTAAATTACCGTCAGATGATCATCTAAGCCTAGATGGAATCCAGGGGGCAAAGCCCCCGGAAGCTTAGGGGTTTTAGGCATTTAATCACGGTCAGATGAGCATATTTTGATGCCTCGAGGCTCTCGATCCCCGCCGTACCTCGGGCCCTGACATGTAGGAATCTCAAGAATCATATTTTTTGCCTGGTTGTAAATTTAGGAATTTTTTTATTTTCCAACAAACACATACAAACGTATAATTTACTAAAAAGTGAGGAAAAATTTCGGAAATTATGTCATTTCAGCATTATTTGTAATACACCGTTGTGGAATCAGAAATAAACCACGTTTGAATTTGATTTCCCCCAAGCCCCCCCCCCCCCTTTATCAGTACGCCAGTATCTCCTCTTTTCCTTTTTTTTCTTTCCCTTTCCTTCCCTCTCTCTTATTTTTTTTTGATTGGGGGGGGGGGGGGTTAACAGCCTGGGAGGCAAGGCCCTTTCGGCCCCCCGATCTACTTCTTCCCCCTTTACTTTTCTTCTTCCTCTTCTTTCTTTCCCTTTTTCTCCTTTTTCCCTTTCTCCCTTCTTTTCCTTCTTCTCTTTTTTTTTTTTTTTTTTTTTGCGGGGGGGGGGGGCCAAGGCCCGCTCGGCCCCCCCCCCTGGATCCGCGCCTGGTCGGTACGCATTTAATAGGTTGATGACATCATTCGAAATTTTTGATAATCGTTTGGCATAATCATTTCGTCAAATGTCAAATGGAATATATTTTGTAACTATCACGCAAGTATTTACTGCAAAAGGAGATACCTATGGCAAAGAAGATAATTACTGTTACTATATATATATAATTCTAGCAAGGAAGGAAACAATGATGAGGGTCGTTCACATGTGTCATCCAAAAATAAGCGTTAACAAGTGTAGATTAATCTATTTTAAATCAGGTCACATACGCTCCTTGATCTATTTATACTTTACGAAAGTACAGTGCCCCCTCTCCATCCCCTACCTGGATCCGCCACTGCAGTTAAACATGAATCGCCCGTGATGATTGAAGAGAAGGTTGAGTTCTGGGAAGAAGTGAAAAATAATTTGTACGCGTTATCATTGTTATTATGCAAGGGTGGAAGAACATCAGATAAAACATGTTCCCTGAAAAGCATGGCTCTTCAAATGCCTACATATTCTAAATATGGCATGTAACATCGTAAAAATCGGGACGGATTTTTACGCCACGTGTTCGTGTAGTCCCATATGTACATCCTTCTGTGTACAGTGCTTGTAACTTTACCAAGACTTGGCCAAATTTCTTATCATTTTGATGATTTCAGAACCTTGTAATACACACGAATACTTATATGCTAGATGATCAACCTTTTCTGATAGATTCCACATCGTTTCTTTTACAATGCAATCGCATGACCAGAACTCAACTTTATCATTAAGAGAAAATTGAATAAGCAAAGTATACTTTACATTTGGCTACATGATTTGGTTTGATTTGTTGGTTTCTTTTACCTGACTGTTAAAAAGGCATGACTGTATGCTTTGTAATTGAGCAACCAGGGGACTAATGACTTCAAGTTCTCTCCGAGGGACTTGGTAGTGAGGGTTAATGCCTTACCAAAGGGCACTAGCGCATCGACTTGGTTTCGAACCCGAGACCCCTCGGTTACGAGACCACAGCCCTATCTCTGAGCCAGCGCGCCTAGAAATAAGAGTTTTATTTTTATTTCTATGAATTCGTTTTACATTTGAATTCCAGTCCTTTTTTAAACATTTATTCTAATAATGAATGACTAATTGTCACCTGATGAATTGAGGGATAAAACCTTATACCACTTTGTATTTTACTTCAATGCCATTCAAATTTTGAATGATTTGTTTTACTTCTCATAAATATGTATATGTTTCATTTAATATTTCTGCCATAGAGGTACGTCGTAAATCATAATGCCTTATATCATTAATACGATTTATATTGACTTGTTTGTATCATCATAGATACTAACGGCGATGAGATACAACTCGATGTAGGCACATGTCGAAAAAGAATCCGCAAGAAGCTTCGGAGCCAAGATTCGTCTCGCCACCGAGTGAGTACACTGTTATATGTGTTCAAGAAAAACAAAAATCAGACCCAAAATGAAGTTGATAAGAATAACCGCAAAAATCAGAGAAACGGCTATTGGTTTGATTGGAAATTGAATAACAGATAGTTATGCCCATTTTCAAGGTAAAAAGGTTAAATGGAGACAGAGAAACTGTGATAAAATTCCTTCACTATCTATCATATTTTCTTGCATTTTTTAAATATATATCATGGAATTGACATCGAAATCCCCTTTTCCCCATACAAATAATATTAACATTACTGCACTAACGTACATAATAATATATAGAAATAAATCTTATCGTTTATGCAATGTGAAAAGACGAACTTTTGATACATTATTTTCTCTCAGTATTTAAAATTATGTCGGAGATTTGAGCCTATTATTCATGTTCAGTTTATATGTACGTACTAATAGGGTGCTACCTAGACAGAAATAACCGTCTGATTTGGGTCATTTCTTTAATAAAACTGACATTTGTTGATATATGATCGGATGTCTAGTGGAGCCAGACGTAGTCTCAGTGGAACAACCGACGATTAGAGAGACTGAGGTTTTCGGTCTAGGTGCTACCATGAAAATTCTCTCAGCGCTTATGCTTGTACTGTGAAACCTGACTATAAAGACCATCCAAGGGAGACAAGAAAAGTGGTCTTCATAGGCAGGTGGTCTTTATGTACATGTTTCAATGAGAAATCCTTTTCAAGGGAAACAAAAAATGTGATCTTTGTAGACAGGTGGTCTTTGTAGACAGGAGGTCGTTAAAGCAGTTTTGACTGTATTACATTAGTTATCCACTCTGTTATTCCAACAAGCTCCGATTCTCCACACCCTCTTCCCATGCAGTGTTCAACGTGTGGCCCTTCTTACATGTGCGTGCCGAGCAATAGTCTCATGGAGAGGGCTCATCTACCGACGGGGAGCAGCGAACACCGGGTCATCGTCAACTGCACCTGCCAAGAGCGCAGTCCGCCTCGGTGTGTGCGGCGACCTCACGTCGTCACCTTCTCGCCGAACTCACGCTACGAAACGTCCATCGATGTCGGGACATGCGAAGGCGATTGCCCGGGAGGTAAGGCATGTCGGTGAAGAGTCAGAAACATGGTATAAGGTAGTGGACAGACTGAGTTAGGATGATAGGGGTAAGATGACAGAGAGAAAGAGAGAGAGAGAGAGAGAGAGAGAGAGAGAGAGAGAGAGGGGGGGGTTAGGTAGATAGAGAGAGAAAGTGAGATGAAGAGAAACAGAAAGAGAGAGAGAGAGAGATAGAACGAAAGAGAAAGTCGACAGAGGTAGGCGAGGATCGATATGGCGTCGAGAGGGGTGAGGAGATGTAGAGAGTGTGCCGAGAAGGATAAGATACGCGGCCGAGGAAGGTTAGGAGGGTGTCGAGAAGAGATGGAAAGTTCTAAAAAGTACTAGAGGGCGTCCATGGAAAGCATTTTTTTTTTTACTGACTGTACCTGCCCTCTATTTTTAATAAAACTTGAATAAATAAATAAATAAATATGAAGTTGAGAGAAAATGACGGATGACGAAAGTGAGAGGGTGTCGAAAGAGAGAGGATGTTGAGAGGGGATCGGATCGTGTCGAGAGTAGGATGAGGGAGTCAAGGGGGTTGGGCATGCGTTGAAAGGGATAAGAAGGTGTCGAGTGTGAGGGGGCGTCGAGAAAGATGCGGGTGGTGTCGAAAGTGTCGAGACGGGCTATTATAGGGTGTAGAGAGAGAGAGAGAGAGAGAGGGTGCCGAATATGAGATGGTGTCGAGAAAGATGCCAGTTGTGTCGAAAGTGTCGAGAGGGGCTATTAGAGTGTCGATACAGAGAGAGATAGAGGGTGCCGAATATGAGAGGGTGTCGAGAAAGATGCCAGTTGTGTCGAAAGTTTTGAGAGGGGCTATTAGAGTGTCGATAAAGAGAGAGATAGAGGGTGCCGAATATGAGAGGGTGTCGAGAGGGGTTAGGGATGTGACGACAGTGAGAGGGTGGCGAGAGGGGTTTGGAGGGTGTGGACAAGGGAATGTGAAGGAAGACTTCATATCTTCTCAAAGTATATAAAGCTGCCATTTTACATCATCATGAATTCCAAATGACACTTTTGTTTCAGCATTAGTATTCTTTGTTTCTCTTACATGCTTATTTCTATTATCATCGTTAACAGAATCTGACAACTTTGGATGTAAACCAGTCACCAACAAGACAGTGGCATTTCGAGATCCAAATGGTAATTTTTGTTCTTCTGTTTCTCCTTGTATAATCATTTCACGGTTGAAAATGGTTATTTCCGGACATTTAACTGTCCACATTCATATGATCCTCAGCCACCGATCCTTACTTTCCCTACATCATGTTTCATGAAGCACGGAACACGATGGATTAGCATGAATATATACAAATGCATTTCGACCATAGGTAGACCCTAGTTATAAACGTTTAGTGAACAATAGATTTATTATACAATAATTGATGATTTATAATATATCATAACTTTAGTAATCTTTGGCATTCATTCTCCCTGCCACGATAATCGTCATTCATCCGGAAAAAACCCCAAACAAAATGGTCGGAAACGTTTCTTCTCATTATATTTTTACCACTACATGTGTTTTCACCATACCACAATAAAATGACATTCGAGACCACTATTCACCGTACTGTACTCCAGTTATGCTGCTGGTTTTTCAAATTGCAATAATGAGAGCTTTATCTTTCCTTTCCGTTCTTTGCCGATAGGCGCCCGCACCGTCGAGACGATACAAGACTGTGCCTGCACATCCGGGTGTTTTCGGGCAACACATATGGAATCTATCTATGCTCTAAAATGGAATTCTACAGCCAATCAAACACAAGTCATGTCTGTGGTACGTCAAACAACAAGAAAATAATTCATCACATTCTATTATTCGCTTTATTTCATAATTTTCATTCGATATCAATCATTATTAATGTATTAATTAATTATTACGGATTTTATTTTATGTGTTAACTGTGTGAAAATATAATTGTACTGGTACATCAACACAAACCGATGCAAAGAGCACTTTCATTGTTCTTTTTCTCTTTAACACGCCTCGCGATTAATCTTTGGTTCAATTTGTTTTTACAATTGGAAAATATGTCACTGACTAGTAAGAGAACTTTGAAATTAATTTAAATTTAAATTAAATTAATTACTGATTACGCTCTGTGCGTGGAACTTCTAATATTCTTTGAATATGCTCTCAGATTATAAAGTTGATTGTAAACATTTATAGAATGATAAGATTGAAAAAAGTTATCAAAATGTTATATTTATTGTTTTTCAGGATTTGGATGTTGGTAAATGCGTTGGGACCTGCCCTCCGTCTGAACACTGCGTCATACCGTAAGTATTCTCGAAGGGTTTTCACTTTAAAGGGCCCCTGCCATCCAAAGGCAAGTGTATTCATGCTGGTGCGTAGTCCTGCATACATCTCATATTTTGATATGTAAACTTTTGAATGTGTTTCATAGATTTTTTAATATTTGTTGAAATGTTTTTTCTTCAAACTTGCAAAGCCCCACCCTAAAATCCTCCAGTTCTCATTCCCCTTGTTTTATCATCTGTCAGTCATCAATGAGCTAACTTGAGAAAATGGCATGTAACTTTGCCAAAGTTTACCACCTGTTACAATACGTCATACAATAGCAACATAAAATTTGCTATGCCTATTGTGTGATTAAGCAGTAATGTTCATAACCATGGGTGTCGATCCGTAACTGATACCTATTCATCGGGGGGGGGGGAATGATCTATTCATTCATCCCCCCCCCCCCTGATGAATAGGTACTACGTAAGGATCGACACCCATGTTCATAACAACACAGAGGACCTGGGTTTTTGTGTCACATCTTTATTGTAATATGATTTGATTTTTATGTATATTTTGAAAACAAAGTATGACTGAATAAAGATGATCAACAATCAATAATTATTCATTTATTTATTCATATTATTTATTCATATCATTTCATGTTACTTATCTATTCATTAGTCACTAATTTATTCATGTATTCATTTATTCATTTATTTATCACATCTTTATCTATCCATATGCAGAGGAGAACGCGGAATCTGTATGATGGCTCTCACAGTGCCCTCAACGTCGTGTAATGCCAAGTCACGTCAGGAACACATCTTCATCCTCCCAAATGGACGACGCCATTCCATCTATTCCATCACCGACTGCTCATGCCCCTCATCGGACAAGACATAGCCAATCGAAATCGTTGCTTGTCGCTTGTTCTCCTATTGGCGAATCGGAGGGGTGCATGAGACGGGTGCCCCCTCTACCCTTTCTAATGGAGACGACATTCTACTATCATCGGTCAAAACATAGCCAGTAAGAATGGTTGCTTCTCGATTGTTCCCCCTTCGGCGAATCCAGGGGGTGCAGGTGATTCGTGCCCCTTCTATTGGTTGTTTTATTACATGACATTGTCTTCACTGATTTTAAAGATTATTTTCTTCTCGCAGAGGGCAGTGATTTTATCTCCTTCATGAAGCAAAGATTTGATTGCGCCCTCAACGCGTGGCAAACTTCGACTAAACTTCGTATATAGATGGCTCTGGGCCTTGGCATAGGTGCGTGTCACCTTTTCAACAAAAAAAAGTATAATGCCACCTTAACTATTCAAAACTGCAAGTACAGACTTTCGCTTTCCCGGAACTATCAAAACGTAAGAAATAAGATGTGCTAGTATTATTTGAAAGGAGATACCTGAAAAATCAAACCACTAATCCCTACAACAGTTTGGTAATTTATGCAAATTGATTCATGATCACCTTGGAAGCCCCCGACGAATATTTGAACTGTTGGATATTTACATTACCAGTGTCTATTGGTAGGAATAATATGCTTTACGTTGAAAATAGTGTAAATATGGCGTTCTTGTCGAACATTGTTAACAGAATTTAGAGTATAATTTTCTCTGAATAGATTTAAAATATCATTGATAACTGTCGAAACAAATCAATTCAATGTCAGTTGTATTAGTTTATGAGGTCATAGGGTCATATGAATTTGATTGACAGGGATCATAATTATTGTTGTGCAATTCCATATGTGAATGATGTGTATTTGTGTGAAAGTGTTGATGTAATCCTAGCTGAGTATATATATATATATATTTATTTTTCTTGTATACTAGAAATTGTATATTACTATATATCTGCATTAGTTTGCGTCTGTATTGTACGAATAGTAATTTTGTTTCGAATGGTTTAAGAAAAGATATGGAATTTTAGAATAACTGAAATCTTACTTAGGCCTATCTTCAAATGATTTTGTCATATAGTTATTGTATTCTTTCGTTTTAAATAGATTTTAAAAAAGCATGGACTAGGCTATTTTTAATATCATAATTATATTCAGCAGAATATTGTTAAGTTTCGGGTATCATGTAGGCTACATGTCGTGTCACTTCGATTGCGATATTCCCTGCGCCAATTAAGATTGTGATAGCAATGTGCTCATGCTCCGGTAATTTAACGCAATGTTTGCACCGCGTGTCAAAGACCGTATCGTCATTGACGCAGCCCTGCGTTAGTACAATGACACAGCGCTACGTCAATGAAATGACGTGTTGTGTGCAGCAGGCATTAGGGACTTTTAGATTTACACGACGAGAGCGTGGACTGCCGCGTATGACATTGTGTTAAGGCACTGGGCAGTGCCCGGCAGTGCCTTAAAAGGACGTCACATTACCTTAAAAGGATGTCACACGTGGCGGTAAATCGAAAGTCACTATTGTAAGTAGACAACTACAGTCGTACTCCTTCTCTATTATGAGCGCATGTTGCTCATGGTAATGGGTATGAAACGATTTTACTCCTCAGCTGCAACGCTGTTTACCAATATTTCATGTACTAAATACAATGGCATTTGTCGTAATATCTTCATCAAATTACACTTATAATTCGTAATTTTATTACCATTACATACCTCTTATCAATCTGTTCGTCCACTTCAAGACTTAATACCTCACTTTTGTAGCTATTGTACAAGATAATCAGGGATTTATTTTGCCTGAATGATTTTAATTATGCCTTTGCAGAGCACTAAAATGCATCCGAAATTGTGGTACATATTTTGGCTCAGCATTCTTCACACATAAATTTATTTATTTATTGTTAAGTTTTATCAAGTTTTAAAGAAAGGAGTGTGTTCATGATAGAAGCTGTTTGCGCCATAACTAATATAAGCAACTTCTCTTGCATGACAAAATTTGTTTGAGTTAGTAAGCTCCAGGGCCAGTTTCCCGAAAACATTATAATCATAGCTCTTGTAAGAACGACAGTTTTGAGAAATTGCATGGACCAGTCATTTTTTTCGGACCTACGATTTCTTGGGACTAGTCGAGCGACCATGGCAAGTCAAATAATATTTTCGGCTATTTCAGCTGAGAAAGTCATAATATAAGACAAGCAAAATAATTGCCGTCAACTCATAGCACTATTAATCTCACGACTGTCGTAAGACTGGCTATGAACATTATTGTGCTACTCGTGCCGACTGATTGTGACAAATCGTGACTGGTTGCGACCGTTCTTGGCCATTTGTGCGACTATATGCAGGCGCGTACACAGGGGGGGGGGGGGGTTAACCCCCCCCCCCTTGGGTATTTTTCTGTGTGTCAACCCCCCCCCCCTCAACCACCCTAAACCCCCCCCCCCTTGCAATTTTTTTTTTTAATTTTTTTTTGTATCAAAAAAATAAATTAAATAAAAAATATTCCCATGGCTGACCTAAAAAAGTTGACCTAACCCCCCCCCCCCCCCCCAACGGAGCAAAATGTCAAATTCTCAAATTTCGAGACAAAAAGAAAGAAAAAGTGTCCTCTTACCCCCCCCCCCCCCCCCCCCCTGAGTCGTTGCGAAATTTTCGGCCCGATTTATAAATGTTAACCCCCCCCCCCCCCTTGAAAAAATATGACTATATGACTAGTCATGCAACCAGATTCATTCAAACGGCAAGTCGTACACGTAGTCGTGGTAAATCGGGTGACTGTTCACGAGACTCTTGCGATCAGCTGAGACGATAAAGGACTTCCAAAGACTTTTGCCTTAACTAGGTTTTTAAAATAATAAGAAATACAAGTCTTTACGGCGACTTCGGTGGGATTATCTTAAATTACCAACGACTATCCGAACCATGAACACCAAGTACTTGTGCCTGCGATTTTAGGCGCAGTTAAACGTCAAGATGGGGCTGAGGTTAATTGTCTGACACCGTTAAACTGTATAATCCATTACACAGTAATATTTACAAAGTCACCCTATATAAACTCACATCTATAAAATGCTAAATCGTTGATAGGGAATAGAATAAGGAGTTACTTCCATCACTCAAAATATTTATGGAAGATAGACAAAATGCTTGCGCCCTCCTGGATTAAAAACTACACACAACAGCTCTGTGCACTAATTATGGTTTTACCATGACAAGTACTTAATCTAATTTATTCGTATTCTTTCCTCATAGACATTACTTGTGTATTCTGCTTTTTACAAAAAGTATATTTTGCGCGGTGTACTAAGTGTGCGCATGCGTGGTTTTGTGGTGATGCTGTATAATTATGTGCTGGATTGAGTTTGCTAATAGTTGTTGTATATGAATTTATGTACTATTGTAAAGGCTTGATTATTAGCATGTGTGTATAGAAATTGATTGGTATGTATGAATTGTGTTGCTATGCATAATCTATCTGCATTATGATGTATTCAATATGTGTGGCCGCTCTCTTACTATGGAAACTTGACTTTCAATGGTATGATAAGTGACTTGGCTGTGAAAAAAAAATCATTAATGTGGAAAAGAAAAGAAAAGTGTGAATGATGTCATAAATTATTATGATGAAAGGTTGTGAGCTTTTCATGTAGTAGGACATAGTGATGAATTCATTCTTTCTTTGCATTGTGTAATAGAAGTTTATGATACATATTGACTCTGTTATATTATATCAAGTACGTGTATAATATTTATAGCTATGACTGTGTTACGTGTATTATATGATATCATTGTATTGTATATCTAAATTATAAATATGCCGTCGTGAATTAGCAGTGCAGTAGTACAAATAAAATGTATCGATATTGACTTCATGATATGATATGATATGGTATTATTCTTAGTTAATTTCGTTGTCTCTTTCTATTTTTATCTGTTTTACAACAATAAATTGATAATAATAATAATAATAATAATAATGATAATGATAATGATAATGATTATAATTATAATATTAATTGTAACGATAATAATAGTAATTATGTTAATAATAATGATAATGATAATAATAATAATAATAATGACAATAGTAATGATAATAATGATAATGATGATGATGATGATAATAATAATAATAACAATAATAATATTTATTTTTAAATAACAATAATGACAATAATAATATATAATAATAATAATACTGAGGATAATGATAATCATCTTTATCATAATATCGCATGATACTGCACAGTCTTTTTTTCAGTTTACAGTTTGATGAGATTAGCGATAAAGCCACAAGGTTATTAAATTGTTATTTATCTCCCGATTTCTGCAATCCAAACCCCAAAGAAATTTAAATCTTTTGTTGTTATTGCATGAATGTAAATTATAAAATTAGTTGATTTGAAGAATTGAAACACAAAGAAATAAAGATTTTGTTAATACAAGATACATTTGTAAGTGACTGAAACGAAGAAAGAACGAAAGAAAGAAAGAAAAAATAAAGATAGGAAGAAAAAGAAAGAAAGAAAGAAATGAAGGAAAGAAAAAAGAAAAAGGTGAACCGTAATTAATGATAGAATGGATGAAGGATGATTGAAAGACTAAAAGAAAGAACGAGTGACTGCAATGAATAACAGAATACACGAATAATGATTAAATTAACGAACGGATGAATGAAAGAAAGAGAGAGTGACAGTCATGAATGAAAGATGGATGAAGATTTCGCATATTGGAAGACTGAGTGACTAAAACGTGACGCATGAATGACTGGACGAATGAATAGAGAAATTAGAAACAGATAGATATGATGCATAGTTGAATCAGTGAATGACTGTTCCCTTGATTTGATGAATCACTCTACGGATTAATTTATTGCGACCTTGATCTTCACGATCACAAGCCAATTTTGTTTTCAATTTCTAAAAGTAATCCCCTTTTCTTCCGTTTATAATCTGTTTACGCCACATGATTTGTAAAAGCACTGTCATTTCACTCTCGATGTTTGTTTTCAATTTCTGAAAGTAATCCCCTTTTCTTCCGTTTATAATCTGTTTACGCCACATGATTTGTAAAAGCACTGTCATTTCACTCTCGATGTTTGTAGACTATTATATTCCCTTTTCTATTTTATAATCTTTTTGAAAATTTATTTACATTTCCAAATGAGGGTTTAAGTTTATGTTATATTTTTTTTTAACACGTACTCAAATTTGATCAGATCCTGTCCAAATTTTAAAGAGGTCATCTAAATCCAATGTCAATTATCACTTTAAGGTGAAGAAATTGCCTTATTATTTCACATTACATACAGCGTTATACTTATTAATATAATGAAATAAAGTTTCACAGGTTGCACTAACTACAAGTGCACCCTAAAACCTTTGTTCTTCTTCAGAAAGGAGGATCATGTCAATTGAATTAAAGAACAGATCCGATTTCTTTTTCGGGACCTTTGATGGGTAAAACTAGTGAAAAGAAATTGTGAAGTGTTTTTTGAAAAGATGAAGGAATGCAAAACATTGTCACAAACCGAGTAGGTGCGATGATATTACCCCCACACCTGCGTGAAACACTTTTCTCTTCAAAGAGCTTCCCGCTACAAGCTTCAAGTTTCAAGTTGTCCTTCTGCAAATTCAAAGGAACAGATTAAAAGATTTTCGACGTATCTGTGAATGCTTTTTCCCTCTACACTTCAGCGTCAAAGCAAACGAAAAAACAATGCTCGTTTAATCTCCTCTTCGCTCGACTCATCACATTCTATTTCAAAGTATAACACCTGGTTGATATAATTACAGTAGTATGCTTGATGTGTAGTTACAATCATGAGTATATCCCCTTCAAGATTCGTAATCAGCGTGTAATCATTACTGTCATGACCACGGTTAATTCCTCGGCGTTTCACACTCACTTATGGATTCTGCTGTGTAAGGATGAAGTAGTAGAAGAAGCTAGAAATAAATCCAGTTATAAATATAGTTACATTCATTTGACATTGGTGACACAATTATTGAATGGCTAAATAGCTCTAATGAATGTAACAGTTTTTTTATCAGGGGCTTGTACTACGAGGATAAAAGTAGATCTTTTGCCCCCTACATCGAATGGTGAACAAAAATAAATAAAAGGCAGGGGGAAGAGATGGGGAGAGGAATTAGGGGGGAGAGAGAGACAGATATGATATGTAAGTAAATGGGAGACGGAGAAGTGGGTGATGTGAAAAGAAAATCGAACGACCCCCCCCCCCCCCCGTATCCCCTCACTCGAGAGCCTTGTTCTGTCGCATTCCATCCACCACTTACGGTGCCCCATCCTTTATCTTTATACCTGAGTTTGTCTACTTCACTGGTCATATTCTTGTAAAAAATGCCCACCCACCTTCATCCAAATTCCACCACACACTTCACTCGAAGATCTTAAAATATTGGAGTATTACCCTTTTTCCTCATTTTATTTGTTCTATTTCAAACATCTGCATGGAACAAACAATTCTGCCCTCGTTTGTGACAGTAAAACCACCCCGCCCCTCCGCCAACACATACACACACACCACCACCACCACCACCACTTACAAAATAGAACAGATAAACACCCCTTTTACACATAGCCGACAATCCACAATTGATCAAAGAAGAAGCACTTCTTCATGAGGAGTTGGTACGGTAGACTTCAAGTATCTTACGTCGAAATAACTTCAGTGCAGTCCGACTTTTTCGGCAGAGAGAGGAACAAATAACCAACACGTGCTCAACGAAAAGGCAGTCCTTTACAACAGCTCCTTTAAAAAAAAATCATTTAAAAACAATTGACCTGAGCACGACTCTTGATAGCCCTTGCCAACTTAAAATAGTTCAAGAAGCACATTTCCCGCCTTTTCTGTGACCGAAAAATATCCTTGCCATAAAAGAAGAGCATGCAAGAGCTCAGACGAAAAACGTAAAGTTTCTTCGGGGCAAATTAGAAGTTTGGCTACAATGTCATATTAATGGTCTATAACCAGATGATATTCATGAGTTCAAATTTCAATTAAAACTTCAGTAACGTAGTAACATTATCTTTAGTAGAAGTAGTAGTAGTAGTGGTAGTAGTGGTAGTAGTAGAAGTAGCAGCAGCAGCAGTAGTAGTGGTACGTGTAGTACTAGTAGATGTAGTTTTTGTTGTTGCTACTGCTGTTGTTGTATAGCAGCAGTATCACCAGTAGTAGTAGTAGTAGTAGTAGTAGTAGTAGTAGTAGCAGAAGTAGTAGTAGAATAAGCAGTAGTACTATAGTACTATAGTAGCAGTTGTTGTTATGTTTGCTGCTGCTGCTGTTGTTGTTGTTGTTTATAGTAGCAGCAGTAGTAGTAGTAGCAATAGTAGTAATAGTAGTAGAAGTAGCAGTAGTATTAGTAGTATCTTTTGTCGTGTTTGCTGCTGCTGTTGTTGTTGCTGTTGCTTATAGCAGCAGCAGTATTAGTAGTAGTAATAGTAGTAAATATATAATAGTAGTAGTAGTAGTATTAGTACTGGTAGAAGTAGTATTTTTTTTTAAACGTAGTATATACTGACTCAGATAATTTCAATTGCGACCATCCACAGCAAATTGCCATCCCCCCCCCCCCCCCCCCCCTCCTCATCGAATGACCCATGTGGTTTTACACCGTCAGGTGTGGACATTCCTTTGAAATAAAAACACCTGTCCTCGTTAAATTAATCTCAGAGTACAAAGAACTCAGAAAGGTGTGAAATATCGGAGGGGGGTTACAAGGCAAGTGTCAATCGATGGATAACAACAACAAACCGGAATCCATTGTGACAAGCTATCATAATGACGTGCCAATCACTTGCCCCCCATGCAACCTATCATCGTCTTGCCCTACTTCATCGTCAAAGGTTAGGTATTGACTATAACAAAAATTGAAGTATGATGACATAATGCTTTTACGTGTGAACGTCTGATTTTGTTTTCATTGATACAACTTCAGAGCTGCAACTTGTTTGGTATCACGATAAATTGTCACTGGCGGATTTGAGGGGTGCGTGTGGGGGGGGGGGGGTCGGCCCTTGCCAACTTGTAACCTTATCTTTAGTTAGTATAGTAGTATAACATTTATTTATTTATTCACGGTAAAAACTCACAATCAGTCAAAGCAGACTGCTTTTCAGCGAGTCCGTGCACATTGTAAAAAACAAACAAGTGAAATTAACAAAATAACATTGACAAACAAATTTAAAACAAATTTATACGTACAAAATATTTAAAACAAATGAAAATCCCGGAAAGAGAATTAAATTATATTTACCACATTGTGTGGCCCTCCATGAGAACACATAAGAATTGTCCTTCTCAATACCGTTTCGGCATTGTACCCCCCCCCCCCCCCATCCTCGGTGATATTGAACAATTCAGAATGAATTGTATTTGGAGTAAATTTCTACGACATTTCTTGAAATGATGTCGTAAAGTAGTGCCCTTGGCTTTTTATTGAGATTGTTCACCTTTTGAAAAACTAAGGACAAGGTGACATCCATAAGAAAATGCACCTGCATTTTGATTTCCACAACATTCTTTACTTTCAGGGTCACGAGTTTCCAGTGCAGAAAATATATCACACGAGATCAACGCAACACTTTAGGAAATGAAACCATGGGACGATAGATAGATGGATGGATAGAGGTAAAGGGGAAGAATGGTAAAGATAAATTAAAGGAGAGAGGGGGAGATAGAGAGACACTGAGAGAAAGAGAGAGAGAGAGAGAGAGAGAGAGAGAGAGAGAGAGAGAGGGTAAAGGATGGATAGAGGTAAAGGGGAGGAATGGTAAAGACAAATTAAGGGAGAGAGGGGGAGATAGAGAGACACTGAGAGAAAGAGAGAGAGAGAGGGAGGGGGGAGAAAAAAGGGAGAGAGAGAGGGCCGAGGTATAGAGTATAGAGAGTGAGATTGGGAGATAGAGACAGGCAGAGGAGAAGAGATATGTAGAGACAGATGAGAAAAAGAGGGGGAAAAATAGAGTGTAGGTGAGGAGGAGAGAATTAAATAAAACGAGAGACAGATAGACAGACATACGTAGAAGGGGAGGGTGGGAGAGATAGGGAGAGGAGAGGGGGAGGGGTGAAAAAGGGAGGGGTAAAAAGGGGAGGGGTGCAGACAAGGAGACGGTGTCTGGCAGTATCAGGAGGGTGGGGAGAGAGGGGATAGAGAGAAAGAGAGAAGGTGAGATAGATAGAGAGAGCGAGAGAGAGAGAGAGAGAGAGAGAGAGCATTATTATGATATTTATGTCGTTGTTCACGGGTCATTGCATCTCTATTCTGAACTTTTTCATTGTTTATCGGACAGGTTTGGGGTAATTCGTTTGACGTGTTGATACATAGGACCTTGGTTTGTACTTACAATACAAGCCTCATCAGTCGATTTCCCGTTTTTCACAAACTTTGTCATGCTTTCTATTCAGTTTATTTTCCCACTTTCATGTCAGACCCTCCGACGAGTACACCTGCATCGTTAAAGCTGCACTACGCTCATTCCACTTTGAGCGATTTTCAGATAATCGTCGGATTTGTCATCGAGGGCAGATATTTACATTGATGCTCATACTATCCATGCTCATACAGTCTGAAGACTTTCATGGATCAACTTTTGTTCAAGAAGTGGTTGTGACAATATGATTTGATCTTGGTAAACTTGAATTTTCTCAGAGCTATATTGATCAATATTTATATTTGGGTACATTAGGTAGAATAGATTCATTAGCATCCATCGAGTGCATGCTACAACCTGATTTATTATGTGTTTATTTATTTATTTACCTACGTATTCATTTATATGATTATTCATGTATTCAGTTATTTAAATGTGTTTTCACATATCTATTTATCGTTTATATATTTATTTATTTATGTATTCGTTCATTATTTAATTTAATGAACTATTCCTCAATTTATTTATTCGTTTATGCATTCATTCATTCATTCTTTCATTTATCTATCTATCTATCTAGCTATATATTTGCAGTTATACAGGGTAGCATTATCAGTTCTCATTTCTTTTTACCATAAATAATAATTTGAAGGTCACATCTACTGGATTATCCCACACCTGAAATAGACTGGTTTACTACAATATTAAAATTGTATGTATAATTCTTTTTCAAAAAGGTTGTTCTTGACAACAAGAAGGCTTGTCCGACATAGCAACAACTAATGTATGCAGTCTGGATTCCAAGTATTGTAGTTCAATCATTAAATACAGATTGATGGAATACCTCGTCAAGAAACATCCATTATTTTGAATATGTTAGTGAACCGCTCTTTTAGGTGGTGCAGCTTTAAAGCGGAATTCCTCAACTGGAACCTCTCCGACTTCAGCCCACCTGTATGACCACTTTTCCGAGACTCGGCGGCGCCTGCACCTGCGACACCCCGGACCCAGCCCGTCAATCACTGACACTTCACCGCTCGAAACAATACAGTATTGTTCGCTTGAGTGGAACACGTGTAGGGGCCTTCCAACATCAACAATACATGTTTTCAGCCGACAGCGCTGCCAAAAAAAAACGGGTGATTGCGAACCTACTGGATCGTTTAATTATGATGAAAAATAGATGAAGAAAAATAAGGGGAATGGGTTCCTGCCGGGCGCGAAGTGCGAAGACCCGTGGTGTATTCACACCTACATGCGCGTGAAAATCTTTAAATTCCAACCAATCTGATTTAGTGAAATATTTTCTTCAAATAACAAGAAAAGGGAAACACAAAATGTGAAATAACAGCGTGAAGCCTCGACAAAGAATAATATAGAAGAAAAAAAACATGTAGATTGTTGAATTTATTATTGAAGCACTTCGTTCTAATCTATACGACATCATCAGCTTTCGTTTTTTTTAGAAACAGAAGGTTAAAATTGTAGGGATACATTTAAAAGCTTTAAAACAAATCTGCTTTGGAAGCAGTTTGAATATTTTTGGGACACTGAGTCAATGTACAAATTCATCCCTACAATTCCTATATCTGTTTCTGTTTTTATTGTGTTTTTATCTATCTCTCTCTCTTTGTTACTCCCTCTCTGTCCCATTCCCTCTCTCTCTCTCTTTCTCTTTCTCTTCCTCCCTTCACTTTTTCTCAGTTGCTCATTCACTGTCTCTGTCTCTGTATTGCTTTTTACCTACAATCAATATTCTTCTTCTTTTTGGGGGCACATCCCTCCATTTCATCTTCTCTTATCAGAAACAGAGCTCATACAATGATACCAATTTTCCACCACTTCTTCTTCTACCGCACCTGTATACTCATAACTCCTCCTCCTCCTCCCTCTCTCTCCCTCCCATCTCATTTCCATATGAATAGCTGACTATCCAGGGGCCTATTCCTACCACCAGTTCCCTGGGCTACACCCTCCATTTCATTTAAATACCCCCATCCTCCGCGTACCCCCGGTCCATAACGTCTCTGGTAGCTGTCGGCTTCATCACCAACACCTGGTGCTCTCTCTTCAAAACGGATACCCCCCAAGAACGACTGGAAGCAAAAATATCTGAAGTTGAGAGAAATAGTGTCAGCCCTCAGAAAGGAATTTTAAACCAATGTGTTGTTCAAGCGACAATTTATTTGCTTCTTAACGTGTTTCTGTGGAATTTATGCATTAACGTCTAACATCTTCACGGCAATCATTTATTATCATGGTTTTTATGCCATGTCATATTTAGATTCGGTTGATTGGGAAGATCCGACAGTGAAGGAGACAAATGCAAACGTGTAACCTTTGCTTCTGATGCAAGATATTTAACTTGCTATTTTTGACCAAGCATTTCGACTCCGTAATTGGGCATTTGTTATTTTGTGTTGAGAATATCAAAGATATTGATTGAAATCATTTTGACCTTAAACTGAGACTACAAGTTCGATTGTTCCTTCTGCGTATCCACTTCTTCCTTTCCATCCACGAACTTGCTGCTTTCAAGAATAATACCAAATATGATGGAGGGCCGTTATGTATACCTTGTCATCTGTTTGGCCTTCGTGGTCAACGCCTTCCCGTATGACCACGACATACCGGCCAGAATATCGACCTACGTTCCGGACGTCGACCTCGCCCCTCCGGGACGGCAGGAAGAGATGATAGGCTCGATGGAGGCCAACGAGCTCCTGAACATCTTGGGTTTGAGCAAGGAAACCATCCCCTCGTCCTCCAGGGAATCCTCATCATCGTCGTTGTCGTCGTCGTCGGAGAGGAACCGCTTCGCTCACCCGTTCATGGTCAATCTCTACAACTCGCTTGCTGATCCGATGTCAGGGTTAACGTTTGGGCGGAGACCGTACAACGCCACCAAGATAAGAGCGGTGCCTGAGGGAGGTGAGTACTGTCCTTTGGGACCCTGCAGACATCTATCACACTGTCCTGATAGATTGATTGAGTCTAGCACCTATCACATGGCACTAAATGTCAAAATCGGGTTTTCTTTGGGTTTAAATTTGTTTGCGTCGACGTGATTAGTCCTCCAAATCAGTTTATCACATCTAAAGAAATATCTTCGTTTATACGGAGTGTTTGATAAATATAAACCTTTCAAAATGCCACAATAATCAAATTAATGATGTATTAAAGCATTGTCAACTTTGCCAACAAGCAATACTATACAGACACGAGAAGTCATCTTTGTGTATGGGAGGCGGGCAACATAAAATGGGACAATCAGGATTAATAAAGGACACAATATCACATGCAATATCGGTGCCCCGGGCATTTTTATACCAATGCCAACTTTTGGTACTGTCATGTTGAAAATGCTTTTGTAGATATCTTTGATTAATTCGCAGTAAGAGAATAATTTGCAGTTTATTGACAGGAAAAAAAAATCAATTCATCGGAGAAAACCTTTATTCATCGCCAAGGGGAGGCATTGCAATTAGAGATAGGAAGAGGGAGAGGGAAAAAAGGGGATACAGCAATACAGAAATAGAGAGAGAGAGAGAGAGAGAGAGAGAGAGAGAGAGAGACTCATCTAAGTCTAAGGCATACTTTACTTTAAAAGAAATATATTATCGACTCGATTCGAAACTTATATGTATGTCTTTTTTCTGAACTTTGGACGAGGGTAGTCTTTATTTCATTTTATTTGTCTGCTCGTTTGGTTGATTTTTTTTTCTTCTTCTCTTTTATAATTTATTTTTTGTCAGTGGTGTCGAAAACTCTAGATTTTGGTAACTCTTAAATAATTCAATTACTCATGAACATGCAATTCGCAAGTCAAGTCTGCTTAATTACAGTGGCGTTGTAAAGCGATTAATGAGAGTCCAACTGTTCTGGCACTCTACTTAATCATTTTGGTTCGTGTGGTTTTGGGCCAACACGTTTCAATTAATTGTATTCCCCGGAATACAAAACAGCCATGACATCAACAAGTTCTCTATAAAGAGGCCTGCTTTCTGTCATAGTTGGTCATTGTCGTTTCAACTCACAAATCAAACTATTTCGTTTATCACAACGAAAAATATGGCATGTAACATTGCGGTCTAAAAATTAATTAATCCCGAAAAAGAGAGGGGGCGGGATAACAAAAAGGGGAAAGGTTGGTATGGTTTGGTTAGGTTTGTTTACAGATATAAAACAACATACTATGTTGTATATCATACATGATACGGATGGATAGCCCCGTTCAGCTTTGCCATATTTGCACTGCTGTTCTACCGCTTGGTACAAGTGGTACTTTGAATACCGATTGTCTAAATAGATTAAAATGACTGACACATAGATGCTAAAGAAAAGATTAGTACACCCACGTAAACGATTTCCTTCGAATCTCATTGAATATAATCGATGTAAAAATACACAAGCACCTGACAACTTTGGAAAGAATTTCCACACAGCCCCATCCCCCTCCCCTCCTGGAGAGTAATTTTGGCAGCGTTTCAGCAGCGTTTTGTAGTCACAGCTCTGCCGGCTGGCGCAGCGCCGAGCAAGAAATCTTGTCTCGCTGGCGTAGCCATAGACCGTCTCGTTGCGGCGGGGGCGGACGTTTGGTTGTCTGCCCCACCAATTAAGCTTCACCGGATCATCAAAGAGACAGACGTCTTGTGCCAACAGAAAGTAACACGGATAAGACAATATAATGATAATTATAATATATTTCGACAATTAAGATGACAGTCCTCCGAGTCTCTATCATACAGTCAATAATATTGCGATAAAGAGCTTATTAAGAATATCTTTATAAAAGCAATAAAACATGATCGAAAAGACTTTCGAAAAATCAACCTTAAAGCAATTCCAATAGTCTTTTTTCCCATCACAAAGCATTACAGTATAGTATTACGTAAACTCCACACGACTTGTACAGGCTGTGTAATAGGATATTGAACATGCTGTTGAGTTGATTTCTTTGTGATCGTGTTATAAATATTTGATAAGAATTTTTTTTATCTCATAGTACTTGTCGTCAAAAGTCATATCTATAAACAGAAATTCATTATAGTGCAAAGAAATAGAATCATGAAACGTGGATGAATGTTGAGAGCAAAGTAATATTTTCCCCTTTTTCTCCCTTTTTCCTTTCTTTTTTCTTATTTTTCCTTCTCTTTTTGTACTTTTTGTAATTTTTCTGAAAGAAGGGTTATTTGTGTATTATTCACTCACCTAGTACTTGTTGAAGTGTAGAAAACTTCAGGTAGTTTAACCGCTTACTGCAACATACCTTATTTCAAAATGTCAGATGAAGAACAGTGGAATTTGTACTCGAACAGGTGTAAATTTGAACGGTCTTTCTTAACATCCATTTCTCTCCCACCTACCCCGCCCCCCTCTCCCTCTCCATGTTACAGGCCGTGGTGGTCGACTAGGCTTCCAGTTTAACCTCTCCCTGGTGGAATCGAACGTGGCCCTCCTCCAAGCTGAGTTTCATCTCTACCGTCTTAGGCCTCGCTGGACAACATCTCACGATACCAAGAGACCAAACTACTTTCAGGTGACCATCTTATTTTCACATCAAGGCCCCTTCCCACAAACAGTTGCGATTGAGCCAAGTCAATCGCATGTTCACTTAACCAATCGCAAGTTTTTTAGTCCCTTATCTCTTATGTATCTAATTGCGACTAATCGCAACTGATTATAATAAGGGGCCCAGGAGTTCATTAACCTTAATAGTGTTTTTGGCATCAACAATCTGCTGCTGCATTATTTTGTATATCTCAAATAGTGATTGTATTTTAATATGTATAATGTAACTAAATACGGAAATAAATACAAAGAAAAGGAAGTTGAAAACAAGAGCAGATCAAAGGCTGTAACGACCATCCCTGAAAAAACATAACATTCCTTGAAAGAAAAATCTGGATTCTTTTTACTCATCTCCAGCCCCTCCCCAACCCGGGCCTGGTTCAGCCCCTGTAAATGTTTGCACTAGTATCAATCCACTTTGCTTTTAAAAAAAAACACGAATGCCCCCCTCCTCGTTCACAATTGGTAATTTATGCGGCAGCTCGATCTCGGTCTCTGAGGTGTGTTAAAACAAAGGCATTTGTCTTCTGACCCAGAAGGTTTATGACCCTATAATTCTGTCCCCTGTTTGGTCTGTCAAAAAAGTTTACAATATGGATATTAAAGCATGCAAAGGCTGGGAGACATTTGGGCAAGTATAATTTATAACTGGAAGCCGTCGCCACCCCTACCCCCCCCCCCCCCCCCCTCTCGTCGAGAAAAGGATTAGATCGGAATGCTAACCAAAGAGTCTAATTCTTAAAAAAAAGGACTAAACACCATTATTATTCAAAAAATTGTTGAACAATTGGGGGAATTTTATTAGAGCCCGACATCCGTCATTCATAGCGCATGCTATGTTTAGGAATGTGTCAAAAAAGCGTGCTAATGATTACGTCCCAGAAGGTACTCCCCGTGCTTCGCGGGAGATTTTGGTTTTGTTCTTTTTTGTTCCTGATATGGTCATTCCTCGGCGGAGTAACGGGGAAGCAGAACCCGAAAACACAACTGTAAAGACTGCTCAGTAATCTTTTTCGTTGTTGTTGTTTGTTTATTTGTTTGTTTGTAAGATGTTTCCATAACAACGTGAAAAAAAAACAAGGTACAGTGGCACAAACGACACAAATTAAAGTACAATAAAGATGACGCATAGAAATATGCAAAGGACACAAAATGTCATGAATACCAGATGAAAATTGTAAATTATTTATCGGTTTTTTTATCACCAATTTTACATCTTTCAAATAGAGTAACATGAATTTTATAAGTAATCCTGGTTTAGAAGGAAAATATTAATAAAATTCCTCACGGGGTTGCATGCAAGCCAGAAATTGGCTTCTTGTTAGGCCCTAGGGATATCTTGGTATGCCTTTTCGACTCTTTGTTAAGAAACAAAAAAGCATAAAAACAGGCTTGTATCTCCTTTAAATAAAAACGTGAAGAAAAAATAAATAATGTGAGACATCAGACAAAGAGGATGAATAAAGGGAATGGAAATGATTGATTGAGTATGTCTGTAGGAAATTGTAGTTAGACTTCGTGTCTTTTTGAAAGAAAGAAGATATTTTGAGGGCAGTCAAAATTAATGGCGACCCGCAGACAGTGAGATTTGGCAGTGCAATTATGCTGGAACAGAAAACCCAAGTCCGCCTCATGTCTGAATTGAAACACACCCACCGCTTTCTTTTTCTTAATCTTAATTTTACTTTCAAAAGTCAAAAAAAGTCTTCTTCTTCTTCTACTTCTTCTTCTTCTTCTTCTTCTTCTTCTTCTTCTTCTTCTTCTTCTTCTTCTTCTCTTCTTCTTCTTCTTCTTCTTCTTCTTCTTCTTCTTCTTCTTCTTCTTCTTCTTCTTCTTCTTCTTCCTCTTCCTCTTCTTCTTCTTCTTCTTCTTCTTCTTCTTCTTCTTCTTCTTCTTCTTCTTCTTCTTCTTCTTCTTCTTCTTCTTCTTCTTCTTCTTCTTCTTCTTCTTCTTCTTCTTCTTCTTCTTCTTCTTCTTCTTCTTCTTCTTTAATCCTAAGCATTTTATGTTCCATGGAGAGACACACTAGCTAAAGGCACACTTCAAACAATACGGCGTTTTAAGAAATGAATCAACTATTTTCTCTAACAAACCCGAGCAATATTTTTGCTTTAGATATAGGCTAGGCCTATATTACGTATTCCTAGGAAATGTGTTTACTTCTGACACGTCAAAACTGCTCGTCTGCGCCCTCAAAGAAAAAGAAAAATATTAAATTTTTCTGTTTGTAGTGATCGAATGATATAATGATGCTTTTAAAAACAAATTCTTTAATCAAGTTTACCAAGTTTCATCTTTTTATTATATTTATCATTAAACAGGTCCACGTCTACCAGCTCATGTCATCTGACACGTCGTCGTTAGAGGGCGCTAGACTAGTTGGATTGAGGTTGATGTCTGCGAAAGGAACCGGGTGGGAGGTGTTCAATATCCGAGATAGTAAGTATGAGCTGGCCAGTCGATAGAACAGACTCAAGATATACGTCAGCAACTACTTCCGAACAAAAATCAACTCATTTCAATACCCCATTGTATGTCCCATAGAAATAATGTTCGGATTACTTAACATGTGATTGTAACATGACTTGTGTCATGTCCGCCAATTTCAATTTTTCAAAAGTAGTTGCGACCGTGTTGGAACTACTTTTAAAATACATTTAAATCTACTAAGGTTTACAAAGCTTGCTAACAAAAATTACGGTAGAAAGATGTGACTGAAACAATACATAGATTTTGATAGTATTTATAACCCAGGATAATTATGATAACCAAACCTGCTCTCCGCTGATCAGACCCAAATGCATGTTTATCAAAAGGTGACCGAAAGAATAAAGCTTTTTGCTAATCCTTCTTAAAGGACAAGGAATAATATATTGTAATAGGCCCCCTACAAAAAGATTTTAATTCTAATTTGTTGTCATAAATGTTGATATTAATGATTGCTGGAATTAGTGATTAGTGATAAGACGGAAGCTTATATCATAATTTTTTACTTGACATAATCAGTTTTATTAATTTACATATCTTATCTGTCTTATCTACTATACGTTTAGCTGTTCAAGACTGGCTTAACAACGAGACCTCCAACTTTGGGCTCTACATCACTGTGACGTCACTTTCTGGTCAGCCACTTCCAGACAACATGCTTCGGTTCGCCAAGAGAGCGCGCCATGACAACAGCCGTCAACCAATTCTGGTGCTCTTTACACAAGGTAATTTTCTCATTATAATCGGCTATTTTCGTAACGTAACCAAATATAATGCATACGTTTATGTAATCCTCCTCGATACGAATTATTTCGATTCTATGTTATGAAAATTGTTTATCCCCGTGGACAAAATGCCAACGGAATCATATTAATTGTTACGTAGGGCAAGCCATAATGTTTGTCCTACTTAACAAAAAACAATTGTATGCGATTCGCATTCTGAATTGTGAGATAAGCATTAGTCCTATCAACGTAGTCATAATTAACACCTCTTAATTACGTCCAATTTGAATGACTTTGCTAATTGTCTGTCCGTCTAATAGAGAGTCTGGATCGGAGAAGCGGGAAAAGAAACGTCTCCCAGCACAGCATAGATGAGACGCCTCCTTCCGCCCTATCAACAATGTATCACGAGACAAGTTCTTCAGAACTCCAACGCCGAAAACGCTCATTGGCTAAACATCGGGCTTACGTTGAGGGAAGGAACCAATCAGAAGACGCCACACGGTCCGGGGGATGTCTCCGAAAGAGCATGTATGTAAGCTTCGAATCGATTGGTTGGTCGCCGTGGATAATAGCGCCAAAAGGATACGACGCGTACAGGTGCAACGGGGGGTGCCCCTTCAATCCGCGGTCGACGGAGGATTATACGTGGTCTAACTACGCCAAAGTAAAGGCCATCATGAATCGGAGGAAGCGAGGCGTGTCACCCCCGTGTTGCGTACCGTCAGAGTTCCATCCACTCGGTCTTACAATACTCTATCTCGAGCCTGAAACTAGAAACATTGTAATAACAGAACTCCCCGATATGATTGTTGCCAAATGCGGATGTCGTTGATCCAAAACGACTTTTTTTGTCGGCATCTTTAAGGTCAAGTACGCCACTAGCCAAACTTGCATCGACCAGTTGAGCTTCAAGTGGTCCCAATCTCTCTGAAACTGTACATCTACGACAAGCAAAAACTATGAGTACGAGTATATTGACAAAAAACGTTATTATGAACTATAGTTTAATTCATTTTTAATCTGTATGAACAAACCAATGACAGCCATGGCAGTGTTGTGGCTACGGAGTATTATAAGGACATATGCCCTCAATCGTGTAACAAAAAGGGTTTAAGAAGGAGAAATGAGAGGGAGAGCGCGATAAAAACTAATATGACCTCTCCCCTCTCAAGACGCCCCCTCCCCCGCCTCGCACTGATATACAGTACTTTTGACAAATAATTTCGTATTTCAATTAACAATAACCTTGAAACTGCCATTATGATGTAAATACAAGCTTTAATGTTGAGTTTGCCATAGAATATAGGTGGCTATATATATATATATATATATTGTAACGATTCAAATACAACAATTTCTCTGCTGATCATTTTAATTTTGTTGCTGTTGTTGTTGCTCAAATAATTATATATTTGGCAATTATTTTGTTTTGATGATATTTGTGTGGAAAGTATCTATACTAGAAAGACGCAGCGGATCTTGGGCATGGCCACCAGATTTGATGTGTACATGCATGTATGTATCACATAACTGAAACCAGGTGTAACCAAGTTAACCTACATGTATGTAGACCATTAATTGAAGGGAGGGGGAGGGGTGGGGGAAATGTGACCACTGTTGACGAGTGACCTTTCTAGGCAGGTTTTACACCACTTATTTCTTCTGTGAGGCATGCGTCATAATTTATAAGTGACTACTGTATAATGCTGGAATTTATATGAAGGTGGTTGCTTTAGCTTTATTCTATTGTATAACATTATATGACAGTTGCAAAAATGATTTTCATCCATTGTGTCGGAATGTATAGAAACGTCGCCTCTCCGCATGTATCAGAGGCTTGTACATAAACCTACAATGTACATTACACTATAAACCTTCTCTCCCAGATGGCGCCCTATATAATCTTATCATGGCTGTCATTGAACTCAACATTACTCATCATTGATGTAATTCAGGAAGTGTCTTGTATCAAAGATCTTGTTTTATATTACTTATTGTGAGAATTTCTTGTAATGTGAATTCATGAGGAAGGAAAGAAGATATCACTGTAAAAAAATGAATTGAATTCAACATCGTAAAATGGTATGATGGTGCGAATTTTTGTTCTGGGGGGGGGGGGAGGGGAGGGGTTGGAAGCATCGGATAGTTTGTTCTTTTCAAACTCCACTGAAAGGCATAGTAAAGGAAAAGAATACTGCATGTTTTATTCTTTGCCATGAATAAATCATTCAGTTGTCAATTGCGGATCAAAGAGTATTGATTAACCTATTTTCTGTGGGGGCATTACAAAAATTGCCCCAGATGAATAGTTCATTCATGGACCTACAAGGTCAATGGATCAATGGACTACACTTTTAAACAACTGTTTTCCTTCAAAGGAGGGCAAAGTGCATGTACCCTCTAGCAGTCCAACTGTATCTTCAAATGACGTATAGGGCTGCCTCATGCATGTGCTTAGACCCTAGGAAAAACTCTATGACTGTTTCTCGATCATGTCAATATGTAATTTTCTACATTTTAAACAAACATTGCTGTATAAGAAACCGTTTTAACGGAATAATTGCAATGAATACTAAACATATATATATGTATACAATGAGCTTATTATGCCCTGTGACAAGAATGTTATAGGACTTTTAGTATGATTGCCAATGTGTATTGTGTACGTGATGTACATTTTTAATCTCGTATCGGTGTTGATAAAAAACAATATATGCAAGTTAGCAGGGGCATTGGACCATTGTCCCCCGCCTTGCACTAACTGTTTATCTAGGCAGCACGTGCTTTTTTTAAAGGAGGTCTAGGGTGTTTGGTTCCTGGTATCATGAAAATATGACCATAATTAACATTACCAAAAAAACATTATTTTCATTATATTTAGTCTGATCCAAACTACGGTAATAAATTAAGGTTTAGTACATGTACAATCACCAATTCACCATGTATATTATACAGTGTACCCAATATATTAAATGTAGTTGGTAATATCGAGGATGAATTACATGTACTTTGGGCTTGCCCCCTATAAATGCTTTGCCCTGCACACATTCAGAAATCTGAGGATAGATAAGGTAGGCCTATCTGAATATTGGGCGTATAACGGGATTAAGAATATGTAACTTATTTTTGAAAATAACTTTTTCTGTTTGTTTGTTCATAAATCTGTGTACATAGGTAGTATATTTTCTATTTGCGTATCCAGTCATTGCCATTATATGCGATGAACTATTTTGACAATGTAAATAAAAAGCAATATATCAATACAATGCTGAAACGTATTTCATCCCAAGTATAGAATGGTTAATACAGAATGGAGTGGAGAAATAGAACTAAGAGAGACATACATGTAGATGTATGGAGAACATAATTGAGACAGAGAGGATAGTTGAATCAAGTGGAGAGAGACAGAGACATAGGTGTGAAAGATAAATTATTACAGAGATAGGGAGAGAGAGATCAGGGATGGAGAGAGAGAGGGGGAGAGAGAGAGAGGGAAAGAGAGACCAGGATGGAGAGAGTGAGACCAGGGATGGAGAGAGAGAGAGAGAGAGAGAGAGAGACTGGGATGGAGAGAGACAGAGAGAGACAGAGAGAAAGAGAGAGACAGAGAGACAGAGAGAGCGGGGATGGAGAGGGAGAGAGAGAGGGAATGTACAGAAGGAAAGTGCAAGTTCAAGTTCAAGTTCGTTTGATTCAAAACCACACAAAACATCATATAATAGATTACATAAAAAAGAGACAAAAACAAAATTGACGTAGATCCAGACAGAATGTGAATAAACAGAAACATGCAAGGACAGTAAAAAAAAAAAAAATTAAAAAAGAGTTAAATGTGTAACATCAAGAAACGGAAGAACAGAGCTGGATGGACAGATTGAATGTAACTAGGGAGAGAGAAGAAATAAAGAGAGAAAGAGAGAGAGAGAGAGAGAGAGAGAGAGAGAGAGAGAGAGAGTGGATAGGAAGAGAGAGGGAGAGAGAGAGAGAGAGAGAGAGAGAGACAACCATTGGAAAGTGATGGAGGGTGCTGACAGCTAACATATTTGATATTTTTGTAAATCGATAACAAATAATAATGGTTTCATAGAGAAATCCCCATACGATTGCAAAGACTTTCAATAAATTAATTCAAGGGCAATTAAATATCCTATTGTATATCCAATTTAAAAAAAAGAAAAGGCCACATAAATCATTGTAATGTTTGCCTATTTTTAAAAGGTAATGGACAAAACTATAGAAATTGCTCCGAGTTGATTTTTCAAGTTCTTGCGATCTTGTGTCACTCATAAACTAACTCCTTTCTCTTTCTCACACTTTGTTTACCCCTCCCCCTCTTCCTCTCTGTGTCTTTCTCTCTCCCACCTCTATCTCTCTTTCCCTCTCTCGCTCTCTCTCTCTCTCTCTTTCTCGCTCTCTCTCTCTCTCTTCTTTCTCCCCAGGCCTTTGTTTTTAATACGATCAGTATTCATGTCAGGTATTCAGAAAAGAAACATCGTTTCAAAGGCTCAGGCAGACACAAAGTATGTTGGAAGAGTTTCCTCGCTCAGTTTCAACTATGTTGTGATAATGTTTAATGATTGTATTCTTTTCATGATATGATTTTACTTTGTAAATTACATCAGTTAAAACAAATGAGATCCAATCCACGATAAGGTGAACAGTAGACAAATGACATACAAAAAGCTGAACAAAACACTGAACAGAAGTTTCGAATTTAAGCACAATGTTTTATTTTTAATCATTGTCTACAAGATCAATATCTCACTTTATTTTTTAGCATATCACACCTAGTGCAGGACCTGCTGTGCAACGGCTGCAATGTGCCCCATATGGTACATGTCGTCTTTCCATTTATTTTATCCAGGAGGAAATTCCTCTTGATAAGACCACTGAACAGTGTTTATTTTTTAGTATCACAACTATTAGCAAGTGTTATATCCAGAGATTACCAAGAGTATACAAAGAGATTATTTAATTTGGTATTAATGAAAAAAAAGTAACAAAGTCATACTTCGCCCTGTGCAGGTTTAGTTAGGCTATCATGATAAATCATGTGACATACTGTAAGTTGTTGAAGGATTATTCCCATTGGTGCATTTGCTGAGAAAAATTTGAATAATTACATTCCAAGATGAAACCAAACAAATGAACTTTCTGTTGAGAGCCAAAAGGGCATTATTACTGTCTGAAAGTATATCAATTAACGCCCTTCTGGCTTTCAGCAAATGAAATATTCCTTCTTCTCTTCTCCACAGAAATAGTCAGTTGACAGCCTTCTGCTTTTCAACGTGTCTTCAATGTTCAAACACATGTACCACTGCATTCTCTCAATATTCCTTCCATCATTACCAAGACTTGAAATCTTTGGTTTTAAAAAGAATCCACCGAAGTAGTGCTCCTTCAAGGTTTCTGGATCAACACCAAGCCACCTCTTAAAGTCAAATCGCCCACGTCAGCTTGACCCTGGCTACATTCAAATCACGGCCAGTCTTCAACTCGTATCAATTCTGACTCTCCTGATGATCTCTCAGTTTGTCAAAATTTCTCACTGTTTCTAAATGTTTCTGATTTTCTTGCACGCATAGTCTTTCATCATTTTTGCTTGGGTAGAGGGTACTTCCATAATAGTTCATTGATTTGTTTGCTGGTGAGTTTCTGAGCTGTCCCGGTTTTCCCAGCCTGAGTTGCTTCCCTCTTTACAAGCTGTCAGAGAAAGGAAATGAAATGCAAAGGAATAAATAAAAACTCTGTAAAAAAAGTTTGTCTTTGTTTAAGTTTAATGCATATAACACATTCAAACTTGTATCATCTCTCTGAACTTTTGAAATATTGCTACCTTTACTTTAATTCCTGTTATAGCGGCGCATTGCAAGAATGGACTTTGGAGATAAATCGACTATTGAAATATATATGCAAGGATAGATTTGAATTTTCAAGTTTATGATAAGAGTAAATTCAAAGTGAGCACACTTCTATAGTTTTTCTACACTATTGACAGATATGTTAATGGCCCTCATTTCAAGTGTTAAAGACTTTGAAGTCATCATTTGAAGGTAAAAATAAATAATGACAGAATAATCAGCATCTTGATAGTATTACAGCATATTTGTTGTTGGTTTTTTTGTAGTTTATTTACTGTAATCTTGTTTTAATTTAATTAATTATAAAATATAGGCATTTCTATAGCGCCGTCTATCTAGAAATTTTATTCCGAGGCGCATTAGTTATTACCTACGCTTTAGCATGGCTGCCATTACAGCGCTCCAGCATTTCAAGGAATTAATTCCTGCCAGGTACCCATTTACCTCACCTGGGTCGAGCATGGCAAATGAAGATTAATGCCTTGCCAAAGGACATTAGTGCCGTATCAGGGATCAAACCTCGACCTTTGAACTTCAAGTCAAGTGCTTAAACCACTCGACTACGACACTTCTGAGATAATTTTCATGTCTTAAGATTTTACAAGAATAGTTTACATTTTACATTAATCAGAGCTCTTCTTCTAGACCACTATTTTCTCTTTCTTCATATTTTCAATTTTTTGTTTATTACTTATTTTATTTTTTTTAATGATGTTTAGCATCTACATTTTTGCCCTTCTGGCTCTGAACAGACAATAGACAACTTACCTCCGAATCTGCCAAACACTTGTTAAAGAGATTGATCTCGTCTGAACAGTCTGCATCAGTGAAATCATGCTGCTTCCAACAGGACATTAATACTGCCATCTCGGTAATACAGGTTGCAGCTGAAATGTATGAGAAATACATGTAGAAGTATAAACAATATGTAAAACATTTTATTTTCTACATAACCTTAGCTGCAAAGTTATAATCTGTTGTTAAAGCCGGCAAATTCTCTGTCTTAATATTTATGGTGCGATCCATGGTGCAGTTAACATACAGGTGAAGACTAGACCCTACCTAATCCTGATCAATAATTTGCCACATCAGTATTGCCAAATTGAGAGCTACACTTTTGGTTACAAATGCTTTATTCATTTATCTAGATTCTAGGCCTTGACATCTATATGACTTTTAATGTTTGTCATCATGCCAGAAACAAAATTTCAGATAAAATTCACATCACTGTTTCAAACTAGACCTACATGTAGATTCTACATCATTAAATGCACTAAAAAAAAGTAACAGAGCTTACGAGTCATAGTCGAAGTCAAACTCAAAGATGAACATAACATTCAATTGTGTTTTCCTTTTTCACAAACTTCAATCAAGAATCTAACCTTTCCCCTAACACTAACAGTAACACTCACCTCAGCAGCTAACGTTATCAAAAAAGTAAGGTAACATTTAACAACAAATTAACAGGTCCTGAACGATAATAAATAAGTCTTAACTACCTATTAAGATCTAAATAATTGTTTAGACCAAAGGCACAGCTAAAATAAAACAAAATAGATCTAGGCATATCAACCTTCGACTGAAAACGAGTCAGGCAGTAGTAACTTTAGCTTCAGCTTTTCTTTTCATCGGCCTTCACGCACCATGCGTGCGCCTGCCTTCCCCCAGGACAAGCGGGGCAGAAAACGACTGTGTACCATCTCATCTCTGAGCTAAACCACAGTTCATGTTCACTCACCTTCTGGTTTTGTCTTTTTCAGTGATACTCTGTCTCTCAGTGCCAGTGGTTTATTCATGTTTATGTACTCAGTCGGCTTGTAATGATTTCGTAAGATAATTTCTTTGAGGCGTTTCGACATGATGAATTTTAATGGTGTAGACGTAGATCTAGGCCTAGCTTGCAAGTTTCAAGTGATATTTACAGGACTTCACGATTTCGCTATACACGTTATAGGCCTTAGGATCGACTGAATCTTACGAACAACTTTAACGCCATCCAATTATGGTATCGCCGAGTCAAAAAATAAACAAAGAAAATATCATGACATTACAATATCCCATGTATATGAGCATTATTACAAATATAGCATTTGTTTAGAATTACAGATTATTCATAAAATAAAAACTTCAGAGGAAGAACATGGGAGCGGTTATACAATCGATTGTTAAACGATACAGTGTATAAAGAAAATATCTCAAATATAATTAGAAAGATCAAATGAAGTGGGAATGTGTCAAGTGAAAATCTAAGAATCTTCTATGAAATATGTAAAAGAAATTAGTAAGAAAAGAAGATTGATTTATGAAGATTTAGAAAAGAAATACTGTTTATTGCAAAAGGAAGTAAATAACAACCCCACCGAAGAAAATATGCAAAGAGTTAAAAGATGTTCAAAATCAGGTTGATGAGATTTTTTTATTGAAAAATGTAAAGGGGTACTCATCCGTTCCAGGGGGAAATGGTTAGAAGAGGGGGAATCAACTCGTTATTTGAAAGTTTGAAAAGAAAATGGTATTAAAATAAAAGGAAATTGATTGTATAGAAAAGTCAGGAAAGAAAATGTTTAAACCGAGAAAATATATTATTAGAAATGTAGAATTATTACAAAGATTTGTATATGATCCCCGAGGGTGTTTTAACTCTTAACATTACGATCTCACGAGAAAAAAACCACACTATCAAACAATTAGGATGTGCAATTAAATATCAACAGTTTAATATGGATAATCAAAACAAATAATTCACAATAGTTGCTACTCAATTATTGCTAATCCAGATTCATATAATCGGTGGCAGACTAAAAATACACACAATATACAAACGTCACAGGAAGCGAACAACTCTCCTATAGACGTCAATAATGAACATAAAAAATAGCAGTTTTAATTTGTGAAAAATAGTGAAATTTTACAATCCTAAAACCTGCAATTTGACACTTTTCCGATTACCTCCGGCTCACGAAAATATAAAGTGAATTCTTCAAGTACAGTTCTTTATGATGTGGCCACACATGCCCAGTCGAGCAATTATGATTAATATTTCAGGGAATTTGCTCCATTTTCTTTCGCTTGCCTCCTGTAAAGGTAAGCACTGTGTACTGTTCGTATTATCTGACGAGTGGTAGCGAAAAGTAATTATCATTACAAATGCATATATTCCCCTTTGAAAGTGGCCCGTTAGTTTGCAGCTAAGCAGGAATCTTTTGTCTACGTATCTTCATAAAGATCCAGGTAAGCACATGCCTGACATATTTTCTCATGGCGGCATCGAAGATGGACTCAAAAGGGAATGAGCTAGATATGACTGTGTACTGCTCGTATTATCAGACGAGTGGTAGCGAAAAGTAATTATCATTACAAATGCATATATTCCCCTTTGAAAGTGGCCCGTTAGTTTGCAGCTAAGCAGGAATCTTTTGTCTACGTATCTTCATAAAGATCCAGGTAAGCACATGCCTGACATATTTTCTCCTGGCGGCATCGAAGATGGACTCCAAAGGGAATGAGCTAGATATGACTGTGTACTGCTCGTATTATCAGACGAGTGGTAGCGAAAAGTAATTATCATTACAAATGCATATATTCCCCTTTGAAAGTGGCCCGTTAGTTTGCAGCTAAGCAGGAATCTTTTGTCTACGTATCTTCATAAAGATCCAGGTAAGCACATGCCTGACATATTTTCTCCTGGCGGCATCGAAGATGGACTCCAAAGGGAATAAGCTAGATATGACTGTGTACTGCTCGTATTATCAGACGAGTGGTAGCGAAAAGTAATTATCATTACAAATGTATATATTCCCCTTTGAAAGTGGCCCGTTAGTTTGCAGCTAAGCAGGAATCTTTTGTCTACGTATCTCCATAAAGATCCAGGTAAGCACATGCCTGACATATTTTCTCCTGGCGGCATCGAAGATGGACTCCAAAGGGAATGAGCTAGATATGACTCCATCTCTTAAAACTCCTTGATGATAAACAAAAGGAAGTATTCTTTACAAGAGGACAAACAAAAGGTATTCATGAAACACCTCCATCACTTTGGCTGTAATCATTTCAAATGTGAGACGTCTCTACGTGAAAAAGATATTTGGGGTCATATTTTGTACAAGTGCTATCTCCGAATTAGTTTATTTTATACCGCATAATGCCCATTTACCTTAAAAAAAAATGTTAATTAAAAGCTGAATAACTATACTTCACCAAAAAAAAAACTAACAACGATTTCCAATACAGATGCGGTTATCAGACCCCTCCTCCCCCTACTTCTCTTAACATTCTTTTTTAGAAACGAAATAAAAGAACGGGGAAAAGAAAATAGTCCTCAAGTATTAAAGGTCGTTAAAGTATACAAGAAATTTCTTTGATATCATCTCCTTACAAGCATATCAACTGGTAAGCAATTTTTCATACCATGGGGAAACATTAAAATGATGTTTTTCTTCAGATTCATCCCTTGGTTTGCCACGAATGTCTACTAGCATAGGTTTAATACCCTCATCTTTTCTACAATAGATAAACACAATTCTATCATACCCCATTCTCTTTCTACCGTTATAAAATGCAGAATACGATATTCCTAATTCCACGTCGATTCGATGGTCTGTATAGACTTAATTGAATTGAAATCGAATTTAACTAAACTAAATTAAATTTAATTGAGGTGGCAATTATCAAGAAAAAGTAAACTGCCGAATTTACTTGAAATTTATTCAAAGTGAAATTGCTAATTATAACAGAACTGTAGTAAACGTTTACATAATGACTGTATATCATAATATTCTTACATTACTTAGGATTTCTAGTCAAGAAACAGAACTTCCGGCGGTTGAAATGAGCCTACTTTGTGTTAATATATTGTTCTTCTCTACATCATAGCAAACTAATCTGTCATATAATCAGTCTCCAGAGCATTCAATTTAAAGGCTTTCCAGACAGGGTGAAAATGAACACGAAGGAATTTGTAATGGAATGCAGCAATATTTACATTATATGGTCCTGTAAGGCTTTAAAAGAAATGTAATTAGTGTATATTTAGTCAAGTTCAATGTAGCATAACTACGAAGAGTAAAACGATATTATAAAATGAAAACAAGACAGTAAGACAAACAGTATTTACACTAACAATCAAGAAAATACAAGCACAAACAAAATAAAAATGATAATACTTTGAGAAAAACGACATAATAGAAATAACACTAATGAGAAGTTAATCGATATTTTATCAATTTTCAAGTTATAAATATGAAATCATATCACTGGCTTCTATTTCTTGAGTCTCAAGTGAAAGATACCTCGTAACTTCAACTTTGAAATGTGAATAGTTTGAATTGCTTCTAAGTAGCATTACATTCTTCTACGCCGGATGAAACAGCAGGAAACGGGTTGGGGAAATATTGATACCACACGTTTAAAAAAATTCTCTTTGCTTAAATTTAGTCAGTGTGTGCTTTGTCACACACACACAAACAAATGAAAAAAAATCAATCAAAGAGTATAACAATGAAAACTGACATACTACAGAGATTTATCTTGCACTCATCAGAGTACATCGTATGAATGATGAGTCGAAAAAGCTTTCAACAGTGTGTCTGTAATCATTGTTATTCTTCGATTTTGCAGTAAAATCATTTGTTTAAATATCAAAGAAAAAAAAAATAATTCAATTTTGTTTTATTAAACCATTTCAAATCAAAAATAGTATACAAATCATGCGTGTATGAACATTATTGATACAGTGTAAATGGTCAGGGTGCCACTAAAAGCCAAGGCTTTAGGCTATACATATAATCACACGACGCAAGAAGTATTAAAATTCATGATTATTTTACGTATTTACATACTTCTTCGAAAGAGGGACGTTATTAATGTATTGTATAATTTCTACTGTATGCAGGCAACTAAAATATATCGAGAGAATGGACATCTTCTTATTCGTTTAGCTATTACATGATAAACAATATAATATTAAACATATCGGCCCATATTAGAGTTTAACGTGGAGCAGAAATGTATACACACCACCAGGAATGGTAATATAGAGTGTGACATGGATTACAGTGATACTTTGATAAAATACAACTTCTGGTCACAAGCAAACGCGAGCATGTCTGGAGAGAGGGAAACCAAGTAACACCAACTATAATCAAACGTCAGATTAAGTTCATTGAACTCAACTCTTTCCTTCAGGTTCAGACCATCAAGGTCATAGAGCCTGATCACCACGCTATAATTCTCTTCATCAACACTCGCTACATACACCCTGTCCTGCTCATCCAGGGCAGCATACAGGTAGACATCGTTTGGAGATTGTAGAGACTTACCAGCATTCCCATCCCTGTCATAGACCGTCACCACGCTTGGATTGATACAACATGAACTTGTGACGATCAAACCCGACCTGGTGGCAGATACCTGCATCGTATCGTTCTGTTTTGTTGGAACAGTGTGTTTGAGAGTGGATCCAGTCGGGTCATAGATATAGACTTTCTCCTCATTGCTAACGATGAGGATTTCATCTGATGGACTGCTGTTTAGAGCGTGTTCAGAGGCACTTCTATTCAAGTGGATGGTTGATTTCCTGGATCCATTCGGAGAATATATGTGTGCTTTATTGTTAACCGTGGGTATGCATAACGACCTGTCTTTTTGAAACACAGGATCATAACACGTCATGTTTTCTGGTATGTTTGCATATTGGTGCGTTTTACCAGCTGAATCAATGATATCTATACCCTGTACCTGAAAATATCCGATAGCCGCACTGTCATCAGAGTACGGGGTCATACCACACATCCGTCCCCGTAGATCTACACACTGAATGACTTGCAACTTGGGATCTGATTCTGAGATGCTCCCGAGGTCCAGACGAGTATAAATTGCAGGATTGAACCTCTTCTCCTGTGCTTTCTTCGTGATGGCTGCCGCAGAAGTGTGATCAGTAGCCTCCTTCAGCATGGCATCCAGCTCCTCACAGAGCAAGGTATGAGCAGACAGACTGTCTGTCTCAAGATGACCTAGTCTGTCATTAGCTACCAGTGTTATTGAACTACAAATACTCTTGATCCTCTGTCGATCCTTGGATTTCAAAACGTTGAGGTCATCATCGAAACCCCGCTTTACTTCATTGATTTGCTCGATGAGATTTCCATGATTTTCTTCAAGCTCTTTGGCCTTGATGCTGTAGGCTTGACTGACGTTGTCCAGTAGTTTCTGTACTGCAGTGTATACTTCTTGGCGTTGTATTTCAACATTCTGAATGTTCTTCTCCAGTTCTGTCTTCTTAGCGGCACATCGCTGGACAAGGTCGCTCACCTAAACAAAATAAATAATAGAGAAATGAAAATATAATTTTCTAGCATGAGATATATGCTACAGGCTACATGGAGTTGGTTTGAAAATGAGACACGGATTTCGCACGCGCCTGAAGTTTCATCCCTTAAAAGTAATACAAAGTTTTGGTGTGGAGTCATGCATTTGGTTCAAATTTACATATTGGAAGCATATGCGGTCCTACAATATTTAGTGATCATTGTCGCTATTGAAATCGAGTCTAAAGTTATGAAATTGTAAATAATAAACTCATTATATTGTATAGCTCCCTCTCAAGGTCAAATTATTAATTAAGCCATAAAACAATGTTTATTGTCTAAATTTGACCGATTAGCTATTCCCGTTCGAAAATTATATATCACAACTACATATTCTGAGATTTTCATGGTCGCAGTTAGCGTTGTACGGCCGTAGGTGCTATTTGAAATTCATCAAGTTTTACCGGGAGCACCGGTAAATTTTAAATTAAATTTTTCTCGAAACTCGGAAGTGTTTTAGTGGCTAAATTTTCTAATGCTTATTATACATCCAGAGGGGCATCCACATATATCAAAATAGTACAGAATCACTATCCACCCAATTTTCAACATTTCCCAAAACTTTGTATTAACTTTAAATGGTAAACCACAACACGGAGGCGGTTACGAAGAGATTGAGAGTAACAGACAAACAGGGAGAGCAGAAAAACATATATGTATTGTCAGTATTGAGTGCTTCGTTTTTATGAAGCATTCACTTTAGGGGCACTTGTATATATTAGATGCCTTGTATATTTTGATTTTTAATTGTTGAAAAAAAATGAACTGAACGAAACTGAATTGAAATTGAGATGATGATACCAAGTACCCCATTTGTACCTTCCGTGCTCCGTAACCGTTCCATTTTTTTTCTTCATTTTTTTTTTTTTTTTTTTTTTTTTTGGGGGGGGGGGGGGGGGGAGAGGACACTTACAAGGATATTTGTTAAACTAATGTATAGCTATGAAATGTAGCTACGCTTATTACCTCCGAATAGCCTCAGCACCATACAACATTTCTCATTTCATTTAAATTTTATTGATATTTGTCAAATATAGAGTTTTGAATCTTATCAACAACACAAAAGAGGGAAATAATTTGCTTTTTTTTTTGTAGTATTGGATTGGAATGTAGCTTTTGTAAGCATGTGTTTTAAAGTACAGAAGCAGATTTTAGACATCTGTATATTGAAGCATACTTTGAATTATTCATTTAAAAATGACATAACATACTTCGTGTAAAAGTGTTTTCTATAATATCAAGGATCATATAGCTCGACAGAAACTTTACTAATACGCGAGGGAGTTTAGCGACCGAACGAAATAATTGCATCAGTGAAATTGAAAAGTGTAATCAAGTACTGTTTGAAACACAACGGAAAATTCAAGCCTACTTCAAAATAGTGATTTGCGTATTATATGCGAGCAACATAAAGAGCTTCATGTCTATTGAGAGGGTTGCCAAAAGTGTTGTCCCATCCCTTTACTAGAAAGTAGCATTGATCTTCAAACCCCATTCGCTTCAAGAGCATATATAGTTGGCAGGGTTCGTACAATGATAAGAAACATTCCAATTATCAAAACTGCGAGGAAGCCTACTGACACAACGGAAAAAGATAGTGTTTAGGAAAGTTGAAACCATAACTTTAGAGCAATTCAATGATTTTCTAATCTGCAATTTTATCTAAAACCTGTTGTGCTATTTTCTTGCGAGCCGGGTGGGGCCTTTTTTTGCCTTCTCCCCATTTTAAGAGGAAAGCTGTACCCCAATACCGTACGGGGCCTTGGTGTAGAGCACTTTTGTATTTTATAACCAAGGAAGATTACTACAGTATATACATCACAGTTAGGGGCTACATTGAGGGTTTCAACATGGATTACTGAAAACATGAAAAGTCAGATCATTGCATGTCATGTTACAATTTTGTATCTATACAGAACTATTCACATTCAAACGATATACGGCGAAATTGTGTCTTATAAACGGAGAAAATAATTTATAATTTAGCCGCCACTAAAACATCGTCAGCCTCCTCGCTTTGACGCTTTTGGAAGAAAGGGTACATCTATCAAAATGCGAAGGAGCGTAGCGACCGAGAGAACTTTAGAATTCGGAATAGTGATACATTGTTTTTTTGGAATCTCTTTTTTATGATTATACTGCGAAATTCATGTCAAAAGTTTTTGTCTGGCAAGAGAGGCGGGAAGGTCAAATCGTCCTTTGTTTGATAAGGTATTTGGCCTTGTTGATGGGGAGGGGGCAGAAACTATTTGGCTCCACGTACCCCTGATAGAGGGAGAATCTGCTCCCCTGGTTGCGGTGCATTTATTATAGACAGGGTATGTATATATATACAATAAACACTGGGTCTGTTAATATTCGAGGGAGTGTATGTTGCGACTGCGTGGAGAAAATGTTGATTTTAGGATGCCAAAAATTACTTTTCTAAGCACTTGAAAGCTTATTCTCATTCAAAGGAAATTATTGTAATTTGCCTCTTTTTTTTCCTTGCGAGGGGGGCCCAATGGGCTGAAATCAATTGTGTCCCCCACTTGAATATTAATTTGGGGACATCAATCCCCTGCCCCCACTCCATCCCCCACTTCCGGTGCCTATCATCTATCCGAATTGTATGAGTACTACTTTTCAGGCCTTAGCCAAATGCAATTATTTTTCGTCAAAATAATAACACTTTTACCTTAAGTCGTAACTCCTGCTCGAAGTCAGCCTGATTCTCGATGTTGTGATTTTTATGACCGACGATCACGCACTTAAAACAGACATGAACCTTACAATCCTCACAAAACATATCTTTGTTCTCTTGTTTGTGGATGCAGCACTTCTCGGATACATGGCTAATGCTGACCTTCCCGTTGTTGATATCCTGTATAGATACAATATCGTGACCTTTATAGGCTATAAGATGTTGATGACAATCCAGACACTTATCACAAATGTAGTTATTACATGTACAGCAGAATGAGACAGCATCTAGCTGAAACATGCAAGCCGTGCATTTTGGACGCATCTCAAGGACAGCGTTCATCCCTCCACACTTGGCGTGGTAATTGTCTACAAGTCCGTTGACAGTCACATTGGTAAGGAAATCATCGACACGGTTCACAGACAACTTAGTGATCTTCCTGCAGAGAGGACAGATCATATGATCGAGATCCTGGTGGGACAGGTCATAGTTCTTGAGGCATTTCCGACAGAAGGTGTGTTCGCATGAAGTCAAAATGGTTGCCTCGTCGAAGATATCAAGACACAGTGGACACGTCAGGTTCTCTGAAGAGCTTGGAGCTTTCTCTTCCTCGGTCTTCTCAGCCATATTTTGTACAAATGTCTAATTTCTGGCTTATTACAAACACGAGCGCATTCTACGCCTATTACATCCAAATGATGTCCAATAACAAGTGCGATCGGCTAATATGTGTACTAACTAGAATTTAACAGTCAGTTCATGCAAGCACAACTTATATGCAGTGACTTAACAGATTTTACCAATATGAGTCTACGGCTCTACGCAACAAGTGCGTCCTACTCCTAAATGCATGTACTGCATGTAGTTCTGTACCAAGTTCGTACGTTGATCAAAAATCGAAAGAGGTGCACCTCGCTTTCATCAAAAGTATTAATTCTCCATTCAACTGTGTACCTGCATACAAGTAAGGTTACAACTAATAGTAATACTTGTGTAGATCTTCTGTGAATACAATGCAATGTATGCATCCTATAAATAGAAGTGGGTTTTCCCACGGAGAATGCGAGCAGCGTATAAGCACCTTTGAACTTTATGGTGGTATATATTTATCGTTTCTGTCCATAGAGGGAGACTTGTTTAGGTACTCTAGTTTTCAGTAGTGTCCCTTCATTGGAGATCCACTCTAGTAGAATCCTCGATAATAGAGCAATTTTCTTTTCTTCATTCCTTTGTTTGGAGGGGTGAAGGGCGGTAACCACACTTATATGTCTCTCCTTCTTTCTGCACTATACTTCCTTTCATTTCTTTCATTCTCTTCCCTTTTCTCTGTAAAAAAAAATCTCTTAAAATGTTTGCGTATTGAACGCTACGAGGCTACACTTATTACAATGCAGTATTCGCCTGAAGAAGAAAAAATTCACCACTTCTTCTCGTATAAAAAAAAAATCATAACTAAGACATTGTGAATCACGTTTGACTCAAGAGCTAATAATGAGAAAAATTATATCATATACAATATGTATGCCATATTGCATGGAAAAATGCCGGGAAATATGATTCATTAAAAAAATAATGTAATCAAGGTAATCATAAGAGTTCTGTTTGCGATACTGCATTTGGGGGGAAACTGTCGAGAAAAAAGAAGTGAATGGGTTGTTTTGGAACAGCAAAAAAGCAAAAATAAGTCTGAAACTTTGCTGGAATCATAAAATGTGTGCAGTGTTTTTCCCTGGTTGTGATTTTCAGCAAGATCGATATCAGTGTGTTATTATTTAAATGATTAAAAAATCTCTCAATAAGCGTACATAATTTGGCCTAATACGTACTGGATAATCAACATTTCTCGATGACACTTTCCAATCGCTTCTGGATTGTTTCTCTTCCTCTTCATCCTCCTATTCCTTCTCCTCCTCCACTTCCTCCTCCTCCTCCTCCTCCTCATCCTCCTCCTCCTCCTCTCTCCTCCTCCTCCTCCTCTCCTTCTCCTCCTCCTCTTCTGCTTTTGTTTTCTTCTTCTACATCCTACATCCCCTACTGGGCGAGTTTGTGAGGGTATAATCATGGTATAATGTAGCATTGCCGAGATCATTATACCCCGTTTAGATCTATATAACTCGGTGTCATACCAGACACATTTCTTCTCAAACGCAAGGTAACGAGCGCGGGTATACTGTATTAGGCCACTAGTGTGTGTGATTCCATCCCTTTCTTTGTCCGTTTATAACTATAAAAAGAAGAAAAAATGAAATGAAAAATGAAAAGCACGTAACTAATTCAGAAATTAATGAAGAGATGAAATGCTTTCCATTAAAGCCCATTATAATGTAATTGAACAATCGCTCATCAGCTTAATGGAGGTGATGTAGATTCAAAATCACCTAAATTAAAAAGGGTAAAATATTGATAGCATAAATTCCACGCCAAATGGCGAACAGAAGCCATGACACCCTGTATGGTCTTATAATCAGATATAAAAGGTCTCATTGTCAAAACGTTTTATATCTGATAATATATTAATGCGGTACTTACTCCTTGATAACAAAATTAATTTTGTCGAAGAAAAAATATTAGTAATCAAAATACCCATCAATCACGCTTCAAAATGTTATTATTCAATTCTGATTTAAGTGCAAGTTAATTTCAGTTTGCTATTAACCGGTAGATACAGTATGGTTTGCAATAAATGACCAATCAATTATAAAAATCCACCCCAAAGTACAGTGACATTAACATTAAGCTAGATCAAATTAATTCGAAACAATTTATGGCGGATCCGGAATCCGAAAGAAGGAGGGGGATGCATGTGTTGAAAATCGTAATCGTCTAAGATCCCTCTAAAGCGATGTACATAGCATACCACTATTATTATTATTGTATGGGGGGGGGGGGAGTACCCAATGGAGGTCCGCTAGTTAGCCAATAAAAAGCCAGAAGCTCTGGGAGTGTTGCAGCGCATGCGCCAGTCTTTCCGATTTCAATTGCTGTAAGCAGTCAGGTCTTTTATGTCGGAGTAGATACACGTACCTCACTTTCATCAAATGTTAATACAACATGGGCATGGAAACAGTTCAAACTGGGGAATGCTTCGAATTAAAAGAAAGAAATCCTTCTCAAGATGAGGAATCTGTGGATATGTCTTCAAGATTTGAAGACGTTGAGAAGGCCCTCTTTGCTGCAATTGAAGAGGGTGACGAGGTAGCAGTGGAATATATCTTGCAAGCCATCAAAATTAATCAACTTCAGAGGGACTTTCGAGATGAAATTGGGAGATCGACATACGACTATGTGATAGAAGGTGGATTCGTGCGTAAGAAATCACTTTGCTTATTATATAAGAATGAATGTCATCGTCTACTCCGTTTTTTCTTTTATCTTTATTTTACTCTATTTAATAACATCATGTTTTTGGTACTTTTCTTATTTTGCTTTTGTGTAATTTCAAAACTTCATAATTATGTAAGCATTGGGAGACAACCAAGCATCCAATGGAATTGATATTTGTATTATAAATGTAGCTATCATTATCATTATAATTCTAATTTAGAATGATATGAAATTTTTTATCTAAACTTTCTCCTGCGGCGCTTAGCAATTTTGGAGAGTTTACTGGATGCAGGGATCCCTTTAGGAGACGCCCTTCTGAGATCCATCGCCGCATCGTGGCATGAAGGAACCGTGTTTATCTGCAACTACGTCATGACTCTCCCTCCAGAAGTAAGTGAACTTCTTCTTAAGAACAAATTTGGAGTATTTCCTCCTTTAAGACAGTTGAAAGAAAATGAATATCACTTCAAGAAATAATAATGAAAGGAATAGGCCCTGTGGGTTATCATGTTTACATTCGTTTTATAGTTTGCTGCTATTCAGAACGTTCCTATATACTGTGATGCTAATACTCATCATTTTCATTTTCTTTTGTTTTAAACTGCGTGTATTAACACACCATTGTCATCTGTATGTTATCAGATATATATGCTTGTTAATGTTTGACAGGGCCCCAATGGAAAACAGCTCGTTACTGTTTGAGCTCTTTCACCGTGTATAAATAAATATAAATAATAAAAAATAGAGTATATCTATCTCATGTTAATATCAAACTGTTTTTATATAACGTTTACACAAATAATTATATCAGGTATGATACATGACTTTACGTAGCCATGATAATAGACGTTTTACTCCTCAGATTAAAGTCAGTACTGTACCTCATTTTATATTTTATTTAGGATAGGGAATCAATTTATGAATGTCGGAGCAGAAATGCCGACTTTCATCCCGAGATGTCGCCGCTCAAACTCGTCGCCATGAACAATAACTTTCAAATTGTCGAGGTACGTTTCAAAATCGCAACAAACATGGAGAAAAAACGAGAACGAGAGAGAAATATAAGATTGTATAGAGAGAAAAGAAAAGAGAGAGAGAGAGAGAGAGAGGGATATATATATATATATATATATATATATATATATATAAGATAGAATAGGAAGAATGGAAAGAAAGAAAAGAGGCGAGGGAGAGGATAGAGAGAGAGAGAGAAAGAGAGAGAGAGGGGGGGGGGGGTAAATACATGTACTTCAATGCGGGTTAAGGATGTCGCCTTTTGAACCCGGTATGTTTATTGGAATGTAGTTCTCTACAGATACAAAGTTGCCATACGTCAAGAACCGGTAACAACATGGGGCAAGGGGGGACGTCCCCCCTTGGCCCCATGTAGCTACGTCTGTCATGAACACCTACCATTGACAACATACTACACATACAGCATAATTAAAACACATTACTGTGCTTTTTTTTCTATATTTTAATCAAACGTATCTTCGCTCTAATAACACTGAAATAACAGGTTCTTCTTAAAGCCGGTGTGTCGCCCCTTGCCAAGCCCCAAGCGAGTCAGAAATCGACTGCAAGTCTCACCGATGTCGTCAGTCTGCTAGACTATTATCGAGCCGTTTCATCAGAGGCCTACCTGGGCCTTGCTCACCCCGACCCTCTGGATAACGCGTTTAGATTGAGCCGAAAGCTGAGAGAGCTGGGAAACGACTGGGAGGAGTTTAATGCCGAATTCTTCAGAATGGCGGAGAAAGTAGAAAGATTTTCAGCATCACTGTTAAATCATCTCTCATCTTCTGTCGAGGTAACAGAGCCATTATACCTTCAAGTGAATGAATGAATGAATGACTTACTGACTGACTGAATGAATAAATAAACAAACAAGTGTTAAACAAATAATTAATAAATGGATAAAAAGATTTTTTTTACAATTATTTTATCCTCACCTTAATTCCAGCTTCAGACGCTTTTCACGCAAAGCAGCATCCCAACCAGGAATCCGATGTCAAAAGTAGAGACAGCTATCGCTTATCAGCAGAAAGATGTAAGACACTTCAACTACATCCTTTTCTCTTTCCTCACTTGTTCACCCCTTTTCTCTCCCTTTTCTCATTCCATAAGGGGGAGAAAATAGCTCCATAGCTCATATAGCTATATAAGGCACCGCCTCATAATTATTTTCTGCATTTGAACATGTTAAAGCTGCTAACACATTGAAAATAGGAAACAGAAAATGAAGCACAATGGAGAAGTCACCTTTATAGTTTATAACATCAAGGTTTTTTCAAAGGAAACTTAAAATATGCCTGTAAAAATACAATAGGCATTTTTCGTAATGTAACAAAATTTAATGCATACACCTTTGTGAAGTGACTCGATACGAATTATATTATCCACCTGATACTAACAATAATTGTATCTCTATGGTCAGAAAGTGAATAACATGCATTAGTTGTTGCAAAGTAGGACAAACTTTACATTTTGGCTTGCTCTATCTAAAAACACGTAATGTAATGCAATCGTTTCTTTTTCACTGCCTCTCTCTCCCTCTCTCTCTCTCTCTCTCTCTCTCCCTCTCTCTCTCTCTCTCTCTCATTCATGTCTCTCTTTGAATTCCAAAAGTTTGTCGCGCATGCGTACTCCCAAAAGGCCATGTCTTTCGCCTTCTACCAAGTCTTCGCATCGACATCGAACCTTCGGCTGGTTCTCATGACATCGCTGCTCGTGATCGCCTACCCATTCATCAGCGTGGTCTTTTTAGCGTACCAGGGAGATGTTCTCACAAAGCTTCTCAGAACACCGTAAGTTATAAGAAAATCTAGAAGATATTAATAAGAATACTACAACTACTAATAATATTGATAATAATTACAACAATTATTACAATAATAATAATAATCCGTTCTTAAACACTGTGAATGTAGTAAAACAAAATGTAAAACACTCTCTGCAGTCACACTATAAATAAATGTGCGTATGCACCGTTTTTTCCTGCTGTGTCCACACTCCGCCTCACTGTATCACACACTGTGTAACAAGGTACGAATATACAGTCGGTGTAAACAAGGTCTGTTCATACTGTCAACATTACACAAAATCAGCAGTCCACAATGATGCATACGTACTGTCACTACTGTGTTAATTTTGTGACCACACCTCCTTTGTTTTGATTGACAGGCACATCAAGTTATGGATGTCCTTTGGTTCAGACGTGACTCTCCTGATCTGCGTTGCTCTCAACTCCATCTTGGATAAGCAAGATTATACTTATCCAATCCTCTGCGTCCACGTTGTCATCTTGGTGCATTGCATAGGTAAGAAATAATACCTTCATGAGCATAATAATAATGATAATAATAATTATAATGATGTTAATAATAACAAAAACAACAATAGAAATAGAAATTATAATGATAAAAGTTATCATTAATATTATGATCATGAAGGTACTATTTCATTATTTTCACTGTTCTTTTTTAAAATGATTATAGAACAATATACACATTAATAATAATAATAATAATAATAATAATAATAATTGTAATAATAATAAAACAATAATAGCAATAATAACAATTGGATGTTAGATAGTGCTCAGGTCTGGGAACTTTCCACTATTGGTTCTCCATTATTTTACCCTGGCTTTAGTAAGGCTGTCATTAAAGCACTTGAGCACTCTAAGGGTTTTATTTCTGCTATATGTACCCATTTACCTCATCTGGGTGGAGTGTGTCAAACTCAAATGTATATTAAATCTTGCCCAATGACATTCGTGCTTCGGCAGGGATTTGAACCCCGTACCTTGTAGTTCACAGCCCGGGGACTTATCCACTAGACCCAAGGCCCAAAACTCCTATATCATCATTGTAATCATTGTTATTCTCATTTGTATAGGTTTGGTTTGGAAGCACGTACAAGAAATCTTCTCTCGAGGTTTCATCAAGTTCATCAAGTACTACATGAACGTAGCGGAGGTTCTTATTGTCACGCTGTGCTTTGGTTTCGTCACCAGCGACTGGATTGGACGTGTGCAAGTATGATTATAAATATATATATACAGTGAAACCTGTCTATAAAGACCACCCAAGGGAGACGAAAAACGTGGTCTTTATAGGCAGGTGGTCTTTATGTACAGCTTCCATTAGTACATGTTTCAATGAGAAACCATTTTCAAGGGAAACAACCAATGTGGTATTTCTACACAGGTGGTTACTAATGCAGGTTTCACTGTATATATATATTTACATATACATTACAAATAATTCAATTTGGATAATCCTCCGTCACGGCAATATACAAACAGAAGGAATTGAAATACAAAAAAAAAATCATTGAGAGTTCACTTCTTCTTGACCAGTTTCAACTTATTTCGTCAGATAGTGAATTCAAAATCACAAATAACACACAAGTGCATCAAAGTAGGCGCCATTTTAGCACAATACGTTTTACGCATTGTTTACATATACTTTGTTGCACCTGTTTTTAATTTAATTTATAACATCCTTAAAAAAGCCCAAAAGAGCCAATAGCCGATAAAGGGAGGGAGAGAGAGAAAGAAATTTAAAAAAAAGTGGGGAGAAAAGAGGGAGTCATTTTTGCTCGTCGCTAGCAGTTTTGAAAAAAAGTTTTTGGTAAAAAAGGGGGATGCAAGTATAAACAGAGATGATAAATTACTGTATTTTGTTTAATGATCCGCTAAATTACCAGATTATTAAGCTATAATGGCTTCATTTATCAAGCTTACCGATGAGTTAAATATTAGCAAATTTGCAATTGGGCTCGTATTTGAGTAAAAAATTGGCTCCGAACTGGTGAAGCCTTGTAACTCTTCAAATGGTTTTAATCAAAGGGAAATTGATTCAAATGTTTTCATTTGTTGCAAGTATGATATGGTTTTCTGAGGATTGATTAATAATTAATCTAGATTAATTGAGTGCATATTTTGTAACAAATATATCAAGTTTTATTCTTCATAATTATATAAAGTATTTTTGTTTTCTTTGCCTCATATACAGTATAAACTATAATATCATTGATCACTACAACTCCGTCAATTTTTAAAGAAATGTTATTAATACTAAATTGATTCTTAGCATGATGACAAGTTACAACGGTTAGAAGTCGAGACCAATCTGACGTCACAATGCACATCTTGGAGCTGCGCGGAGTGGAATAACCCTGTCATTGTGTCGAATGCTTTGTGTGGTGAGAACTGAATACTATCCTTAAAAGGCCGACTAACTTCAAAGCTTAGACAAATTTGGAACTTAATTTTCAAAGTACAGTATCGTCCATTTAATGAGTAAAAAAGACGCTGTTTACGCCCTGTATCATCAAAATCGTCATCATTATCCCTTGTCCCTTGTACAATTAAAACCGCTGTAAATATAATTTGAAGCCAAATATGGATTTTGTTGGTTTTGTTATAATATTGCAGTAAGAGGAGAAAGGAAAATCAATTCTATTCAATCGTATCCTTCATTGATCAAGTTTTATCAACTTTAATTGCAGGTCTTGTTGTGATCCTGTGCGTATTCAGAACATTCCATTCGGTCGTCACAAGCTATCACGCCATCTTCGTCATCTGGAAGTCTACGATCGGAGCCATTCGGGACCTCGTGAGGTTCTCGGCAATACTCGGCGGAGTTCTCGTATCAGTTGCCGTGGGAATGAACGCGATGTCTCTATCCGAAGTAGGCATATTTCGTGAGCCATGACGCGGAAAATCATTTCGTCTTAGGGCATAGCACAGTTGCGAGCTCACCTCGGGCCACAGTTTTTACCGTGCCCCTCAAAGCAGCAAATTCGCTACTGACTTCTATTTTTTTTTTTTTTTTTTTTTTAATAGTTTTTTTTATTGCTTCAAATCAAAGATATTTACAATCGTTGTTCATTAGGCGGTATAGCGAAAAATGTTGCCTGGGCATTGTTATCCTTCCTGTAAAATCCATTAACTAGGACACCATGAATGCGCGCAGTTCTTTGTTGAATTTATCACATTTTCGAAAGCATTTTAAAGGGGATATTTTGTCAAAAAACACATTTTTGAGAACCACATGGGGGATGCGGTATTATCGGTATGTAAGACAAATATTGACCGCTGAGTTTTAGGGTCATGGTTAAAACTATACGTCCTCGGTGATCTCGAGCCTGCACTATGTCCGTCGACTTCGTCTCTTTTTGAGATCACGTTGGGCTATAGTAATTTTACCGTACCCCTCAAAGCTGTCAATATTTATATAATATACGATAGGGTATATATATTACAGATTAATAGTATTCTATTGGCTGAAAAGGTGTCACGTAACACTCAACTTTGAGCATGTAATATTTGTAAAATACTTTGAACGTAGCACATTCTGCAAATTAACCTAACACTGTCAAGCCTAATAAAAAATAAATATTTCTTAATAGTATAGGACAAAATCTCTTTGATAGGACTAGGCTTGCTCGAGTAGCCAATAAAAATGTCCCATCGACTCGATCCTGTACGGCTCCTAACGGGGTGGGCTCGACTTCAAATAATACACACGCCTTAGACGTTGCACGTTCTACCTCTATACAAATATGTTGAATTAACAACAATTTGGATTCAGACTTCCCCGGAATTCATCAATATTCAGTATTATTTAGTTTCTTCTATTGCTGCCAATCCTTTTTTTTTTTCTAACATCATCTAAAAAGTTACAGAGACACGTGGACTTTCATTTTTGTGCCGATCCAAACTTTAAAGATGACATTCCTTTGTCTGTACCTCTTTCGCAGTTCTATGCTCAGCCGTCGCAATGCCGAAATGGTTTAGCTGTGGAAACATGCTCTATTTGGGATGAAAGATTCATTACGTAAGTGTGGCTGTGTTATTATCAATCTCGCAAAACCAACTAAGAACCAAACTTTAGAAAAAGGTCAAACATGTGCGATATTTCTTTAATTGCATGTTTAAAAAGTAAGCCTAAGTCGCGATGAATATTGGATACGTAAGGAATAATAAAACATTAATAACTTTATTTTTTCAATTAATAGTTTATTATGATGCTATTTTAAGAGATACAGCCATTAACGAACAGATTCCTGTCATTCCGGTGATTGCAAACTATTGCACACGGGGTAAACAATAGGGTATTATAATTGCCCTGGAGCTGATTTTTCGAAAATACGAATGGTTCTTCTCTCTACAGTCTTCCAAAGTCGATGTCGACTCTGTATTGGGCACTCTTTGCCGTGCGAGGGCAGACGGTGAGACAATCGTTCGGGGACGATACCGTCTTCGCTCTCATCTACTACGTCTTCTTCGCAGCTTACTTCATTCTGGCGGTCGTCCTCGGGCTCAACCTCTTCATTGCCATCATGACGTCACAACTCACCAAGGTGCAGGTAGGACGAAGAGCCTAACTGATTATTCATAGAGGTGTCGTGGTCGAGTGGATAAATTATGTCACCGGACTGTGGATCACAAGGTCCGCGGTTCAAGTCCCGCCGCGGCACTAATGTCCTTTGGCAAGACATTGATCTACATTTGCTACTCTCCACCCAGGTGTTAAAATGGATACCCGGTAGGATGTTAATGTGGTTGGATTAGCAAGTTGCGCTTGTAAAATGGCGACTAGCTGGAATGCTCCCCAGGGAGTGGAAAATGTGCATACACTGTGTTGCGGGTAAGCCTGAATCCGATGACCGGGGTAATAATATGTTCCGCGCCTAGAAACAAAGTATTAGGCGCTTTATAAATGTGAGCTATTATTATTATCATTATTATTATTATTCAATCCATTTTTGTTTAAATTTATCTATCGATAATTTGATTTTTATTTACTGACCACCTTGCAAACTTAGTGATATTCTTTTATATTCTCACCAGAAAAATGGGTATTTCGGAACACACAACGAGGTAGTTTATTGCACTTCCACGTATAAGATGTCGATATGATATAAATATATATATATATGATTACATTCGTTTGATTTAGTTTAACTGAAGAAATGCAGGCACATCAACCTTCGGTTCGCAAATCACGACTCACAGCTTTGCGGATACCAGCGAGACCAATTAGGCTCTGCTTAAACTTGTTATTAAAGTATGGATTTTTAGGGCCATTTGACAGAAGAGATCCTAAGCTAGGAAAAGTTCCAGAATGTATATATATATATATATAATTGTATTATACGCATTGTATAGTAATGTTCCAAACTAGGCATTTACTTTCATGTTTATACTAGAACCAAACCTTTTTTCAATGTTCATTATTGACAGAAAAACAGCGACATGGAATGGAAGTTCGGTAGAGCTCAGCTGTGGCTTCGGGTTATCGAACCAGTGGTTGAACTCCCTCCACCTTTCAACCTTATCCCAAAATCCGGGACAGTACAGCGCATGATCAAGAGGTGGATCGGACGTGAGACGCTGAGCCGGGAAGAAGTAAATATCATTTGACACAAATAGGACAGCCCTGATGAGGAAACAGTTATGATTGAGGAATATATGTCCATTAATACACAATAGCATTCCCACACACAAATACCGCGCCACACACATTCATGCACCCACACACACACACGCGCGCACCCACCCATACACGCACACACGCTTTACCATCTCTCCCGTACTCAAACATGTCTCACACCCTCCCCCCTCCCCACATACACACACGCACGCACGCCAACATGCATTCTATCATATACAGTTGGGTTATGTTTCTCACACATAAAAGAACACAAACGTCAAAACACACAAACACACGTACAAACATTGAGGATTTATTTTACAATCAATCGATTTCATCGCTTCGATTTGATTTGATTTAATGATTAATGGTTAATGGCAATTTAAAGTGAGTATATCAGAAACCACGAAGAAGGCCCAGTATCGGTGGGGGGGGGGGGGTTCATTTAATAAAAAAAGACCACTCACTTTGTTTTCTACCATTTTATCCTTCATTTTTTTTTTACAGGATGAAGAAAGACCTGGAGACCCCGAAAGGGAATCCATGGTATGTTTATTTCATATACGATTTATTGCACTTGCTCTGTAGACTTGCTTCTGCGACTGCCATGACTAGACGACTTGGCAGACCAGTTGCTGCTACTACTACCAAGACTACTACTACTACTACTACTACTACTACTACTACTACTACTACTACTGCTGCTGCTGCTACTACTACTACTACTACTACTACTACTACTGCTACTACTGCTACTACTACTACTACTACTACTACCACTACTACTACTACTACTACTACTACTACTACAACTACTACTATTATTACTACTACTACCACTACTACTACTACTACTACTACTACTAATATGACTACTACTACCACTATTACTAGGCTACTAACACTACTACAACTACTACTACTACTACTACTACTACTACTACTACTACTACGTCTTCTTCTTCTTCTTCTACTACTACTACTACTACTACTACTGCTGCTGCTACGTCTTCTTCTTTTTCTTCTTCTTATACTACTACTACTACTACTACTACTACTACTTCTGCTACGTCTTCTTCTACTACTACTCGCTTTCTCTCACTCTCTCTCTACCGTCTACTTCTACTTTAACTACGATCACTATTACTACAATCAGTAATAATATACTACTACTGCTACTACTATCACTTCTACTACCACTACTACTACTACTACTACTACTACTACTATGCTACTACTAGTAATACTAATACTTTTTCTACTTCTTCTACTACTACTACTACTACTACTACTACTACTTCTCTCTCTCTCTCTAATATTACTTCTACTACAGTTACTATACTACTTCTACAACTACAATACTACTATTACTACTACTACAATCAGTAATACTACTACTAGTAGTAGTAGTCTATCATTACGTACATACTTTCGTTAGTCATGTTAGTACAAATTCTAATGTGATGTACATACTTTCATTTGTCTTTATTATTATCATTATTATTATTGCTAATAATATTATTATAATTATCATCATCATGCTCTTTTTTTTAAATGTATAACTAATTCTTTATTTTGTAACAGGTTCTGATTCACAAATTATTGGAACGCTACCAGGATCAGAAACGCGAATCGACGCCATCCTGTTGTGGATTTACCATCGAAGATTTCAGGATATTGAAAGAAAACTTTCTTTCTCTCCGGTCAGTGATTGCTTCGTTTCATTTCATTTCATTTATTTTATTTCCACACTCCATTGTAAAATACATGCTTTCATTGTTTCATTCGGGTGACCACGGCTACTTGCATTTTTTCTTCACTTTTCTTTGTTTACATGTTATTGCTAATGTATCAGTGACTCAAACATTAATTACATCTTTCTTAATTGCTATCGAATTCAGATACAATATTTGATATACAAGCTTTGCTTAGTAATAAGCCAGTTTATAGTTGCAGTCTGAGCATGAGCAGAAGGTCATTCCAGATCAAATTGTGAAATACACGGAGGCAAAATAATGAAAGTTATGTAATCATTATTCGTTTGTTTTCGTTTAATCCATGATACACAGGTGGAAATATTCTTTGAAAAGGGGAAAACAAAGGATATTTATGTAGCACCTCCATCGATGTAGGAGTGATTATTTCAAAATGTACAAAGTGGGACCTCTTCATGTTTTGAAGATCTGTGGATATTCGGGGGTCATTTGGAACATGTGCTAACCGTGAACTGGTCTATAGGTTCCCTATATTTCACAATGTATATGAATGAAAATATATACTCGTGTATTTGAAAATAGGAACCACATCTCAAAAATCCTTCGCCTGATCGAAATGAGCATCGAATCTCTGGAGGTAGTCGTTGAGGGGCTCAACATCCGAATCGGAAAGCTCAACGACACAGACACTCAACTCGACGGCATCGATCACAATCGGGTCCAGATTGAGGACGACGACATCGACCAGCTGACTGATGACGTCACAAATCTGGAGAAGTGTGTACGTCACGCAATGGCCCGTCTGCAGAGTACTAGCTTGATTACGCAGATGGCAGAGATGTACAGTCAGGGGCGTACAGTTGTCAATGACGATGAAGCGAGGGGGAAGTTGGAGTCCTATCGACAGGACTTCGACAGCTACGCAACAAATCTTTACGCGTGATCGCTCAGAAATAAATATGAAGAGAAGGTTGAGGTCTGGTGAAAAGGTGACAAATAATTTGTGAGTTATTATCGGTCTTTGAAGTTAATATGGAAGAAATGTTGCCGAAAGAATTGCCTGTCAAATTCTCTTGTATTCGGAATAATGACAGGAAAAAGCTGAATATTAGGACCAAATTCCATGCTTACATTGTAAACACGTGCGTGCATTACCCCATGATTTATGTGTAGCTTGCCGCACTGCCACCCCCCCCCCCCCCCCCCCCTAGTTGCGGCTTCACTCAGGCAAAGATGATTTTGGTTAAATTACCTCTTCCCTTGTATACATTATACTTATTATGTTAAAATATATTGATACTATATTAATAATTTCTTTATATTTCATTATTAATAATTTCTTTATATTTCATTTTTAATATTTTACTATCTCGTTGATCATTCTTCTCCTTTAATTCTATAGTGCTGTTATTGAGAACAATTCGCTGGAGAACTCTCCTAATAAAACCACTACCTTTTAAGCAGATGTTATCCTCGCTCATGTGACTCCTCCAATACCATCATCCTAATTAAAGAAGATTTTATTTTTATTTTTGTATTATTCATTTATTTATTGCAACCATGAGCTGCATTTCAAATAATACAAAGACAGGCATAAAAATGATTCACAATATAGGTATATATACTTTGTACAATAAAACTGTATTAGTTTGCACTTTAAATACATAAATACATGAAAATAGCATTCAAGAACAATCGCATTTAAACAAAAATTGGGGAAGGAGGAAGGAAATCTTGAAAGATTAGAAATATAACGTTTTCTCTTAATCAAAGTCTGGAAAACAAACATCTTGTAAGACATAGACATAGGTTAATTGGCATCACATTACAATTTACATGTCTTCGTTTTGGTTTTTGTTGGGTTCGAAGTCCCATGCATTCTTGATACAATAAGTATCAAGTATGACCAATCCACCCCCCCCCCCCCCTGTTGATGGTGCCCCCCAAAATTTCTGGACCCATACTACGCCGTCGCATTTTACTGAAACAAAAACTGTGTCAATAAATGCAATTTGAGACGATTGGGGAAGGAGGAAGGGAATCTTGAAAGATTAGAAATAATGTTTTCTCTTAATCAAAAACTGAAAATCAAACATCTTATAAGACATAACAAAAGTTTTATTGGCATCACATGTCAATCTTCATGTTTTAGTATTGGTTTCGGTTTGGTTCAAAGTCCCTTTGAACTTTGATACAATTAAAAAGCCCACACAAAGAAGGCGGAAGGAAGCTAAGATGGTAACAAAGTTCATATTTCAACCAGCAACAAAAAAGCAGAAAGACAAGGATATATCTATTCATTTACATTATATTTCATTACATCACTTGTTCATATCCATTGAACACTTCATTCTTAGGGGCTGTGATGGCTTAATTTAGCTCGGCAAAATAAAAGTTCGTAATCACTTCATCTGCAGACGTTAACAGGACATGATGGCGTTGAAAGAATGCTCCGTTCTTTCCTCTTTGACCATGTTGGTGGTATATTTTCTTCTCGTATTCCCATGTCTAATAACAATTCACGGAGATGCATTGCCGACCTCAAAGCTGACTGTGGAGAGTTCTATTCAAGTATGCTCCCAGGACCCTAAGCTGAAGGAAGCTTGGTGCGACAACAGAAGACTTACTTCAATTCCTCAAGACCTTGCTGAGGATATCGAGCTACTCTCCATGCATAACAACAATGTCAAAGCCCTTTTAAACTCCTCGTTTGTAAGATACCCTCTCATCACAACCCTAGATCTTCGTTTCAACGACATCAGGGCCTTGGATCACACAGCTTTCTACCCTCTCAGGGATCTGAGGAATCTATTGATGTCTTTCAACCCACATCTTGTGCTGCCGGATACGGGGTTACTCCGTTGGGCGAGTAAGCTGTCCATTCTGGATTTGTCCAATTCAAACATGATATCGCTTCCTAATGATACTCTCAGGTGGAGCCCAAAGCTGGAGGAATTAAAGTTGTCACATAACCAGTTTGCTTTCATCAACATCAGTTCGTGTGGCACGGTCAAGAACGTTCACTTGGAGGGGAATCAGCTGGCACACCTCAGCGCAGAATCTTTCAATTTAGTGTGCGATATTGATGTTTTGGTACTGGTAGAAAACCCAATCAAATCAGTAGATCCTAATGTGATTGCGTCACTAAATGTCCGTGATTTACTGATCGGAGACTCCCCTCTACCTTTGAAAGTCTTCAGAAACCTATTTATGGGGATCTCACGTTCTGAAATAGAATTTTTGTCAATTACAGGGTCCAATTTGACTGCGATTCCAGTAGATTTCTTCGACTCCTTTTGCAATTGTCCTCTGTCTTTTCTCGACCTTCAGACGGTTGGTCTGAAGGCTCTCTCTCCGTACCTCTTCTCAAATTTAACCCAACTCGACAAACTTTCTCTCAGCTCCAACAATATAGTTACGATCGAGCCGGATTTCTTTGAAGGAATGCAAGATTTAAGAAGCCTGGAGCTGGAGTTCAACAACATACAACACATTAATCCATACAATCAAACATGGAATATAAAAGTACAAGAGCTGCAATTGTATAACAATTTGCTTATAGAAATTTCACAATCTGCCTTTCTAGGGTTGAAATATTTAACCCTCTTGGATTTGAGTAGGAACAAAGGCCTCACTTTCTTAGAATTCACAGCGTTCACCGGACTTGATAGCATTCAAAAGATATTTTTATCTGAATGTAATATACACCATTTGCTATTGGAAACCCCATCGTTAACATCACTTTTACTGAACAATATTATAGAAGGAGATCATGGGTGGGACCCCAAGGAATCCGTCAAACATTTACGTTCTCTTATATATTTAAACCTTGATGCGACGGATCTTGGTGTGTACGATTTGTGGTTTATGAACGTTTCTCTCTTCGATGGGATGGATAACCTAACGACTTTGTACCTGAGTAAAAATACCAGATTCTCGTGGAATTTAGCAGGTTTGCTACCTGCTTCGTTCCAGAACTTCAAGAATTTGCAAAGCCTTAATTTAGACGATTGTGATATTTCAATCATTCATTCACATCTCTTTCACGACCTGGTGTCCCTTCGTATGCTGAGTTTATCAGGAAACAGGATTCAGCTACTTCGTTATGATATGCTGACAGAGTTAAGGCAACTAACACGCATAGACCTTGATAGAAACCTTCTATCTTACCTTGATGAGACAATATTTTCGAACAATCTACGGCTTAAATATCTTTCATTAGCAGACAACAAACTGACCCGTCTCAACCAATCTACTTTCAAACCGATTGAGAATTCCCTGTCATCTCTAGACTTATCAAGGAATCCTATTTTCTGTAATTGTGATCTAAAATGGCTTCTCGATTGGCAAAAGAGATCACCGAACCTCACCATGCAGCACACAACAATTACTATTTGTTCGTCAGCATCTCTTGCTCCTCTTCGCGAAAAGCCTCTCCGGGATTTTGATCCAAGTAATCTCTGTAGGCTCAGCAGTACCATTCCATGTTTTATTTCTCTCGCAGTCATTTGCATGGTTGTCATTGCAGTGCTTGTGCATCATCATCGATGGCATTTGAGGTATAAACTCTTTCTCTTGAAACTGGCATTAGTTGGCTATAAAGAAGTCCGAGACGCTCGCAATCACAATGACTACGAATTCGACGTAAATGTCATTTGCTATGACGATGATGAAGAATGGATTCGTGACCATCTTCGTCCGGCTCTTGAAGAAAAGCTTCCACAGTTTCAGAGGAATGTTTTTGGTGATGAAGACGTCGTGCCGGGAATGCATTATCTAGATGCAGTTTATCACGCGGTGACTCGGAGTTACAAGACACTCATTGTGCTTAGCAGAGCCGCTGTACGCGATCGCTGGTTCATGCTCAAACTGCGCATCGCCATGGACCACGTGAGTGATACTCGAACCGAGTTCGTTGTTGTGGTCTTCCTCGAAGACATCCCTGATGATGAGATACCTTTCATGGCGAGATTGTATCTCAACGACGGCAGACCCTATCTCTACTGGACTGATGATGTAAGAGGACAAGAGTATTTCTGGAATAAATTGGCAAAGAATCTGACTATCAATCTAAAGACTGATGACTTGATCCCAAACGAGTAGATATGTTTCGAAAATAACTGTTGACCTTAAGCCATGTCATGTTAAACATATCCAACGTGGGGATGAACCATTGGTGTACCTCCCTACTGCGAATGGAGGCCTAGTATTTAACAAAATCAACATAACTTAAAGTGAGTCTACGGCTGCCCAGAATTTTGAATTTCTAGTTTTGGCATAAAAACTTCGATTTTTTGCTTCAGAGGTTTTATTTCAGAATATAACAAAGTATATTTATGGCAAAAAAAAGTATGCTGACAGAGTTGACTGGTTACCAACGAAAATAAATAACAATAACTATCTAGTATTAGGATTTCGCGTCATTCTTTTATTTTATTGAATCGTTGTTCAGGCCTAATATGTTTTTATTTGAATACAATATTACTCAAGCTGAACAAGAGTTAAAGTGTGTACTAATAATGTAAAGTGTATGATTTAAGTAACTCTACATTATGATTATATCAAACCATTTTCCAACATTGTATCAGAGCCTGTGTAAACTAATCATAACTCGTTAATATAAGTTTGTAATAGTAACGTAAATATGTATTATTGGACTGTTTATAATCTTGTTGCAAACATACATGTATGCTTATCCTGATAATGATCACTGCAACAATACTTTTGAACGGCAACTTTCTGTATAATTATCAAGTATATACTCTTTACAAACGTGACGTTAAGGTTTGGTCCCCACACGTAAACATATCTAATTGATACACGTCTGTAAAAACACAATTACATACACACACTCTATACAAACTGTTAAAACAAGCATGAGTATATTTAGAAACATTATTTTGCATTGTCAGTGTAAAGTGCCTTTGTATATATTGTATTTATCAATAATTTCTTATAACATTCAGTAATACCTAATTTCTTTAGGTCTTATATTTCAATCATTTTATTGAATCAAATAATCAGTAAAGTAAACAATTACATTGTCTGGTCACACCAATTAGCTGTATATTGTTTCTTTATCTTCTTTGATATATACATATATTTTCTTTTTCATAATTTCTTTATCATGTTCATGCGTTTTTGCCACTTAGCTGGTTCGCGAGCTCCTATGATTTTATACTGTTTGCCTGTAATAATTTGATTTAATTATTTTGGTAAGGGTTTGTTAAACCAGTGACAGGTTCAACAATGTTTAGACGGCAGTTGATTTATCTGTAAATTATATCTTATGAAAGGCGTTTTCAAAAGGCAATATTTTCGTTATTTTCGATAGTTTCTTTCTGGGCACCATAATGGTAGTTTTAAAAGCAGTTGTTATTTTTTTTCTTCAAATAACTATTTTATACTCTATTTTTCTCAAACAATATGCACATCTTTTTTAAGCATTCGTGTGATATTATTATCAAAAATGAATTATTTTGCTTGATTTTATTCTATTTTATTTATTCATTAATCATCAACTATTAATTCAATGTAGATCATTATGGTCCAAACACAAATATTATAAATACAAGCAGTTTTTCAACGATACTAGCAAAAATAGTTAACATGATACTACAGTAATAGGCGGAAGATTTCCTTGTTAATGGTCAGAAAGCTTTATTATTCCATTGTTTATAGGGGTTGTGAAACCGATCCCTCTATAGGGGCATCTCCCTCTCGAGATCTGTTGGCAAATTATTTCAATTTTTGTTTTCTTCAAGATTTATTCATTTAATTGTATAAAAAAAGAACATTTTGTAGTATTTTGAACAGACGTCTGGTTACATATTTAGTAGAAATAAACTCTATGTCCAAAACCAGACAGGCTTCAGGGTAAAACACTAAAATATTTTTTAGTAATGTTATAGAAAGTGTTCATTATTTTGCAATGGATAAGAAATATCTTAGGGGTAAATAAGAAGAGTAGTACATTAGTTGTGTTGGCTGAAGCTGGAGAATATTCTATGATTATCGATATATGTAAACAAATTGCATGAAATATTTGATTCGTATGAAAATTGTTGATGAAACTCTTTGTTATATTCTTCTTTTTTTTGTAAAGAAGAAAAGGTAGCAAAAAATGGCTTAGTAATGTTCACAATTTATTAAAGAAAAATAATTTATATTATAGAATTAGAAAATATTATAGATAAGAATAAAAAAGTCGGAGTGGAAACAGAAATTAAACTTCGAGAAATATATGATTCTCAATTTAGAATGGATTTAAACAGTGCTTACAGGAAGGAGAAAATAAATTGCGACCATGTAGATTGTTTCAGCAAAACATGAAACAAGAGAAATATTAGACTTTTGTAAAAAGTAATAAATTACGTAAAAATATTTTTCGATTTAGAATAAGTTAAGATAATTTACCCATTGAAATCGGAATGCATTGACGCCCGAATAACTTACCAACATATTCACGTACACGTTCCTACAATGGTTGTTAGAGTAAGGAAATTGGAGACGAAACCACACTACCATCGATTGTACAATATTTAGTCCCCAGAGTATATTGTTTGAAAAATTATAATTATTGATAAGGAATTTAGATTTGAACAATAAAGAAACTTTCGTAAAAAAAATGAAACTAGACGATACAAACGTTATTTGTAATTTTATTTAATTTATAAGACGTGTTGTACCTGTAAAAGGAGAATTTTTAATACTTTGTGCATAATGAAACTAGACGTTAATACAAGTTTTTGTAATATTATTGAAGATGTGTTATACTGTATGTAGTTAAATGTGAAAACTTTGTACAGGTGGGGAAAAGAAAAAAAAGAATTGCTATATGATTACTTTTTGTTTGTTAATGTTAATTATCTGTAACAAAATGTCACTGTGCCTTCTGACGATGTTATTTCAATAAATTTAAATTCAAGCAATTAAAAAACGTGACCTTGAAATAAATATTGATCAATCTAGGCACATCTATTTCGTCAAAGAATATCCAAGATTAAAGATTGAAACAGACCCTGTTTAGTTCACGTGCATTAAATACCTGACAAGGAGATTTGTGAATAAAGAAGAAGGCGGAAGGAAGTTTGAAGAAAATGATAATGGCGTGATATTACAAAACCAAATGCAGAAAGACGATCATACATTCATTTAGAGAGAAGATGTAAGATGAGAGAGGAAATAGAGAGAGGGGTAGAGAGAGAGAGAAAGAGAATTTCAGATAGAGAGAGAGAGAGAGAGTGGGTGGGTAATAAATTTGTTGGAATAATAGTTTCAAAATTATGTTTTTCTTTTGCCTTTCGATTTAAAAAACTGCATCAAAAAGCATTAACAATCATGATTATTCGTCCTTTAACACAATGTCTATCATTTATATTAAATAAACCTTGAAAATCCCCCCCCCCCCAAAAAAATGGCGGTAGTTTAACACGTCATATCTGATATGACAGAACGCTGAATCAAACAAACAATATACAGCCGGGCTCTTTTCTGTCAAATAATGATCATAGATTTACATTAATGATGAGCAATTGATAGGGTTTGTTAATTTCACTGGTTTCTTTGATGTCGAATGATGGGCTGCTTTGATCGTAATTACAGCGATGCCATTGGGACTGTCTTCCTTCGTCCAGTAGAGTTTGAAGTAGCGTATATCTCGCAGTTTTTCTCGCTCTTCTGAGTCATCGCCGCTGGTGTCAGGGTCAATCATGTAGCCTGTGAGCTCGTGAGCACCGTCGCTGTCAACGTCCATGTAGAATGATTTTGCAGTACCAAAGACACAGAAATATATTCGTCGTGGATCTCCTGCCAAAACAAAGAAATTTAGCAAATCTTACGAGGAAACAAGGACAATTATTCTCCTGAACTAATCTTATCTTTAATTTTTTTTTTAATATTGACAAAACACACACAACAAGTAATATTGCTTAAAAAGCAAAGTCTGAGTTCAGACAAGACAAGATACGTACAACTTCAAGATACTGAATGTCCGTCCGCGGTATAGGTGACGTATTATACAATAATAATTTCACTTAATTTAAATTCATTTTTCATGCAATTATAGTTTCCGACTTTTCGCCAGCCCACATACAATTATACTGTTAAGAAGGACACTAAGAAGGACATGGAATTATGCATATTTCTTAATATTGGTATGGTTAAATCTTCTGCAAACACCCTCTCCCGGCGACTATTCGAAACGTTGATTAAACGCTTTTTGATGAAGGTAATTTGAGAGCTAGCTACAATGTCTGTAACTTGTTTATATCATATCACCAATGTTTTCAGTATGAAATTAATGGAATACCGTGATATTACAATAAAAATGCAATCAAATATAATTATCTTTTCATGATAAATCCATGATTTTGTATTCGAAAGACCTTCATGAAGAATCTTTCTATCTTTCCGCGTAAAAAGTTAATGCCTACCCTATCAAAACAACTCTTGGTTTGTCCATTTGTCATTTTTTTCATCAAATTTATCTCTTTGTCTAGGTTATATTGGCAGGCCAAACAAATGAAAAGGTTAAATTCCAACGGCATTTGAAAGACAATACTAATTTAGAACTTCCCTGAAAAGGGGGGGGGGGCTTGGAAATGTCTTTATAAAGTGGGAAAATAACGCCTTACGAATATTAGTTGTCGAATCGACTGAAGAGCTATAGAGCCAGTAAGTAATAGTCTGATTTTCAGACCATTGTACCGAATGGTCGTACGTTTTATGCTGCGTAAAGATTCAATCAGTTTAATTATGGCCATTACAAGAAGTGGGTTATTATTACCAAAGAAGAAAAAAGCCAGTCAGTCTTTCAATAGTGTCTGACAGTGAAGTTTAGCAAGTAAACGGGTTTCCTTGCATAATTTGAATATTAGGACACTGCTAATGTTTAAATTTCGCAGATAGGACATACATGACATGTTCATAATTCCTGCAAGGTTCTACAGAATTTAATGTTGGTTGCAAAAGGGACATAGTATCTTTAATATTTAAGAATCGTTACAATTTTTGTTACCTAAATGATATTTCGAAGATACTTAAAATTATGATAATTCATATTATATCAATTAATAATAATGATAATACCCGTTTCTTACCAAGCGCTTTACCATCAATATTAACCAAAGCGCCTACAATATTATTATTACCCCGGTCATTGGATTATATCACCATTCTGCACAATAAGGTGCACATTCTCCACTCCATGAGGACGTTAGAATTTGTCGCCTACATGCTAATTTAACCACAATGACGTTCGCATCATACCAGGTACACATTAAACACCTGGGAGGAACCATGTAAATAAACCAAGTAGTTTTAAGAGATGAAGGCCCTACTGGCGACAAATTATTCCAAGCAGCTGCCGTTTTCTATGGTTGCACAATGGAATCTACTGGTGTGCTGTTACCTTTGATGTCCGAGGTTCGAAGCCGCCAATATCATTGGAAAGCTTGAGTTGTGATTTTTTTTTCACAAAGAAATATTCTTAATATTTCACTATTTATTTGAACTAACAAGGATAAAATCGAACAGATGATCAAATATGAATACAAAAGCCTAATTATGTCAAGAAATTTGCTTACATTGTATGATAGCAGCTTTAAAATAGTAAAATTGTACAGTCCTAAAACCTGCAATTTGACACTTTTCCAATTACTTACGGCTCACGAAAATAAAAAGTGAATTTGTTCATGCACAATTCTTTATGATGTTTTATGTCAGATTAGTGCCACACATGCCCAGTCAAGTAATTTTGATTAATATTTCAGGAAGCTTTGCTCCATTTCCTTTCGCTTGCCTCCTGTAAAGGTAAGCACTGTGAACTGCTCGTATTATCAGACGAGTGGTAGCGAAAAGTAATTATCATTACAAAGGCATCTTCCCCCTTTTTTTTTTAAGTGGCCCGTTAGTTTGCAGCTAGGCAGGAATCTTTTGTCTACGTATCTTCATAAAGATCCAGTTAAGTACATGCCTGACATATTTTCTCCTGGCGGCATCGAAGTTGGTACAAAGGGAATGAGCTAGATATGACTTCATCTCTTAAGACTCCTTGATGATACACAGAAGGAAGTATTCTTTACAAGAGGACAAACAAAAGGCAATCGTGAAGCACCTCCGTCACCTTGGCCGTAATCATTCTAAAGGTGAGACGTCTCTATGTGAAAAAGATCTGTGGATATTTGGGGGTCATATTTTGTACAAGTGCTTATTTCCGAATAATGCCCATTTACCTTTAAAAAAAGGGTCGATTAAAAGCTGAATAACTATACTTCACCAAAAACATCAACTAACAACAATTGCCCATCGAGATGCGGTTATCAGACTCCCCCTTGTCTTAACATTCTTTTATAGAATTGAAATAAAAGAACGGGAGAATAAAAAATTCCTCAAGTCAGGTCGTTCAACTGTACAAGAAATGTATTCGATAACATCTTCTTACGAACAAATGGTAGGCAGGTTTTCAAACGATGGGGAAACATTAAAATGATGTTTTCTCCAGATTCATCCCTTGGTTTGCTACGAATGTCTACTAGCATAACCAGAGCAAGGTTAATCCTATCTTACCCCATTCTCTTTCTACCGTTATAAAATGCAGATGAGATATTACAAATTCGACGTCACAAATTGATAGTCTGTATAGATTTAATTGATTTGAAACGAATTTAACTAAGACAACTGCCGAACTTACACAAAATATTGAAAGGCAATCACTAATTATAACAGAATTGCAGTTAACGATTACAAAGATATTATAATATTCTTACACTCCTTAGGACGTTAGTCAAGAAACAAAACTTCCGACTGTTGACCTAGGCCATTTTTTGTGGTTAATACACCGGTATCTTTTTCCTCTCTACATCACAGCAAACTAATTTGTTATATTGTCAGTTCCCAAAGCATTCAAATTAGGGACTTTTAGATTCGCACGAAGACAATAGGGGATTGCTACGGCCGACGTCCTTTTAATGCACTGCCTTGAATGGACGTCACATGTATCAGTCCACGCAAATCTAAAAGTACCTATTGATGGCAGGGTGCAAAGTGAATACGAAGGAATTTGTAATGGAATATCGCACCATGGTCCACTAAGGATTTGTTTTAAAATGTGATTGTAGTGATGTGATAGGCAAGTTCAATGTAACATTCATACGAAGAGTAAAATGATGCATGTATAATAAAATAAAAATAAATTAATAATACAAATAATTTGACAGGATAAGCTGGAAATAGCTTATATTTACAATGTGGTTCTATTTACAACGTCAGTATTGATTATTTATTCATTTAAAGGTACAAAATAATCACTATAAAAGTCAAGAAATATAAGCACAAACATTAAAAAAAATACTTTGAGGTTAACAACATTTCAGTAAGGGAAATAACACTAATAAAGAAGTTAATCAATATTTTCATAATTTTTCAAGTTACACATGAATTATGATATCATACCTCTTGTTCCATGTCTTGAGTCTCTAGTGATAGGCACCTCTTAACCTCAACTTTAAAATGTGTGATGTTTTTAATTGGTTTTAAGTAGTGTTAAAAATCTACTTCGATGAAAGAGAGGAAAAGGTGATTAGGGAAAATTGTTATCAGACACTTTAAAAAAAACTTTTGTTTTGCTCTATAGTACAATATTTAGTCAGTACGTGCTTTCTCACTCACACAAACGAATATAAAATATCAATCAAAGAATATAGAAACAAAATACTGATATATTAAAGGTTTTTATCTTGCACTCAAGAATAAATCGCAAAACGATGAATCAAGACGAAACTATTTTGATAGTGTGTCTGTATTCGTTGCTATTCTTTGACTTTGCAGTACCAATAATTTTGTTTAGATATCGAAGAAAACAATTACACAACAAAGACGTACATGGTGTATGTATGTTTTATGTATTTACAAACTATTTCAATAGGGGGACGTTATCATTATATTGGGTAATGACAACTGTATACATGCAACTAAAATCTATCGAGAGAATGGACATCTTCTCATTCGTTAAGTTATTACATAATAAACAATTTAATATTAAACATATCGGCCCATATTAGAGTATAATGTAGAGCAGAAAGGTATACACAGTACCAAGAATGGTAATATAGAGTGAAATGGATTACAGTGATAATTTGATAAAATACAACTTCTTGTCACAAGCAAACGCGAGCATGTCTGGAAAGAGGGAAACCAAGTAACACCAAACATTTCCAAGCGTCAGGTTGAGTACATTGAACTCAACTCTTTCCTTCAGGTTCAGACTATCAAGGTCATAGAGCCTGATCACCACGTTACCTTTCGATTGGTCAACACTCGCTACATACACCCTGTCCTGCTCATCCACGGCAGCAAACAGGTCGATATCGCGGTCTGGAGCTTTTAGAGGCTTACCGGCATTCCCATCCCTGTCATAGACCGTCACCACGCTTTGATTGATGTCACATGAACTCATGACAATCAAACCCGACCTGGTAGCAGATACCTGGAGCGTCCCGTGTTCTGTTGGAACAGTGTGTTTGAGAGTAGATCCAGTCGGGTCATAGATGTAGACTTGCTTTTCAATGTTAGCAATGAGGATTTCATCTGATGGACTTCTGTTTAGTCTGAGGGGAAAATCATTGCCTTTCACGTAGATGGTTGATTTCCTGTATCCATTCGGAGAATATATGTGTGCTCTATTCTTATCCGCCGGTATGCATAACGACCTGTCTTGTTGAAAAACAAGATCATAACACTTCATGTTACTTGGTATGTTTGCATACTGCTCCTGTTTACCAGCTGAATCAATGATATCTATACCATGTGTATCCCAATATCCGATAGCCACACTGTCATCAGAGTACTGGGTCATTCCATGCATCCGTCCTCGTAGACCTACACACTGAATGACTTGCAACTTGGGATCTGATTCCGAGATGCTCCCGAGGTCAAGACGACTATCATCTGCAGGCTTGAACCTCTTCTCCTGTGCTTTCTTCGTAATGGCTGCCGTAGAAGTGTGATCAGTAGCCTCCTTCAGTAAGGCATCCATCTCCTCACAGAGCAAGATATGAGCAGACAGACTGTCTGTCTCGAGACGACCCAGTCTGTCGTTAGATACCAGTGTTTTTAACCTACAAATACTCTTGATCCTCTGTCGATCCTTGGATTTCAAGACGTTGAAGTTATCATCGAAACCCCGCTTTACTGCATTGATTTGCTCGATGAGATTTCCATGATTTTCTTCAAGCTTTTTGGCCTTGATGCTGTAGGCTTGACTGACATCGTCCAGTAGTTTCTGCACGGCAGTGTATACTTCATGGCGTTGTACTTCAACATTCTGAATGTTCTTCTCCAGTTCTTTCTTCTTAGCGGCACATCGCTGGACAAGGTCGTTCACCTAAACAAAAATAAATAATAGAGAAGTGAAAAGAATATTTTCTAGCGTTACATTTACATGAGATAAATGCTAATTATTACATGGAGTTGATTTGAAAATGAGACACGGATTTCGAGCGCGCCTGAAGTTTTACCCCTTAAAAGGTAAACCACAACATGGAGGTAACGAAGAGATAGAGAGATTGAGAGTAACATACAAATAGGGAGAGCAGAAAAACATATATGTATTGTCAGTATTGAGTGCTTCGCTTTCATGAAGCCTTCACTTTAGGGGCACTTGTATTCTTATCTATATTAGATGCTTTGTATATTTTGATTTTTAATGGTTGAAAAAATGGAACTGAACTGAACTGAATTGTAACCGTTCCTTCGTAATCGTAACTCTAGATTTTTGTACAAGGATTTATTTTTTTACTGATGTATAATTATAGCTATGAAATGTAGCTACGCTTATTACCTCCAAATAGCCGCAGATTTAAGATATATGTATATTGAAGCATACTTTAAATTATTAATTTTAAAATGCCATAACATACTTCGTGTAAATGTGTTTCTATAATATCAAGGATCATATAGCTCGACAGAAAGTGAACTAATACGCGAGGGAGTTTAGCGACCGAACGAAACAATTGCCTCAGTGAAATTGAAAAGTGTTATCAAGTACTGTTTGAAACACAACGGAAAATCTAAGCCTACTTCAAAATAGTGATTTGCGTATTATATGTGAGCAACAGAGACAGGCTTTCTACAGTATAAACATATAGGAATACACTTCTTTCTATATATTTTTTAGGGAATGGTAGTGAGAAAGTTTAGGTTTTGAAAATGTTAAATTCTGCATTTTAGAGGTCTAATCTGCTCATAGGGCTATGCTCCAAAATATTCATTGTTAAGGGGGAGGTCTCATTTTGTCACCACCCTTTGATATATAAGAGTATCTGCTTCAATGCATGCGGTGCATGCCAATATTGTAGACATGGTTTAGAAACATAACAAATACCTGGTCTTTAATATTCGAGGCAGCATAGCGACCGAGTGGGGAAAAGTTGATAATGGGTTGCTGGAAATTTACATTTCAGAACACTTGAAAGCCTATTATAGTCCTAAGGAATAACATGTATTTTTGTTATCTTCCTTGCGAGCCCCCCTCCCCCAACTTGAATTATTGCATCAGCCAACTCTGCCCCCCCCCTTCTCTTTGCGAAACCACGTTTACATTAAGTCGTAATTCTTGCTCGAAGTCAGCCAGATTCTTCATTTTGTGATTTTAATGACCAACTGAGACAGACGTGCACTTTACAATCCCTGTAAGGGGGGAGGGGCTTATTATCATTATGCCTAACCCCTTGATAGATGGGAGAATCTGCCCCCCTGGTTGCGGTGCCTTAATTATAGACAGGGTTTGCATATACAATAAACATTGGGTCTATTATGTATGTATGTGTGATTTTAGGATGCAGAAAATTACTTTTCAAAGCACTTGAAAGCTTATTCTGATGCAAAGGAAATTATTGTAATTTTCCTCTTTTTTTCCTTGCGAGGGGAGCCCAGAGGGCTAAAATCAATTTTGTACCCCACTTGAATATTAATTTGGGGACATCAACCCCCTGCCCACACCCCCATCCCCCACTTCCGGTGACTATCCCCTATCCGAATTGTGTGAGTACCACTTGTCAGGCCTTAGCCAAATGCAATTATTTTTAGTCAAAATAATAACACTTTTACCTTAAGTCGTAACTCCTGCTCGAAGTCAGCCTGATTCTCGATGTTGTGATTTTTATGACCGACGATCACGCACTTGAAACAGACATGGACATTACAATCCTCACAAAACATATCTTTGTTCTCTTGTTTGTGGATGCAGCACTTCTCGGATACATGACTAATGCTGACCTTCCCGTTGTTGATATCCTGTATAGATACAATATCGTGACCTTTATAGGCTCTAAGATTTTGATGACAATCCAGACACTTATCACAAATGTAGTTATTACATGTACAGCAGAATGAGACAGCATCTAGCTGAAACATGCAAGCCGTGCATTTTGGACGCATCTCAAGGACAGCGTTCATCCCTCCACACTTGGCGTGGTAATTGTCTACAAATCCGTTGACAGTCACATTGGTAAGGAAATCATCGACACGGTTCGCAGACAACTTGGTGATCTTCCTGCAGTGAGGACAGATCATATGATCGAGATCCTGTTGGGAAAGGTCATAGTTCTTGAGACATTTCCGACAGAAGGTGTGTCCGCATGAAGTCAAGATGGTTGCCTCGTCAAAGAAATCAAGACATAGTGGACATGTCAGGTTCTTTGAAGAGCTTGGAGCTTTCTCTTCCTCGGTCTTCTCAGCCATTTGTACAAAATTTATGTCGAATTTCTGGCTTATTACAAACACGAGCACATTCTACGCCTATTACATCCAAATGATGTCCAATAACAAGTGTGATCGGCTTATGTGTACTAGCTAGAAGTAAACAGTCAGTTCATGCAAGCACAACCTATATGTACCAATATGAGTCTACGGATCTACGCAACAAGTGCGTCCTAACTGCTGCATATAGTTCTGTACCAAGTTCGTACGTTGATTAAAAATATGTGTCGAAAGAGGTGCACCTCGCTTTCATCAAAAGTATTATAATTCTCCATTCAAATATGTACCTGGATACAAGTAAGGTTACAACTAATAGATATACTTGTGTAGATCTTCTGTGAATACAATGCAGTTTGTGCATCCTATAAATAGATGTGGGTTTTCCCATGTAGTGAATGCGAGCAGCGTATAAGCACCTTTGAACTTTATGGCGGTATTCATCGTTTCTGTCCATAGAAGGCGACTTATTTAGGGTTTCAGTACACTAGTTTTCAGTTGTGGATATAATATTATGTTAAAGATCAACTTTAGAAGAATCTTGGATAAAAGAGCAATTTCTTTTCTTCATTCCTATGTTTTGAGGGGTAAAGGACGGTAACCACACTTATATGTCACTCCTTCTTTCTGCACTATTCTTCCTTTCATTTCTTTCATTCTCTTCCCTTTTCTCTGTAAAAAAAAATCTCTTAAAATGTTTGCGTATTGAATGCTACGAGGCTACACTTATTACAATGGAAAAATTCGCCTGAAAAAATATTTCACCACTTCTTCTCTTATGAAAAAATCTGATGACTTAGGCTATAACCAAGACAATGTGAATCATGTTTGACTCAAGAGCTAATAATGAGAAAAATTATACCATATACAATATGTATGCCATATTGCATGGAAATATGATTCATTAAAAAAAAATAAGGTAATAAGGTAATCGTAAGCAGGGACAGATCCAGGGGGCACAGGGGGTACGTGCCCCCCCCCCAAAAAAAATAGTGCTCACTGTATGACAATACTGTAATATAAAGGCCACTAGAGTGTGTGATTCCATCCCTTTCTTTGTCCGTTTATAATTATGAAAAGAAAATATATGATTAAAAAAATAAATGAAAAGCACGTAACTAATGGTATCTGATTTTAAGTTCAGAAATTAATGAAGAGATGAATTGCTTTCCATTAAAACCCATTATGATGTAATTGAACAATCGCTCATCAGCTTAATGGAGGTGATTTAGATTCAAAATCACCTAAATTAAAAAGGGTAAAATATTGATAGCATAAATTCCACGCCACCTCCATTATTGCAATAACAATGCGCTTACAATGGGGAGCAGAAGCCATGCCACCCTGTATGGTCTTATAGGCTTAAATGGAGGCTTTTATTAATCAGATATAAAAAGCTTTATTGTCAAAACCTTTTATATCTGATAATATATTAATGCAGTACTTACTCCTTAATAACAAAGTTAATGTTGAAGAAGAAAAAATTAGTAATCAAAATACCCATCAATCACGCTTAAAAATATTATCATTAAATTCTGTTTTAAATGCAAGTTAATTTCAGTTTGCTTTGTATCTATTGCTGGTAGATACAGTATGGTTTGCAATAAATGACCAATCAATTATAAAAAAATCCACCCCAAAGTACAGTGACATTAACATTAAGCTAGATCAAATTAATTTGAAACAATTTATGGCGGATCCGGAATCCGAAAGAAGGGGGAGGGATACCACTGTGTTGAAAATCGTAATCGTCTAGGATCCCTCTAAAGCGATCTACAGAGCATACCACTACTATTATTTTTGTATGGAGGGGGGTGGGTACCCAATGGAGGTCCGCTAGTTAGCCAATACAAAGCCAGAAACTAAGGGGGTGTTGCAGCGCATGCGCCAGTCTTTCCGATATCAGTCAGGTCTTTTATGTCGGAGTATAGATACACGTACCTCACTTTCATCAAAATTTAATTCAACATGGGCATGGAGACAGTTCAAACAGGGGAATGCTTCGAATTAAAAGAAAGAAATCCTTCTCGGGATGAGGAATCTGTGGATATGTCTTCAAGATTTGGAGACGTCGACAAGGCCCTCTTTGCTGCGATTGAAGCAGGTGACGAGGTAGCAGTGGAATATATCTTGCAAGCCATCAAAATTAATCAACTTCAGAGGGGCTTTCGAGATGAAATTGGGAGATCGACATACGACTATGTGATAGAAGGTGGATTCGTGCGTAAGAAATCACTTCGCTAAATACTTTTCAAAGAAGACTTATTGTCATTGTCTACTCCGTTTTTCTTTTATCTTATTTTACTCTATTTAATAACATATCATGTTTTTGGTACTTTTCTTATGTTGCTTAGGTGTAATTTCAAAACTTTATAATTATGTAAGCAACGGGAGACGCCAAAGCATCCAATGGAATGGATATATACATTATAAATGAGGCTATTGTTATCATTATAATTCTAATTGAAGAATGATATGAAATTGTTTATCTAAACTTTCTCCTGCGGCGCTTAGCAATTTTGGAGAGTTTACTGGATGTAGGGATCCCTTTAGGAGACGCCCTTCTGAGATCCATCGCCGCATCATGGCATGAGGGAACCGTGTTTATCTGCAACTACGTCATGACTCTCCCTCCAGAAGTAAGCGAACTTCTTCTTAAGAATAAATTTGACAAATTGGTGGATTTTCACTCTTAAGACTGTTGAAAGCAAATGAATATCACTTAAAGAAATAATAATGAAAGGAATAGGCCCTGTGGTTTATCATGTTTACATTCTTTTTGTTCTTCTTAGTTTGCTGCTATTTATAATGTTCCTATATAGTGTGATGCTAATACTTATTGCTTTTCATTTTCTTTTGTTTCAAACTGCGTGTATTAATACACCGTTGTCATCTTTATTAGATCAGATATGAATGCTTTATAATGTTTGACAGGGCCCCAATGGAAAACAGTCTCGTTAATGTTTAAGCTCTTTTACCGTGTATAAATAAATATAAATAATAACAAATATAGTATATCTATCTCTTGTTTATATCAAACTGGTTTTGTATAACGTTTACAAATATATCAGGTATGATACATGACTTTACGTAGCCATGATAATAGACGTTTTACTCCTCAGATTGAAGTCAGTACTGTACCTCATTGTATATTATATTTAGGAGAGGGAACCAATTTATGAATGTCGGAGCAGAAATGACGACTTTCATCCCGAGATGTCGCCGCTCAAACTCGTCGCCATGAAAAATAACTTTCAAATTGTCGAGGTACGTTTCAAAATCACAATAAAAATGGAGAAAAAAAACGAGAACGAGAGAGAAATATAAGATTTAATAGAGAGAATGGAAAATAAGAGGGAGACAAAGAGAAATATACGATTTAATAGAGAGGAAATAAAATAAGAGACGGACACGGGGTAAGAGGACACTTTTTTTTTTTTTTTTGACCTCGAAATTTGAAAATTTGACATTTTTCTCCGTGGGGGGGGGGGGGGGTAAGGTCACCTGTTTTAGGTCAGTCATGGGGATAATTTTTTTTTTTTTTTTTTTTTTTTTTTAATAATTTAAAAAAAAAAAAAAAAAAAAAAAATCCAAAAGGGGGGGGGGGGGGGGTTTTAGGGGGGTTTTGGGGTTTTTTTTCCCCCAAAAAATACCAAAGGGGGGGGGGTTTAACCCCCCAAACCCCCCTCCCTGCGTACGCGCCTGTATATACATATATATATATTTATATACCTCATTTTAAGATTCTTTACTAATCCTGTCTTCTGATTGGTTGAAAATGCAGTCATGTTCTTAACCATGCCCGCTAATTGAAATTCATAGTCATTTTTCCCGGCTCTACCGGTTTATATCCATTTTTCATAGCACTTTTTCCATGGCTGTGAAACGTGACGTCATTTTGCTGCGATCCCCATTTTGGTTTACGTGTTACCGTATAAGTTTCTTTTGTGCGATGACCGATGCGCAATACCGTTAACGGTGTTAAGTTACTGTTCATGTTCTACTGTTCTACTGGAGCACAGCTTGTTGGTGATATCATCCTGTACAAAAGTTACTGTTCGTGTAAACGTGTTTGGTATTCCCTGTTCTACTGGAGCACAGCTTGTTGGATTTCATACTGTACACAAGTTATTGTTGGTGTTAATATTCATGACTTCAAAGAGATGGAAACCTAAATGGGTGAGTCAACATTTTCCTTTTTTTCGGTATATAAAATATATATTGACTGCTTTTAATATTCGAGGCATAGTTGTTCCTATAGGGTCTCGGGAAAATCACAACCTGCTATGACCCCGCGGCGCAAGCGCCTTAGGGTCATAGCAGGTTGTGAGTTTCCCTTGACCCTATAGAAACCACTATGCCTCTCAAAGCAGTCAATATATCCTTAATATGAGATAGAAAAGGAAGAATGGAAAGAAAGAGAAGAGGAGAGGGAGAAATACGGAGAGAGAGAGAGAGAGAGAGAGGGGGGGGTAACTACAGTGCACCTTGAATGCGGGTTAAGGATATCGCCTTTAGTATTGAAATGTATTTCTCTACATACACAAAGTTGTTATACGTCAAGAACCAGTAGCTACAGGGGGCAAGGGCCAAGGGGACGTGCCCCCTTGGCCCGCTGTAGCTCGTCTGTCATGAACACCTACCATTGACAACACACTACACATACAGCATAATTAAAACACATTTCTGTGCTATTTTTCTATATTTTAATAAAACGTATCTTCGCTTAAATAACACCGAAATAACAGGTTCTTCTTAAAGCCGGTGTGTCACCGCTTGCCAAACCCCAAGCGAGTCAGAAATCGACTGCAAGTCTCACCGATGTCGTCAGTCTGCTAGACTATTATCGAGCCGTTTCATCAGAGGCCTACCTGGGCCTTGCTCACCCCGACCCTCTTGATAACGCGTTTAGATTGAGTCGAAAGCTGAGAGAGCTGGGAAACGACTGGGAGGAGTTTAACGCTGAATTCTTCAAAATGGCGGAGAAAGTAGAAAGATTTTCAGCATCACTTTTAAATCATCTCTCATCTTCTGTCGAGGTAAGAAAGCCATTATAATCTTCCAATTAATGTAACAGTCTTATTTCATAATAATTGTATCTTTTATTGTGCGTATAATTGTATTGAATGAAACCTTATTATGTTTTTTGAATGCATAATTATGAAAGTTGAGATAAATTCAGCCATTGGCTGTAATTCACAAACTGTAATAAAGCATAGTTAATCGATCAATCAAGTGAATGAACGAAAGAATGAATGACTTATTGACTTACTGACTGACTGAATGCATAAATATAAAAAAAAAAACAAGTGAGTTGATTAATAAATAAAAAATTAATAAACAAATTTCATCCTCACCCTAATTCCAGCTTCAGACGCTTTTCACGCAAAGCAGCATCCCAACCAGGAATCCGATGTCAAAAGTGGAGACAGCTATCGCATATCAGCAGAAAGATGTAAGACACTTCAATTCATTGCATCAACTAAATCATTTCTCTTTCCTCTCTTTTTCTTCAGTTCCATAAGGGGGGGGGATAGCTCCATAGCTCATAGAGCTATATAAGGCACCGCCTCATAATTATTTTCTGCATTTGAACATGTTAAAGCTGCTAACACTTTGAAAATAGGAAACAAAAATGAAGCACAATGGAGAAGTCACCTTTATAGATTATAACATCAAGGTTTTTTCAAAGGAAACTTAAAATATGCCTGTAAAAATACAATTGGCATTTTTTGTAATGTAACAAAATTTAACGCATACACCTTTGTGAAGTGCCTCTATACGAATTATTTCATGCACCTGATACTAATAATTGTATCTCTATAGTCAGAAAGTGAATAACATGCATTAGTTGTTGCAAGGTAGGACAAACATGTTGGCTTGCTCTATCTAAAAACACGTAATGTATGCAATTGTTTCTTTTTCTCTTTCTCTCTTTCTCTCTCTCTCTCTCTCCCTCTCTCTCTCCCCCTCTCTCTCTGTTTCTGTCTCTCTCTGTCTCTCTCTGTCTCTCTCTCTGTCTCTCTCTCTCTCTCTCTCTCTCTCTCGGTCTCTCTCTTTCTCTCTCTCTCCCTCTTTCTCTTCCACGCATGTCTCTCTTTGAATTCCAAAAGTTTGTCGCGCATGCGTACTCCCAAAAGGCCATGTCTTTCGCCTTCTACCAAGTCTTCGCATCGACATCGAACCTTCGTCTGGTTCTCATGACATCGCTGCTCGTGATCGCCTACCCTTTCATCAGCGTGGTCTTCCTAGCGTACCAGGGAGATGCTCTTACTAAGCTTCTCAGAACACCGTAAGTTATTAGAAAATGTTACTACTACTACTACTACTTCTACTACTACTACTGCTGCTGCTGCTGCTACTACTACTACTACTACTACTACTACTACTACTACCTCTACCACTACTACTGCTACTACTTCTACTGCTACTACTACTACTACTACTACGACTATTACTACTACTACTACTTCTATTAATAATAATAATAATAATAATAATAATAATAATAATAATAATAATAATAATAATAATAATAATAATAATAATAATAATCCGTTCTTAAAACTTTGAATGCGGTCACACTATCTTCTGCTGTGTCCACACTGCTTCCCATTGTATCACCCACTGACTGTGTAACAAGGTATGAATATACAGTGTGTAAAAAAGGTCTGTTCATACTGTTCACACTACATAAAATCAGCAGTTCACAATGATGCATACGTACTGTCACTACTGCGTTCCTATTGTGACGACACCTCCTTTGTTTTGATTGACAGGCACATCAAGTTATGGATGTCCTTTGGTTCAGACGTGACTCTCCTGATCTGCGTCGCTCTCAACTCCATCTTGGATAAGCAAGATTATACTTATCCAATCCTCTGCGTTCATGTTGTCATCTTGGTGCATTGCATAGGTAAGAGATAATACCTTCATGAGCATAACAATAGTAATGATTATAATAATAATAATGATAACACCAACAAAAGAAATACAAATTATAATAATCATAAGTATCGTTAATTTTATTATCATTTTTATTTCATTATTTTCACTGTTTTTAAAAAAAATGATTATAGAACAATATACACATTAATAATAATAATAATAATAATAATTGTAATAATAATAATAAAACAGTAATAGCAATAATAACAGTGGAGTGTGGGATGGCGCTCATGTCTGTCAAATTTCCACTAATAATAGTAATTATAATAATAATAAAACAATAATAGCAATAATAGCATTGGAGTGTGGGATGGCGCTCATGTCTGTCAAATTTCCACTCCTGGTGCTCCATTATTATTACCATGGCTTTAGCAAGGCTGTCATTAAAGCACTTGTGCAATCTAAGGTTTTGATTCCTGCTATGTACTCATTTACCTCAGCTCAACTGGCTGGAGTGTGTCAAACTCAAATATATATTAAATATTAAATCTTGCCAAATTACATTCGTGCTGCGGCAGGTATTCGAACCCCGTACCTTGTGGTTCACTGCCCGGGGACTTATCCACTAGACCCAAGGCTCAAAACTCCTATATCATCATTGTAATCATTGTTATTCTCATTTTGTAGGTCTAGTTTGGAAGCACGTGCAAGAAATCTTCTCTCGAGGTTTCATGAAGTTCATCAAGTACTACATGAACGTAGCGGAGGTTCTTATTGTCACGCTGTGCTTTGGTTTCGTCACCAGCGACTGGATTGGCCGTGTGCAAGTATGATTATAATATATATACAGTGAAACCTGTCTATACAGACCACCCAAAGTAGACAAGAAAAGTGGTCTTTATAGGCAGGTGATCTTTATGGACAGGTTCCTTTAGTACATGTTTCAATGAGAAACCATTTTCATGGGTAACAACCAATGTGGTCTTTCTACACAGGTTTCACTATATATATATATATATGTATATATATAAATATATATATTAAGATATACTTTACAAATAATTCAATTTGGATAATCCTCCGTCACGGCAATGTACAAACAGAAGTAATTGAAATACAAAAAAAATCATTGAGAGTTCACTTCTTCACTATGACAAGTTTCAACTTATTTCGTCAGATAGTGATTTCAAAATTCAAAATTACACACAAGTGAATCTTAGAAGGCGCCATTTTAGCACAATACGTTTGTACGCTTTGTTTAAATATACTTTGTTGCACTTGTTTTTAATTTGTAATTTCGATTTCACTATCTGACAAAATAAATTATAATCGGTCATAGTGAAAAATTTAACTCTTAAGGGTGGTTGCTTGATTTTTTTAAAACCATTTTATATATACTTGTGGCGCTTGCGGTCAGTCGGAGTGACGCGCGACTGTTGCAAAAAAAAAAAGGAATTTTAGAATTAAAATCTCAGCAAAATCAAAAAGACCCAGTCAAAGTTGAACTCAAAATGTACGCTTAACAAACAGGAAAAAAGGGTTATTTAACATTTTTTAATTATTTTATACGACTCTTATTTAACTTGAGCTCTAAGCAATAAGCTTACAATGTGCTACCAATTTTAACATTGCCAATCCCTGGAAACGTCTTGTTTCTGTTTGTTTGATTTTCACTTAATTTGGACAATTCCCGTGTTTATTGCGCCAAAAAATAACTACATTATATTTATCTCCAGTGTGAATGTACCCAGGAATTGTATGAAATTATGATTGATATATTTTGGAATAAAAAGTTGTTAAAAATGCTACATCTGGGCCTTTGGAAAGCCCTAAAATACATTAGCTTCAGGGGGCACTGCCCCCTGCATCCCGCCCGTTGTTGGCTCGGTCGCTACGCTCTCCCGCAGCAAAATCAAACGTACAGGTTGGCACTTCAACTAAAAATTCTTTTTGTTTTGGCACTTCTAATAAACTGTTGAGAAGGCCTGATATACATAGTTAACAACTGCATTATTCGTACCCTTTTAAAATTTGACAGTTTTTGTGTTTTTCATGATATCTAAAGAACAAAAGGTGGGCTGGTTGAATTGGGCTTTTGTTGAATAAGCTTTATATGGCATTGTCTCAAGAAACACAGCCTATATCGGGAAAATCAATTGTTCACATATTCAAACAATTTTAAAACCTGTTAGGGTGTGAATAATTTAGTTATAAACTGTATATAGTTATATGTAGTTACATTACATATACATGCATATATTTATACTAAAACAGAAAGAGAATAAAGAGCTCCTTTAACACTTATTAATATTTAAAACGAAATTTCATCCAAAGGGCTACTTCAATTTGGGATACTGCAAAGTACAAGTTCATTGACAAAAGAGGAACAAAACGCCTACAGGCGCAAAATTCTCAAGAGAAGCCCCAAAAGAGCCGATAAAAGGAGAGAGCGAGAGAGAGAGAGAGAAAGAAAGAATTAAAAAGTGAGAGAAAAGAGAGAGTCTGTTCGCTCGTTGCTGACAGTTTTGACAATCCTTCAGTAACTGGAGGACGCAAGTATAAACAGAGATAATGAATTACTGTATTTTGTTTAATGATCCGCTAAATTACCAGATTATTAAGCTATAATGGTTCCATTTATCAAGCTTACCGATGTGGTAGATATTAGCAAATTTGCAATTGGGCTCGTATTTGAGAGAAAAATTGGCTCCGAAATGGTGAAGCATTGTAACTCTTCAAAATGGTTTTAATCAAAGGAAAATTGATTCAAATGTTTTCAATTCTTGCAAGTATGATTTCGTTTCCGAGGATTGGTTAATATAGAATTGAGTGCATATTTTGTAACAAATATATCAAGTTTATTCTTCATATATAAAGACTTTTTGTTTTCTTTGCCTCATATACAGTATAAACTTTAATATCATTGATCACTACAACTCCGTCAATTTTTTAAGAAATGTTATTAATACCAAATTGATTCTTAGCATGATGACAAGTTACAACGGTTGGCAGTCGAGACCGATATGACGTCACAATGCACATCTTGGAGCTGCGCGGAGTGGAATAACCCTGTCATTGTGTCGAATGCTTTATGTGGTGAGAACTTTATAGATACAATATTCTTAAAAGGCCGACCTACTTCAAAGCTTAGAAACATTTTGGAACCTAATTTTCAATGTGCAGTATCGTCCATTTAATTAGAAGAAAAAGACAGGATTTACGCTATCATCATCAAAATCATCATCATCATCGTTATTACTTTGAAGTCACTTGTACAAATTAAAACCGCTATAAATATAATTTGAAGCCAAATATGGATTTTGTTGGTTTTGTTATGATATTTCAGTAAGAGGAGAAAGGAAGATTTATTCCATTGATCAAGTTTTATCAACTTTAATTGCAGGTCTTGTTGTGATTCTGTGCGTATTCAGAACATTCCATTCGGTCGTCACTAGCTATCACGCCATCTTCGTCATCTGGAAGTCTACGATCGGAGCCATTCGGGACCTCGTGAGATTCTCGGCAGTACTCGGCGGTGTTCTCGTATCAGTTGCTGTGGGAATGAACGCGATGTCTCTATCCGAAGTAGGCATATTTCGTGAGCTATGACGCGGCAAATCATTTCTGTATCTCAATATGACACAGGCTCAACGAATACGGAGATTAACCGCGCTATATCTGGACAACCCTTCATGGAGAAATTCTGTTATCTGATTATTTCATCAGAAACTTAAAAAAACATATAGATATGACCTTAATCATTTTTTCAAAAGCAGACTTATGTCGTCTGATGTCGTCCACGACATACTTATAGAACCTGCGCAAAATACGAGTTTTGTTTCACAAGAAATGTAGTTGTGGTAGACAACACAATGTAAAACATTACATACTATCTTTACAGGCGTCGAATATTTTATATCATATACCAATTCGCTACTATCTTCTAGGCAGCAAAGCGAAAATGATGCCCGGGATTCGTTCTCCTTGCTGTAAAATTCAGAAGGCCATTAACAAAATATACATGTTTAGCGTCCCCGCCCGACTCTTTTTTTGGGGCCGCCTCCTATTATTCTTATTTTTTTTTTTTTTTAAACAACTATTTCTGATTTTAAATTTTTTTTAAAAAATGCCGACGGGCATCTTGAAAAATAGCCCAACTGTCAGGGAAAATGTACCGAGCGGCCATTTTGAAGAAGAAAAAAAGGGAAAAAAGGGCCTCCTCCTTCCTATTTTTCAAAAAAGCAGGACGCTAAACATGTTTGTTTTTTTATTTGGCCTAACAAGGACACCATGAATGCGCGCAGTCCTTTGTTGAATTTCCTCACATTTTCGAATGCATTTTAAAGGGGATATTTTGTCAAAATACACATTTTTGAGAATCCACATGCGAGATGCGGTATATAAAACAAATATTGACCGCTGAATTTTAGGGTCACTGTTAAAACTATACCTCCTCGGGGATCTCGAGTCTGCACCATGTCCGTCGACTTCGTCTCGTTTTTTCGAGATCACCTTGCGCTAAAGTAATTTTACCGTACCCCTCAAAGCTGTCAATGTTTGTATAATATAATTATGATAGGGTATACATTAAAGAGTACGAGTATTCTTTTGACTGAAAAGGTGTCACGTGACACTCAACTTCGAGGAGGCGCGATGGCTCAGTCGGTAGAGCAGTGGTCTCGTAATCCGGTGACCCGGGTTTGGTAAGGTATTAATCCTCATTACCAGGTCCCTCGGAGAGGGAAAATCTCGGAGAGGACCTAAAGCCGTCGGCCCTCTGGTTGCTTACTAACAAAACAAGCATTTATGCTTTCTTAGCAGTCTGGTAAAATAACCACCACCACCATACTTTGAGCATCAATATTTGTATAATACTTTGAATGGTGAGGACATTCCGAAATTTAACCTAACACTGTAGAGCCTAATAAAAAAATTAACACTTCTTATTCGTATTGGACTAGGCATGCTCGAATAGCAATCAAATTTATCTATATTCAGTTTCTTGTACTTCTGCCAATCCTATATTTGTTGTACAAATATCATCTGAAAAGCTTTAGAGACAGGTGGATTTTTATTTTTGTGCCGATCCAAATTTTAAAGATGACATTTCTTTGTCTGTGCCTCTTTCGCAGTTCTATGCTCAGCCATCACAATGCCGAAATGGTTTAGCTGTGGAAACGTGTTCTATCTGGGACGAAAGATTCATTACGTAAGTGTCTTAGTATTATTATCATTCTCGAAAAACCAACAAATAAACTTAATTTATAGAAAAAGGTCAAGCTTGTGCGATATTTTTTAATTGCATGTTTAATCGCTAGCCAAAATTAAGCCTAGGTCGCGAGGTATAGTGGATACGTAAGGAATAATAAAACATTGAGTAACTTTATTTTTCAATTAATAGTTTACTATGATGCTATTTTAGAGATACAGCCATTAACGAATAGATTCCTGTGATTCCGGTGAATCCTGTGTTATGACCTATTACACACTAGTGGACACTCTAATATCTTTTCTTCAGGCAGTCTTAGACCATAAACTACCCAAAGCAGTGCATGATGACAGTGGCGTAGCTCGGGGAGTCAAGGGGGACACTTGCCCGCCCCCTATCCATGACAATAAAAAGGGGGAAATAGAATGGGAGGGGAGAAAGAGACAGGAAATAGGAGAAACTAACATGAAAATTAGACGGTGTACCGTTCCGTATTGTATGGCCGTATTCTCTTGTATTTCATGCACCTAACATTTGCAATTCCCCGCCCCCTCGCCCCACCATGACGTCATTCATCCCCCAATGGCTCTTTGAATTCCCATCCAACTCGATCGCAACTATTATACTTTCGAAAAATCAACCTGAGGCAAATGTTCAAACATGACATTGTCATATTGTGTAACCTGGGGGGCGTTTCACAAAACTTGTCATCAGTGACAAATGACAGTTTTTGTTATAAGCTACTGAAATCCTTGCTTCTGATTGGTTATCAGCAGATTTGTCACTGATTTTTGTCATTTGTCATTGAAAAAAGGCTTTGTGAAACGGGCTCCTGAACATGATTTCTATGTAATAAACAGTAGGGTATTAAAGTTTCCCTGGAGCTGATTTTTCGAAAATACTCGCGATTGTGGTTCTTCTCTCTACAGTCTTCCAAAGTCGATTTTGACGCTGTATTGGGCACTCTTTGCCGTGCGAGGGCAGACGGTGAGACAATCGTTCGGGGACGATACCGTCTTCGCTCTCATCTACTACGTCTTCTTCGCAGCTTACTTCATTCTCGCGGTCGTCCTCGGTCTCAACCTCTTCATCGCCATCATGACGACCCAGCTCACCAAGGTGCAGGTAGGACGAAGAGCCTAACTGAATGATCAGTCGATTTTTTTTTTTGTTGTTGATTTTTTTGGATTAATTATCTATCGATAATTTGATTTTTATTTACTGACCACCTTGCAATCTTGGTGATATTCTTTTATGGACAACTCACCAAAAAAAATGGTATTTCGGAATACACAACTAGTTAGTTTATTGCACTTCCACCGTATAAGATGTCGATATGATATATATAAATATATTTGTTTGTTTTAGTTTAACTGAAGAATGCAGGCACATCAACCTTCATGCTTACGCTGTAGCCCTCCTGCATCATGTTTGTCTTATTCATATACTATACCTTTTCTATACCATGTCATGTACTGTATTGGCAAAAATGTATCAAATGTATTTTGATACGCTTGAAAAGATGATATAGAAATCAATAACTCAATTATCAATTATCAATTATATGTACAGGGGGATATACAGGGGGGGGAATCCTGTCGTAACGTGCTACTGTCTCTAGCAAAGTTCTACGCCGTTTCGCCAATCACGACTCTCAGCTAGGCGGATACCAGCGAGACCAATTGGGTCCTGCTTATTCTTGTTATTAAAGTATGGATTTTAGGGCCATTTGACAGAAAAGATCCTAAGATAGAAAAAGTTCCAGAATGTATATATATAATTGTATTATACGCATTGTATAGTAATCTTCCAAACTAGGCATGTACTTTCATGTTTATACTAGAACTAGACCTGTTTTCAATTTTCATTATTGACAGAAAAACAGCGACGTGGAATGGAAGTTCGGCAGAGCTCAGCTGTGGCTTCGGGTCATCGAACCAGTGATTGAACTCCCTCCACCTTTCAACCTTATCCCAAAATCAGGGACAGTACTGCGCATGATCAAGAGGTGGATCGGACGTGAGACGCTGAGCCGGGAAGAAGTAAATATCATTTGACACAAATAGGACAGCACTGATGAGGAAACAGTTATGATTGAGTAATACATGTCCATTTATACTCAATAGCATTCCCACACACAAATTCCGCGCCACACACATTCATCCTGCCACATACACAGACGCACCCACCCACACACGCACACACGCTTTACCATCTCTCCTGTACTCAAACATGTCTCACCCCCCCCCCCCCCCACATACACACACGCACGCACCACAACATACATTCTATCATATACAGTTGGGTTATGTTTCTCACACATAAAAGCACACAAACGTCAAAACACACAAACACACATACAAACATTGAGGATGTATTTACAATCAATCGATTTCATCACTTCGATTTGATTCGATTTAATGATTAATGGATAACGGCAAATTAAAGTGAGTATTTCAGAAACCACGAAGAAGGCCCAGTATCGGGAGTGGGGGGGGGGGCTTCATTTAATAAAAAAGACCACTCACTTTGTTTTCATACCATTTTATCCTTCCTTTTTTTTACAGGATGAAGAAAGACCTGGAGACCCCGAAAGGGCATCCATGGTATGTTTATTTCATATACGATTTATTACACTTGCTCTGTAGACTTGCTTTTACGACTGCCATGACTAGACGACTTGGCAGACCAGCTGCTGCTACTACCGAGACTACTACTACTACTACTATAGAGACTACTACTATCGAGACTACTACTACTACTACTACTACTACTACTACTACTACTATCAAGACTACTACTACTACTACTACTACTACTACTACTACGATTACAACTACTACTACTACTACTACTAGTACTACTACTACTACTACTACTACTACTACTTCTACTACTACTACTACTACTACTACTACTACTATCAAGACTACTACTACTACTACTACTACTACTACTACTACTTCAACTACTACTACTACTACTACTACTACTACTACTACTATCAAGACTACTACTACTACAACTACTACTTCTACTACTACTACTACTACTACTACTACTGCTACTACTACTACTAATAATAATAATAATACCACTACTACTACTACTACTACTACTACTACTACTACTACTACAACTACTGCTACTACTACTACTACTACTACTACTAATACTAATACTACTACTACTACTACTACTACTACTACTACTACTACTACTACTCGCTCTCTCTCTCTCTCTACCGTCTACTTCTACTTTAACTACTATTACCACTACTACATGTACAATCAGTAATACTACTACTAGTAGTAGTAGTCTATCATGTCATACTTGCATACCTCTTTCCTTAGTCATGTTAGTACAAATTCAAATGTGATGTACATACTTTCATTTGTCTTTATTATTATTATTATTATTATTATAATTAATATTATTATGATTATCATCTTCATCATCATCATGCTCTTTTTTTAATGTATAACTTATTCTTTATTTTGTAACAGGTTCTAATTCACAAATTATTGGAACGCTACCAGGATCAGAAACGCGAATCGACGCCATCCTGTTGTGGATTTACCATAGAAGATTTCAGGATATTGAAAGAAAACTTTCTTTCTCTCCGGTTAGTGATTGTTTCGTTTCATTTCATTTCATTTATTTTATTTCCACACTCCATTGTAAAAAAAATGTTTTCATTGTTCATTCGGGTGACCACGGCTACTTGCACTTTTTCTTCATTTTTCTTTGTTTACATGTTATTTATAATGATAATGTGTCAGTGACTCAAACTTTTATTACATCTTTCTTGATTACTATCGAATTCAGGAGCATTATTTTGTATTTTGTTCAGGAACCTATGATATAGGCTACAAGCTTTGCTTCGTAATAATCCAGTTCATATAGTTGCAGTCTGAGCATGAGCAGATAAAGGTCATTGCAGACCAAATTGTGAAATACACGGAGACAAAATAATTGATACGTGCTCATGAAAGTTATGTAATCATTATTCGTTTATGCATAAGCAGTGTACTCCATGATACACAGGTGGGAGTATTCTTTAAAAAGGGGGAAACATTTCGTCGCTATTTTCACGAAGTGACGGTAGTGAAATAAAATTGCATTCACTTTGCATTACGATTTTCCTCACTACCGTCACTTCGTGAAAACAAGGACGATTTTTATGTAGCACCTCCATCGCTGTAGGAGTGATTTTTTCAAAATGTACAAAGTGGGACCCCTTCATGTTTTGAAGATCTGTGGACATTCGGGGGTCATTTGGGACATGTGTTAACCGTGAACTATAGGTTTCCCATATTTCACAATGTATATGAATGAAATTATATATAGCCTCGTTTATTTGAAAATAGGAACCACATCTCAAAAATCCTTCGCCTGATCGAAATGAGCATCGAATCTCTTGAGGTAGTCGTTGAGGGGCTCAACATCCGAATGGGAAAGCTCAACGACACAGACACTCAACTCGACGGCATCGATCACAATCGGGTCCAGATTGAGGACGACGACATCGACCAGCTGACTGATGACGTCACAAAGCTGGAGAAGTGTGTACGTCACGCAATGGCCCGTCTGCAGAGTACTAGCTTGATTACGCAGATGGCAGAGATGTACAGTCAAGGGCGTACAGTTGTCAATGACGATGAAGCGAGGGGTAAGTTGGAGTCCTATCGAAAGGACTTCGACAGTTACGCAACAAATCTTTACGCGTGATCGCTAAGAAATAACCATGAAGAGAAGGTTGAGTTCTGGTCCAAGGGTGACAAATAATTTTTGAGTTTTTATCGGTCTTTGAAGTTAGTAGGCCTATGGAAGAAATGTTGCCGAAAGAATTGCCCGTCAAATGCTCTTGTATTCGGAATAATGACAGGAAAAAGCTGAATATTAGGACCAAAATCCATGCATACATTGTGAACATGTGCGTGCATTACCCCATGATTTATTTGTAGCTTGCCGCACTGCCCCCCCCCCCCTAGCTGCGGCTTCACTCAGACAAAGGTGACCTTTGGTTAAATGACCTCATGCCTTGTAGACATTATACTTATTATATTAATATATATTGATACTACATTAATAATTTATTTATATTTCATTATTGATATTTTACTATCTCGTCCTAGACGACATTTCATTTTCCCCTCCTCCACCCCCTTCACCCTTCACGTTATTTTGTGTTTATCATTCTTCTTCTTTAATTCTATATGCTGGTAGTGAGAACAATTCGCCGGAGAATTCTCCTAATAAAACCACTGCCTTAAAACAGAAGCTATCCTCGTTCATGTGACTCCTCCTATACCATCATCCTAATTAAAGAAGATTTTATTTTTATTTTTTTATTATTCATTTTTTTATTGCAACCATGAGCTGCATTTCAAATAATACAAAGACAGGCATAAAAATGGTTCACAATATAGGTATATGTACATATATATACTTTGTACAATAAAACTGTATAAATTTGCACTTTAAATACATAAATACGAGAAAATAACATTCAAGAACAATCGCAATTAAACAACAATTCGGGAAGGAAGAAGGTAATCTTGACAGATTACAAATATAACGTTTTCTCTGAATCAAAGTCTGGAAAACAAACATCTTGTAAGACATAAAAATAAGTGCATTGGCAATCTACAAGTCTTAGTTTGGGTTTTGGTTGGGTTCAAAGTCCCATGCAACTTTGATACAATTAGTATCAAGTATGACGAATCCAACCCCGCCCCCTGTTGATGGTGCCCCCTAAATTCCGTGACCCATACTATGCCGTCGCATTTTACTGAAACCAAAACTGTGTCAATATATGCTATTTGAGACGATTGGGGAAGGAGGAGGGAAATCTTGAAAGATTAGAAATAATGTTTTCTCTTAATCAACAAACTGAAAATCAAACATCTTATAAGACATAACAAAAGTTTTATTAGCATCACATTTCAATCTACATGTTTTAGTTTTGGTTTTGGTTGGGTTCGAAGTCCCTTGGAACTTTGATACAATTAAAAAGCCCACACACAGAAGGCGGAAGGAAGCTCAGGATGATAACAAAGTTCATATTTCAACCCAAAAAAAAGCAGAAAGGCAAGGATATATCTATTCATTTACATTATATTTCATTACATCACTTGTTCATATCCATTGAATACCTCATCTTAGGGGTTGTGATGGCTTAATTTAGCTCGGCAAAATAAAAGTTCGTAATCACTTCATCTGCAGACGTAATAGGACATGATGGCGTTGAAAGAATGCTCCGTTCTTCCCTCCTTGAACACGTTGATAGTATCTTTTCTTCTCGTATTCCCATGTCTAATAACAATACACGGAGATGCGTTGCCGACCTCAAACCTGACTGTGGGGAGTTCTATTCAAGTATGCTCCCAGGACCCTAAGCTGAAGGAAGCTTGGTGCGACAACAGAAGACTTACTTCAATTCCTCAAGATCTTGCTGAGGATATCGAGCTACTCTCCATGCAGTACAACAATGTCAAAGCCCTTTTAAACTCCTCGTTTGTAAGATACTCTCTCATCACAACCCTAGATCTTCGTTTCAACGACATCAGGGCCTTGGATCACACAGCTTTCTATCCTCTCAGGGATCTGATGAATCTCTTTATGTCTTTCAACCCACATCTTGTGCTGCCGGATACGGGGTTATTCCGTTGGGCGAGTAAGCTGTCCATTCTGGATTTGTCCAATTCAAACATGATATCGCTTCCTAATGATACTCTCAAGTGGAGCAAAAAGCTGGAGAGATTACAATTGTCACGTAACCAGTTTGCTTTCATCAACATCAGTTCGTGTGGCATGGTCAAGAACGTTCATTTGGAGGGGAATCAGCTGGCACATCTCAGCACAGAATTTTTCAATTTAGTGTGCGATATTGATTTTTTGGTACTGGTAGAAAACCCCATCAAGTCAATAGATCCTAATGTGATTGCGTCACTAAATGTCCGTGAATTATTAATTGGAAACTCCCCTCTAACTATGAAAGTCTTCAGAAACCTATTTATGGGGATATCATGTTCTGAAATAGAATTTGTGACAATCATAGGGTCCAATTTGACTGCTTTTCCAGTAGATTTCTTCGACTCCTTTTGCAATTGTCCTCTGGCTTCTCTCAGCTTTTATACGGGTCTGACAACTCTCTCTCCGTACGTCTTCTCAAATCTAACCCAACTCGACAAACTTTCTCTCAACGGCAACACTATAGTTACGATCGAGCCGGATTTCTTTGAAGGAATGCAAGATTTAAGAATCCTGAAGCTGCAGTTCAACAGCATACAACACATTAATCCATACAATCAAACATGGAATATAAAAGTACAAGAGCTGCAATTGTGTGACAATGTACTTATAGAAATTTCACAATCTGCCTTTCTAGGGTTGAAAGATTTAACCCTCTTGAATTTGAGTTGGAACAAACGCCTTACTTTCTTAGAATTAACAGCGTTCACCGGACTTGATAGCATTCAAGAGATAGTTTTATCTGAATGTAATATACACCATTTGCTATTGGAAACTCCATCGTTAAAATCACTTGTAATGAACAATATTATAGACAGATTTTTTCTGTGGGACCCCAGGGAATCCGTCAAACATTTACGTTCTCTTATATATTTAAACCTTAATGCGACGGGTCTTGCTGGGTACGATTTGTGGTTAGGGAACGTTTCTCTCTTCGATGGGATGGATAACCTAACGACATTGTATCTGAGTAAAAATACCAATTTCGGGTCTTATCCAGTGGGTTTGCTACCTGGTTCGTTCCAGAACCTCACGACTTTGCAAAGCCTTACTTTAGACGACTGTAATATTCGAAGCCTTCATTCACATCTCTTTCACGACTTGGTGTCCCTTCATAGGCTGAGTTTAACAGGAAACAGGATTCAGCAACTTCGTTATGATATGCTGACAGCGTTAAGGCAACTGACACGCATAGACCTTGATAGAAACGGTCTATCTTACCTTGGTGAAACAATATTTTCGAACAATCTACTGCTTAAATATCTGTCATTAGCAGACAACAAACTAACCCGTCTCAACCAAAGTACTTTCAAACCGATTGAGAATTCCCTGTCATCTCTAGACTTATCAAGGAATCCTATTCTCTGTAATTGTGATCTAAAGTGGCTTCTCGATTGGCAAAAGCGATCACCGATCCTTACCATGCACACAGCAGTTACTATTTGTTCGTCAGCATCTCTTGCTCCTCTTCGCGAAAAGCCTCTCCGGGATTTTGATCCAAGTAATCTCTGTAGGCTCAGCAGTACCATTCCATGTTTGATTTCTCTTGCAGTTATTTGCATGGTTGTCATTGCAGTTCTTGTGCATCATCATCGATGGCATTTGAGGTATAAACTCTTTCTCTTGAAACTGGCATTAGTTGGCTATAAAGAAGTCCAAGACGCTCGCAATCACAATGACTACGAATTCGACGTAAATGTCATTTGCTATGACGATGACGAAGAATGGATTCGTGACCATCTTCGTCCGGCTCTTGAAGAAAAGCTTCCGCAGTTTCGGAGGAATGTTTTTGGTGATGAAGACCTCATGCTGGGAATGCATTATCTAGATGCAGTTGATCACGCGGTGACCCGGAGTTACAAGACAGTCCTTGTGCTTAGCAGAGCCGCTGTACGCGATCGCTGGTTCATGCTCAAACTGCGCATCGCCATGGACCACGTGAGTGATACTGGAACCGAGTTCGTTGTTGTGGTCTTCCTCGAAGACATCCCTGATGATGAGATACCTTTCATGGCGAGATTGTATCTCAACGACGGCAGACCCTATCTCCACTGGACTGATGATGTAAGAGGACAAGAGTATTTCTGGAATAAATTGGCAAAGAATCTGAATATCAATCTAAGGACTGATGACTTGATCCCAAACGAGTAGAGAGGTTTCGAAAATAACTGTTGACCTTAAGCCATGTCATGTTAAACACATCCAACGTGGGGTGAACCATTGGTGTACCTACCTACTCCGATTGGAGGCCTAGTATAAACAAAAATCAACATGACTTAAAGTGAGTCTACGGCTGCCCAGAATTTTGAATTTCTAGTTTTGGCATAAAAACCTCGATTTTTAGCTTCAGAGGTTTTATTTCAGAATATAACAAAGTATATTTGTGGCAAAAAATAGTATGCTGACAGAGTTGACTGGTTACCAACGAAAAGAAATAATAATAACTATCTAGTATTAGGATTTCGCGTCATTTTTATTATTTTATTGAATCGTTGTTCAGGCCTAATATGTTTTTATTTGAATACAATATTGCTCAAGCTGAACAAGAGGTAAAGTGTAAACTAATAATGCCAAGTGTATGATTTAAATAACTCTAGATTATGATTATATCAAACCATTTTCCAACATTGTATCAGTACCTTTGTAAACTAATCATTATTATAACTCGTTAATATAAGTTTGTAATAGTAACATAAATATGTATGGTGGGACTGTTTATAATACATATATATACATATTTTGGTGCAAATATACATGTATTAAGCACTTAACTACCGTTGGTGAAGGTGATGGGACAAACTATCACTTCTGAGGCGATCTAGATGTAGCTATCTTTCCGAAGCGAGCTGAGGAAAGATAGCGTATACATTCAGATCGCCGAGGAAGTGATAGTTTGCCATCGCCTGTAACCAAAAGGTGATTATTTGCTTTATATTCCACATCGGAAACATTTCACATCTTCCGTCATTTTAGAGCAACAAGTCATCAATGAACAGCTAGCAAACGGTGTACGATACGTACAGTGCATGCAGAATGGTGGTGTGACCATTTAGTTCGCGCGTGACCAAAGTTCGCGTACTAACACTAAAAGCGCTTAAAGAGGAGAGCAATACGCAGCGTATACAATTAAAGTGCGTTGCACTGTGTAGACAGTCCTACTATCTACACAGTACAACGAACTTTTTTCTCTCCCATCAATGACGGGCGAACTATCTTTCAACACGTGATTACTTTTGACCAATCGTAGAGCAAGATTCTTGGTATGTGGAATATAATCTATGTTATCTTGATAATTATCACTGCAACAATTTTGAATGACTACTTTCTGTATAACTATCAAGTATATACTCTATACAAATGTGACGTTAAGGTTTGGTCCCCACACGTAAACTTATCTAATTGAAACACGTATGTAAAAACACAATTACATACACATACTCTATACAAACTGTTAAAACAAGTAAAAGTATAAATTATTTAGAAACATTATTTTGAATTATCAATGTAAAGTGCCTTTGTATATATTGTATTTCTTAACAATTTTTCATAACATTCAGTAATACCTAATTTCTTTAGGTCTTATATTTAAATCATTGTATTGAATCAAATAATCAGTAAAGTATACAATTACATTATCTGGTCACACCAATTAGCTGTATATTGTTTCTTTATCTTCTTTGATATATATATTTTTTTTTTTCTTAGTTTCTTTATCATGTTCATGCGTTTTTGCCACTTAGCTGGCGCGCGAGCTCCTAAGATTTTATATTGTTTGCTTGTAATAATTTGATTAAATTATTTTGGTAAGGGTTTGTTAAACATATGACAGGTTTAACAATGTTTAGACGGCAGTGGAATTCATCTGAAAATTATAATTTATGAAAGGCATTTTTTAAAAGGCAATATTTTCTTTATTTTCAATAGTTTCTTTCTGGGCACCATACTGGTAGCTTTAAAAGCAGTTGTATTTTATATCTTTTCAAATAACTTTTTGATACTCTATTTTCTCAAACAATATGCACATTTTTTTTAAGTATTCGTGTGATATTATTATCAAAACAAATTATATTGCTTGATTTTATTCTATTTTATATATTCATTAATCATCAACAATTAATTCAATGAAGATCAATATGGTCCAAACACAAATATTATAAATACAAGCAGTTTTTCAGCGATACAAGCAAAAATAGTTAACATGATACTAGTAATAAGCGGAAGATTTCCTCGTTAAAGGTCAGAAAGCTATATTATTCCATTGTTTAAAGGAGTTGTAAAACCGATCCATCTAACTATAGAGGCGTCTCCCTCTCGAGCTCTGTTGATAAATTATTTCAAGATTATTTTTTTCTTCAAGATTTATTCATTTCATTTAATAAAAATAAAAATATTTTGTAGTATTTTAAACAGACGTCTGGTTACATATTTAGTAGAAATAAACTCTTTGTCCAAAACCAAACAGGCTTCAGGGTAAAACAATAAAATATTTGTTAGTAATGTTATAGAAAGTGTTCATTATTTTGCAATGGATAAGAAATATCTTAGGGGTAAATAAGAAAAGTAGTACATAAGTTGTGTTGGCTGAAGCTGGAGAATATCCTATGATTATCGATATATGTAAACAAATTGCATGAAATATTTGATTCGTATGAAAAGTGTTGATGAAACTCTTTGTTATATTCTTCTTTTCAGAAAATAGAAAGAAGGTTAGAAAAAAATGGCTTAGTAATGTTCACAATTTATTTAAAAAAAGTAATTTATATGTTGACGGAAATAATGAATGTCTAGAATTAGAAAAAATTATAGATAAGAATAAAATAGTCGGAGTGGAAACAGAAATTAAACTTCGAGAAATATATTATTCTCAATTTATAATGGATTTAGACAGTGCTTACACTACAGAAAGGAGAAAATAAATTGCGACCATGTAAATTGTTTAAGCAAAACATAAAGCAAGAGAAATATTTAACTTTTGAGTAAGTAATACATTACGTTAAAATATTTTTCGATTTAGAATAAGTTTAGGTAATTTACCCATTGAAATCGGAATGCATAGACGCCCGAATAAACTACCAACGCATTTACGTACACGTTCCTACTAAGATTGTATAGTGAGGAAATTAGAGACGAAAATCACACTACCATCGATTGTACTATATTTAGTTCCCAGAGTATATTGTTTGAAAAAATTATAATCATTGATAAGGAATTTAGATTTGAACAATAAAGAAACTCTCGTAAAGATAATGAAACTAGACGATAAAAACGTTATTTGTAATTTTATTTAATTTATAAGACGTGTTGTTTCTGTAAGAGGAGAATTTTGAATACTTTGTGCATAATGAAACTAGACGTTGATACAAGTTTTTCTAATATTATTGAAGATGTGTTAAATTTGTATGTGGTTGAATGTGTAAATGTTGTACAGGTGGGTTTAAAAAAAAAATTGCTATATGATTACTTTTTGTTTGTTAATTATCTGTAACAAAATGTCATTGTACCTTGTGACGATGTTATTTCAATAAATTCAAATTCAAGCAATTAAAAAACTTGACCTTGAAATAAATATTGAACAATTTAGGCACATCTATTTCGTCATAAAATATCCAAGATTAAAGATTAAGACAGACCCTGTTTAGTTCACGTGCATTAAATACCTGACAAAGAGATTTGTGAATAAAGAAGAAGGCGGAAGGAAGTTTGAAGAAAATGATAATGGCGTGATATTACAAAAACAAAATCAGAAAGACGATCATACATTCATTTAGAGAGAGAGAGAGAGGGGGGGGGAAGAAGATGTAAGAGGAGAGAGGAAATAGAGAGGGGTATAGAGAGAGAGAGAGAGAGAAGATGAAAGAGGAAAGAGGAAATATAGAGAGAGGTAGAGCGAGAGAGAGAGAGAGAGAATTTCAGACAGAGAGAGAGAGGGGGAGAGAAGATGTAAGAGGAGAGAGGAAAAAGATAGGGGTAGAGAGAGAGAGAGAGAGAAGATGAAAGAGGAAAGAGGAAATAGAGAGAGAGAGAGAGAAAGAAACACTATGAACATGACGGACAAAGAAAGCGGACAAAATATACAGTTCCTCAGGTAGATAAAGGAACATCCCTTCACTGCTATTATGTAAAAATGTGTAGAACAGGTGTCACATGCATATTTACATGTTCCACACATTTTTACATATTAGCAGTGAAGGGATGTTCCTTTGTTTACCTGAGGAACTGTATATTTTGTCCGGCTTTCTTTGTCCGTGATGTTCATAGTGACAGAAAGAGAATTTCAGATAGAGAGAGAGGGGGGGGGGGCTGGGTAATAAAAATGGATAGGAACAAAATAGAGATAAACAGACTTACGATAAATTATGCACAAATCATAACACAGACTGTAAGCTAGAAAAATTTGTCGGAATAATAGTTTACAAATTATAGTATTTCTTTTTCCTTTGTATTAAAACAAAAATGCATCGAAAAGCACTAACAATCATGATTATTTGTCCTTTGTTACAATGTCTATCATTTACATTAAAGTAAACCCCCCAAACAAAATTAACACGTCATATATCTGATATGACGTGTTGAGAACGCTGAATCACATAAACAATATACAGCCGGGGTCTTTTCTGTCAAATATTGATCACAGATTTACATTAATGATGAGCAATTGATAGTGTTTGTTAATTTCACTGGTTTCTTTGATGTCGAATGATGACTGCTTTGATCGTAATTAGTCATTACAGCGATGCCTTTGTGAATGCCTTCCTTAGTCCAGTAGAGGGCGCCATTGAAGTAGCTTATATCTCGCAGTTTTTCTCGCTCTTCTGAGTCATCGCCGCTGATGTCAGGGTCAATCATGTAGCCTGTGAGCTCGTGAGCGCCGTCGCTGTCGACGTCCATGTAGAATGTTTTTGCCGTACCAAAGTCACAGAAATATATTCGTCGTGGATCTCCTGCCAAAACAAATAAATTCCTGTTTCTTACCAAGTGCTTTACCATCAATTAACCAAAGCGCTTACAATATTAGTATTACCCCGGTCATTGGATTCTATAACAATCCTACACAATAAGGTGCACATTCTCCACCCCATGAGGGCGTTAAAATATATCGCCTACACATGCTAATTCAACCCCAATGACATTCGCATCATACCAGGTACACATTTACACCTAAGTGGAACCATGTAGATAAACTGTTTTGCTAAATTACATGTCATTTTACTAAACCCTTCTAAATATGAATATACGTACGGCTGAGATCAATGCTTAATCCGGTGATTCCGGACAGACCGGAGTTGTAGTATATTCCCTCTAACCCGCCAGATCCGTTGAGATATCTGCGCACGATGTAGTTATTGATTGACCAATACAAGAATCTGAAAAAAAATCAAGAGTGTCCTGTCAATTCATATCAACATTAAGAAAACCAGAAATTGTCATGACGTTATCGTCATGACAATTTCTGGTTTTCTTAATGTTGATATGAATTGACAGGACACTCTTGACACCAACATGTATGGGTAACCATTGGTAGAAAAGAAACATGTCCTGCATTATCGTTTGAGTAAACCTTGTGTGAGCTCCATGAAGTAAAAAGGCAAGTATTCAGTTTCCGTCGAGCAAAAAAGGCCTAAGCAAAATCGTATATAATAAAGGCAAGCCTCGTAATTCCATGTACTTGCTGCATTTCATTATTACTGTCATTATTATCTGTATTAGTAGTGTAATCATCATTATATTTCTTTTGTTGTAATATCCTTATTATCAGCATTATTATTATTGTTATTTTAATTATTATTACTATTAACACTACATATTTTTGTTAATATCCTTATTGTCGTCATTATTACTGTTGTTATTATAAATATTATTATATAATTTTTGTTATGATATCATTATTATCATCATTATTACTATTTTTATTATAATTACTATCATTATAATCATCATCATCATCATCATCATCACCATCATCATCATCACCATCATCATCATCATTATAATCACCATCATCATCATTATAATCATCATCATCATCACCATCATCATCATCATTATAATCACCATCATCATCATCACCATCATCATCATCACCATCATCATCATCATCACCACCATCATCATCATCATCACCATCATCATCACCATCATCATCACCATCATCATCACCATCATCATCATCATCATCACCATCATCATCATCATCACCATCATCATCATTATCGCCGTCATCATCTTTATCATCATCATCATCATCACCATTACCACCATAATCTAATAATCATCGTCGTTATTATCATATATTTGATAAACACATAATCACGTAAACAGTGCATACAAGACAGCAGTAGACTTTCAATTGACTTGTATGTATGATTATGAGGGGTACTACGTAAGTAGGGTCTGGGTGGGTCAATTAACACCCCCCCCCCCACCCCTCCTTCCGAACTATCACTATGATTACGCCATAACCTTACCCCTGTTCCTCATCCACCTCCAAAGAAACAGGACCATCCTGTTTTCTGGTCCAAAAGTTCGTCTCATTCCCTGGAAATGCGCTGCCTTGTCCAATATCCACAGTTGTTATTTCCTGTGACCCACTGTAGGCGATGTACAGAATGCGGGATGATTCAGCTATCGCAATTCCTAGGAGTTCTAAGATTCAAATGAAATCATGAATTATAAACAGCTTGAAATGGGGGAGAGGGGAGCTTCTAACAATAGATTGATTTTTTTTTCTTCATTAAATGAGCGAACAAACAAAATTAACAAACGAACAAAGATTGCAAGATATATATTACAAATCATAATACATTCAACGTTGTTTGATATTCCTCTCATAAAGAAATTTACTGTGCCATCAGCTCTATATATTTCAGTATAATATGATGTCAGATTCTTTGATACATTTTATTCGTATCTACTAAAGATTCATGATATGATTCTGTTTGTTTAATCATTAGATAGGGAGCAAGTTTATCCTTACGTTTGAGCGTATTTTAAAGCTTATCTATAGACATGTTTTGCACCATACCATTGATGTTTCCAGAAGTGACCTCCTCCCTGTTTCCTCCATCCTCATCAGCACGATAGACTAGGTTTTCTTCATTGTCAGTCCAGTAGAGCTTCTTCTCCACGGAGTCATAGGTAATATAACGGGGTTCTTTAGTGGATGGGATGGAAGTGAAGTCTAGTTCATCCTGTAGATCTGCAACAAAAATCTTGTACTCGGTATCTTCATCTGTCACGAAGATCTTTGCAGTCGATTCTAAAATAAATAAGTGAAAAGAAGATAATTTTATTCCACAAAAGTGCCTTTACACAGCTGAAACAGAAATATGGCACTGATACTTAGTGGTGGCCATCTGATTACAATTGCCAAAGAACTGTTTGGAACAGGTGATTATGTATTACCCGCCGAAAAATGATTGAAAGGGTTGGTATTATGAAATCGGAAAGACTTGACTTGACTTTACAGACAATTATACCATTTATCCAATTTCAATCATTTCTCGGCATTTTTCGAGTAAGAGAGCATTTAAGAATAAGAAGTTCTGTCAAATTATATTTTTAAGTTTAACGTAGGTATTTCCATACCTGATTCTGATGTAAGGTTGTGAAGCTTGGACACTGACATTTGACCTAAGAAAGCGACTGGAAAGTTGTGAAGTATGGTTCCTGAGAAGGATGCTAAGAATTTCATGGACAGAAAGAGTTTCTAATAATGAGGTATTTGCAATGACAGGAACAAGACGCAAGCTTCTGAATAATATAAGAGGTTGACAGCTGAGCTTCTTGGGTCATGTTATTCGAAAGAATGGTTTGAAAAATCTTGCACTGACTGGAAGAATCGAGGGGACCCTTCCAAAAAAATGTTCAATGGTATACCAATGGTATATCATTCAGAAGTACCACTGAAAATACCATTCGGATACCAATGAGATTACGCTCGCAACGTACCATTGGGCACCATTCATCTACCAGTGAAATTGCATTCAACCATATCAACCTAATAATAATTTTTTGGACGCTCATTTGCATAATCACCAATGGTAGATGAATGGTACCATTGACACATTGAAATTTGAATATAAAATATGCAAATTTGTTACAATTATTCTACCATTCACCATTGGAATACCATTCACCATTGAAATTTGAATATGAAATATGCACATTTTGTACCATTAATCTACCATTGATCATTGACATACCAGTCACATACCATTCACCATTGGCCTACCATTTACCATCCACCATTGGCCTACCATTCACCATCCACCATTTGCCTACCATTTACCATTCACCATTGGCCTACCATTCACCATTCACCATTGGCCTACCATTCACCATTCACCATTGGCCTACCATTCACCATTCACCATTGGCCTACCATTCACCATCCACCATTGGCCTACCATTCACCATCCACCATTGGCCTACCATTGACCATCCACCATTGGCCTACCATTGACCATCCACCATTGGCCTACCAGTACCATTCACCATCCACAAATGGCCTACCATTTACCATCCACCGTTGGCCTACCATTCACCATTCACCATTGGCCTACCATTGACCATCCACCATTGGCCTACCATTGACCATCCACCATTGGCCTACCATTGACCATCCACCATTGGACTACCATTGACCATCCACCATTGGCCTGACAATGGTACACGAATGGTGGACAGTGAATGGTATACCAATGAAAAGACCAAAGGTGGATGGTAAATGGTTTGTCAATGGTAGGTCAATGGTGGTTGGTGAATGGTTTACCAATGGTATGTCACAATAAATGGTAGATAGAGAATGTTATGTTATGCCAGTGGTTGCATTGAATGATAACAGTAAACCTATGGGAGAACAATGTGGATCGTGAATGGTATATATGCTAATGGCACCTACATGTAAATGGTGAGTAATGAATTTCATGCCAAAATCAAGAAATGCTAAGAACTTTGGTACATTCCAGTCATCCAACAATTGACTTCAAGTCAGATACAAATAGTTGTTAAAAGATAATACTATAAAGTGCAAATTTGTAGTCAACAACATGAAACTATTTAATTGTGTACAAAATAAGAGACTCCATTGGTGTGCATGGTTCATGGTAATACTGTACTTTAACTTGTCTTTGGTACATGAATAAAAGTACATGTCTTTTGAAATATGTAAAATAAATATATATAAAAAAGTGGAGTACTGAAAACAGAAACACAGCTGCATTATAATTCTGGCAGTAATAAATAGTGATTAACTTTGCTGCTCTGACAACAATAGAAACTGAATAAAACCGATATATACCCGCATAGTTCCTGCATGAAACATGAAAATTACAACAACAAAAAAAGTTGGAGGGATTTCATTTTGTTTACATGACCAACAATGCAATGTGGTTTCTTTGTAGTTTCTGTCAAAATGATATTATTATACAGGTTAACAACATTATAACAAACTACTGTAGCATTAAAGTCTTTGGCACATCATGGAAATCAAGACTTTTAGAATACATGTATGTCAATAAAAAAAGAAAAAAAGAAAGTAATTTAAGGAAACAGTTGCATCATAAATTTGTGATTACCATAAAAGTGAACATTGAGTGAAACATGCTCCAAACTGCATCACACTGTACTCCCTAAAAATCTGTAGCAAAGTAATGCAGTAAAATCACACACACATGTACTTTGGATGCATGACCATCAGACTAATGTACATTGAAAAAAAATATGTAGATATAATAATAGAGCAAGGAACTATATTTATGCGGTTAAAACACATTGTACTAATGAATCTTGTTATGCATTATAAAAAGTATCAATTTACCTTGTCCAGTAAGTAATATCAACAAAAATAACTGAAACTTATTCAAAAATTAAATGTGATTTTTTACTTCCACTGCAATAACAGTGCATTTGGCCAATATTTATTTTTTCTCTCTTACACACACTGTCACACTTGTTTCAAATGCAAGATTTCATGACAATGTTGTGCAGCTTATTAAGTCTTCTGTGTAATTTCCTCAAAATGCATCATTTCACAGGGAAAATTTCTGTTGAGTAACAGCAACCATTTGATACGTGAGCAAGAAGTCTGTAAAACCATTTTTTAAAAATAAACTTCAGATGACTCGGCAGTAGCTCTTAGGAGAGTGTTATACATTTTCTATGTAAAAAAATTAGAGGCCATTTTGCTGCATCTGAGATTTACCTGTACCATCTATGATTCTGAATAATGAAGGTGAAACTTACACACCTTTATACAAGCACTGGAATTTACATTTTTTGAATGATTACAACATATATTCTCCAAACTGTTTCTTACACTTCCGTTTTGTAAAAAAAGAATGGTACTACATTAAAGGGATAGTTGAGTTTTGTTTTTCAGACCACAAATGCCTTCAAAGTGCATGGTTATTGCTCTTATTGTTATCTATGACATTTCTAGTGCCCTATTAGAACCTAAATTTGCTATAAAGGTAATTTTAGACCCCAAAATGTGTGAAATTTAGCCAATACGATCATACCAATTCAGCTCTACTTTTACAAAAATATGGTGACCGTTAATTAATTATTTAATTAAAAATAACAATACATGGGCCGGCTGGTTGTGCGTACCAAACCAACACGAAAATGCCAACAAAAAAGCCAACATCGGCATTGGCTGAAATACAACGTAAATGGCGCTATTTTGTTTTTCCAACGGCTTTTTCAAATTATCTAATATTTGCGGTGGTACAGAAGTATTAGAAATCGTTATATTTATGGATATTTCAGCCATCTCTGAACCGATTTTGATCAAACAAAGATGATTTTTTGTCATTCAAATTGTATGTTTTTTCAAATTTGACACTCAGTTTTTCATTATCTCACAAAGAAATTATTTTGTGTAGCGCCCTCTGCAACAGAACTCAACTATCCCTTTAACTGTACCATGGCAAGATGTGGAGACATATATTAATACTGTTTTCATACTAGCAAGAAAAGATGATTTTAATATCAATCTGTGAATGTTGTTTACTGACTTCACCAAAAACAGTGACCAATTCGATTGAAACAAGGGACCAGATAGATGTCAGCATTTCTACAGTAAAACATCCCCCCCCCCCCCCCCCACTTTAGAAATTCTTGTAAATATATGTCAAGTCGCTTATTGACAGGTCCTCATTCAGAGTTCTAACAAAAGTTTAAGAAACACCAAAGAATGGACAATTTAGAAGTGGCAGTTAGTGTATAGGTAATTTGGCTGAGTTAAACATCTGTGTGTAGACTATTGCTTCATCAATATAAGTATCATTACTTTGGGGTTTACTTGAACATCAATAAGGCAATCATTTGGAACATAGTACACTATTAAAACATAATATTATTCAGACTTTCTTTAGCAATGTTACAAAATCTAAATGTAAAATTTTGTATGTAAGTATAACCCAAAGAAATTATATTTTCAGCCTTTTTAAAGGGACTTGCCACTTCGTTGTGGAAGCATAAAAACTGTTAAAGATTTGTTATTCTTTTTTTGACAGAGCTAGATCTACAATTTGCTTGTAATTTTCCAACCAACCTGGAGAGCTAGTTATGACTGTTACTCTTGGAAAAATACTCATATAATACTAGCTTCCAATATGCAACAGAAACATCTAATGAAAAAGCAGCTACACTTCTGATTACATTATACTTGGACTAGCAAGAAGCCTTTGTCAAGGTTATCTCCAAGTGTTGTTTGACGTTGTGCCTAGTAGAGCCTAGTCCAATTAGGGTATTTTGTGAATGTTTACTGATTTATAATCATCATGGTTTGTAATAATTGTTTTTTTTAAATAGATTAGGTTGATTTGACTCAATAATTATTAGATGTTAGGAAATGTTACCATCTTTGTATGAGAAAAAAAATGGTAAAAATATTCAACATTGATTTATCCAGCTACAATGATATTTTTTAAAAATTCAAATTTTGGGAGGCTGAACCAAATTTTGTATGCACGCATATTATGATGACTGTGTCAGTTATTGATTTCTCTTCATTAATCATCTTTTCTTCTCGGTAGATTTAGTTGATATAGGCTGAAAGATTATTTAGGATCTCCATTACCAATATGGACTAGAATTGAATGAACGATGAGTAGATTATACTCATTCGTCATGAGATAAATTTTGGTTTAGCCTACAAATATGCTACTTCAATTCACACCCTTTTAGTTTGATTAATCAAACGTTTAATATTTTTCAAATTTTGGTAATATAAGCTCAACATTATTCCTAAAAAATGTCATAGGGATTTATTGCCAAAACTAATCATCGATTTTAAAAACAGCTAAGAACCATGATGACGACAAACCAGTGAACACAAAATGCTTGTAATGGGACTGCAGCTTCATTAATAAATGTTAATTGTTTACGATCAGATAAATAACTTGATAAAAGTTCTAAAGGTGTGCCCCTAATACTGTAATATTTCATTTTTTTGGAATAAAATAGAATGATTTATAAGCTGCTTTAATCAACAATAACAGATGTTCATGTAAGCAAATGTATAATAATGTACATCACAGAGTCATATGAGTGGGACCACAGGCACAAAACAGCAGTTACTCACGGTAAAGAGACACATATCAGATCCAAAATTACTCCAAATTGAAGAAAAAACTAAAGATCCATCATTGTTCCTGAGGACTAGGGTATTATTCCTTGCAGTTTGTCAGCTTTGAAACGTTGATCATGAAGACAAATTCGCGAAAAATAAAGCGAAATCACAGAGCAAATTGTAGTTCAAAGTATAAGGGACACCTAGTTTTCTCAAAGTCACTACCAGTGAAACACCATTAACCATACAATTCCACCATTGAAACACCATTGACCATACAATTCCACCATTGAAATACCATTGACCATACAATTCCACCATTGAAACACCATTCACCATACAGACTCTACCATTGAAACACCATTGACCATACAATTCACCATTGGCACACCATTGACCATACAATTCCACCATTGAAACACCATTCATCATACAGACTCGACCATTGAAACACCATTTACCATACAGACTCTACCATTGAAACACCATTCAACATACAGACGCCACCATTGAAACACCATTGACCATACAATTCCACCATTGAAACGCCATTCACCATACAGACTCTACCATTGAAACACCATTGACCATACAATTCCACCATTGGAACACCATTGACCATACAATTCCACAATTGACCATACAATTCCACCATTGAAACACCATTGACCATACAGAATTTACCATTGAAACACCATTCACCATACAGACTCTACCATTGAAACACCATTCACCATACAGACGCCACCATTGAAACACCATTGACCATACAATTCCACCATTGAAACACCATTCACCATACAGACTCTACCATTAAAACACCATTCACCATCATACACCACCATTGAAACACCATTCACCATACAGAATCCACCATTGGCACACCATTGACCATACAATTCCACCGTTGAAACGCCATTCACCATACAGACGCCACCATTGAAACACCATTGACCATACAATTCCACCATTGAAACACCATTCACCATACAGACTCTACCATTGAAACACCATTCACCATACAATTCCACCATTGAAACACCATTCACCATACAGACTCTACCATTGAAACACCATTCATCATCATACACCACCTTTGAAACACCATTCACCGTACAGAATCCACCATTGGCACACCATTGAAATACCATTTACCATTGATGCTACCATTCAAACACCATTCATTTACCATTAGGTTTTTTTGTAAGGGGAGGAGGAGTAGTAGGGGTAGAAGGAGGATTCTGTGGATAAGTAGCTTAAAGAGAAGGTTGAGTTCTGTGAAGAGGTGAACAATAATTTGTGAGCGTTACCATTGTATTATGCAAGTGTGGAAGAATATCAGGTTTAAAAAAAATGTTCCCTGAAAAGCATGGCTCTTTAATATGCCTTAATATTCTAAAAATGGCATGTACTATTATCGTTCAAAGATCATATTTGTCGATGCCTACCCTTCATACAATAATTATTTCAAATCAGTCTAAAAGTCGGACTGACATATCAAAATTGTTATGATCATCACTATTAACATAAAACTCACCAGATAACTTGCAAATGAAATGTCGTTTAATACCCTTCAATGAGACGGGAAACGAGGGCATGTACTCTGGCACTGTAGGCATCGATTTACCATTAACAAGAATCGGCTGGCAATGATTATCCTCCGTACACTGTAAAAAATAATTTGTTCATTGGTAATTTTTACGTATTTTTTCCATGTAGAATTTACTTGAAAACATTAGTTTTGCCATTTACGCACTAAATTTAAGTCTTGCTAACTCAAACTTTCAATTTAGTAGAACATACGTGGAATATTTAAGTAAAATCAAATACATAAGAACTTCAAGTAATTTCAGCTTGTATTAATTTAGTAATTTTAACTCAAAATCAGAAATTATACGTATTACTCAAACAATTTATGTTGATTATTCTTATCTTATTAAAGTAAGGACCGATGCAGTGCGTAATAGAAATATTTACATCATTTATGAATATTCATTAAGACCAAATTAAACTCTTTTTTAAATAAAACAATTCTTTTTTGTGGTTGAATGAAAATTTAAGGACTTTAAAACATTTACTAATTCATTTAACATGGCTAAGCAAAGACAAGACAATTTTTAATTGTTACCCAGTTCAAAAAAAATAAAAACTTGATATTTCAGGAAATTGTCAACCAATTTTCCTTTTAAGATGCTACGACCAAGTATATATAAAATTTGGAGCCTTTCAATATGTGTCGAATCTTAATCTTAAATAGAGGTAGTGTTAGTGATTAGTGATTAATCTTAAATAGAAGTAGTGAATAATTAGTGGATGTTACTTGTTAGATTAGATGGGTACCAAATCGCGCAATATGTAATCCTTTCATAGCTTTTTTTTAATTATCTAAAATTATTACAATACTTAAATTATTTACGTTAATGTAACTCGATTTAACTGAGCAAAAATGTATTCAGCAAAATAAGTAAATTCTACTTAAGATGCCGTAGGTAATATTTACTTAATAAAAATAAGGCAATTCTTTTCCTCAATTTTATTGAGTTATTTCGACTATTATTTTTTTTACAGTGTATGCAACACTTCATCGGCCATGTCTGTAGCGGGCCCCTGCGCGTGAGCTAAAACATAATTATACAAATTATACAATAATTCACTAAATACACAACATGTATAGTTGATTTGTATACACACGCCAAGCCCGTAGCCACGGGGGGGGCACGGGGGTCGGGGGTGCACATGCCCCCAACATATTCCAAGATCGGTTGAACTTTTTTAGACCCCTCCCCAGGACGTCGATCAATTACATGTATGTGCCCCCCCCCCCCCCCCCCCAACATCAAACTCTGGCTACGGCCCTTTCACACACAAAACATGATCGATTGCTTCGCAAGGAATCAAATACAAAATATATTTCTCATTATAATGATAATAATATCATCATCGCAGCTCGAGAGCTGAACTACAAATGGTGTTACAATAAAAAAGTGCATGAACTAAATTAATTACAAGCGGCAGAAAACGTTAACAAAATATTTTTCTCATACAAAAATGGTGGGGTTATTACGTTAGGACAGGAAACTTGATACTACACAAACTTTTACAATATCCAATGTCTCAAAGCCCTCAAATTTGACTTTTGCCCCGAAGGTAACTGATCTATAGCCTCCGATTATGCTCCTAATTAATCCAAATTAAAAACAAAAATAATTCCTACTCTCACCAATGACGGATGAAGTGCAAAAAAGTAGGAACATGTCTCTCAGGGTAACAACGGATCTATGTCTCTGCATCTAGTGTATACCAAAGAGAATCGAATCAAGGGATTCAGCACTGTAAAAGTAATACCGTTTTCTCACTTTTACGAAAAGTGATGTAGAAAGATGAAGATGAAGTCCTGAAACTATTGGATTGGTTTATAGATAAGGAAGGGGATAACGAAATTAATTTGATAAAGAACGCTTTGCGAATGTTCTTAACGTTTTTAATAACTAATCATGCCGAAGGGAGTCATTAATGTTAGGTAGACATAACAAACTTGAAACTGCTAAGAAATGGGAAATGTTGATTCCCCACGTCCTTAAACAAAATTATATTCATATTTTATGTTACGTTTGCCTTGTATTTCTTTGAAATATTAATGTATACAATTTAGATAATAATAAATTTGTTATCCGATACAATTGACCATCATCATCGAATTATATAATAAAAAAACCTTTTGACCCTTGATTCGTCTTACCTTTATTTAAGTTGTTTTCTCCTCTTATCTTGTCAGTATTGATGCTTTTTCAGTCGAAAAATAATCTAGAAGTTTACAGCACTAACATTTAGTTTCCAAACAAGAAACGTGTGGAAGGGTGCTTATTTGCACATAAATAATAGATGGAAAATGCTTTAAGTGCAATATACATGTAGTTCATTTAATGAACGACACAATTTTGGCGGCTGGTGGCGATTGATTTCTGTTCGAGATGTAATAGAGCGGGTGTGTTCCTGCTGAAGGAGTATTACAGACACTGGCTGGCTTGATTTGTGTGGTAGATGGTGTCTACCATCGGACCAATCAGAGAGCTGCATTATGTGTACATCTACTCACTTTCATAAGTACGTCGAGTTGGCGATATCTATAAACAGTATAAATAATATAATATTATATATAACATTTATTAGGCGCTTAATACAGGTGTTTCTAAGCGCACTATTGTCTGAATTAAAATTACCAACTAAAACTTGTAATAAACACAAAAAATATAAATATGTTCTTTATTCAATAAATATATACATATATAATAACAACATTTAAAGGATCTATCTACGATACAAGTATGCAGTGGCGTCGGATGTAGGATTTCGAATTAGGGTGGGGGGGCAACGTTAGCTAGCCCTCATGGATGGGGCATAATGGGCCCGCCTTATGGCCCTTATTGTGGTGCAGAGCCCCAGACGTTCCCGAGTTTTAGGAATTCTGAACAAACAAAGTAGCCGTCTTGAGCGGTAGAAAGAATATAATATGCACTCTCGTATGGCAATGTTATCGAACAAAGGGTTGTCTTGGTAATCATTGATACTGTATGTTTATACATTATGTTTGATATTGTGTCTCTATTTCAAGGTAGTGGGATGTTCACCGCCTCTCCTGTCCGGATTTCTGGCAAATCGGTTAAACATAAAATTATATGCCGTCCTTTTTTGTTTCTGTTTGGCTGGATGTGTTGCGACGCCAAAATGCATGCCTCATGCATTGGCATAACGCCCACAGGGAAGACGACAATGTTCCCTCTTTCATAATATTCCTCTTTGTTTCTCTTTGAGTACAGTACTCGATAGAGTTCAAGATCCGACCATTGAAAGAAATCACAAAAGCCCTCATTCCAAATGTCAAAGGCACTCCCTTTTTTATAGGTTAAGGTTTGGACGCTCAATATAGCATGCTCGTTCACATATAGCTTTCATCCAATATAACAGTTTCCAACAAGGATCCTACTTCATATACATGTTAGTGTAAATAATTAATGTAACGAGATAATTACTCATTACGCACTCGAAGTGGGTTACAATAAGAAAGCGATCAAGACTGCTCGAGTATTCATTCTATCGCTAATTAACCGAGTGCAGTGCATTTCATATAGAACCAACTACAATATGAATAAAAGAATACTAGAAGAAGGCGAAAAAACATGACAAAAAGGCCAATAATGTGTTGGTGTAGTGAACGAGAGGGTTAAGGGGAAATGTTTAATTAGGTAAATAGAATTTTGGAGGGGGTAGCGAAGGCGGATAAGAAGAAGAGAAAGGAAATTATAGAGAAGACAAGGAATTATTAAAGTCACCCAGTTTTTAAAAGGTGAGATTTGTAGGAATAAAGAAATATGATTAAGCAAAAGGACCTGGATGTAGGAGGTTGATCGAGATGAAATTTCGTTAATGGGAGCATATTTTAATCAATTAAGATTAAAGGAAGTTATATGTTTTATAGGTTAGAGTTTTGGAACGATTGAATGTGAATGACCAATTCTGGATCTATACTATGCAGACGCATTCTGCTGAAACATATGGGCCCGAATTCACAACGGAGGTCTGAGGACAAACCCGGTTTGATCAGACCAAGGTTTGTACAAACCTCGGTCTGAGCTCAAACCTGGTTTATTTTCAAACCCATTCCACAAAGGAAGGTTTGTATAAACCTTGGTCTGTAATTCCCAAACCTCCGACCAAGGTTTGTAAAACTAGTCTCAGCCATAGGGTTTCTAACATAATTTTTATGGGCTAGGGTTTAAATGTTAAGAATTGAAAAAACTGTTAAACTAAGCATTCTTAGTACGATCCGGACATCTTAATGAGCAATCTTGAAAAGATGATGGTTAGAACATCTCTGAAATAAACTTTTGAATTGCATTGTCATGAATTAATCGAACCAAACTGGCGCGCCGATGCAGAAAGTGCCCCACGTACTCACATTTGTGTGGTGCTGGTGAAGCACTCAATCTGACCCAGAACAAATTGACATCGGCACCTGAAAACCTTCGTTAAATAAATACATCTAAGGTTGTCAAGGGCTCTTTTAAATTAACTGTAAGAGTCTTATTGTTTTGGGGGTTACAAATTCTTATCAATAAAATCACCTAATAATAATAATAATAATAATGATTTAATATGAATTAAGTTTTTATTGTGATTAATATATTAATTCATTTGATTGCAATTGTTAATTACTATACATCTATATAGTTATTTTGTTAGAATGGTCAATCAATTATTATTTTAACTAGTTCCCCGTTTGTTTCCCCAACTGGCTATTTTTTTCACATCAAAATTGTAACTGGTAAATGATTTGTTTCCATATAATATTAATTTTTAAAAATTCCTCTATGGCCATCTTTTCTTTCTCTCTCCCTCCCTGTCTCTTTCTCTGTCCCCGTCCCTCTCTCTTTCTACCCATTTTTGTTCTCTCTCCCTCCCTTTCTCTATTAATTCTTTTTCTTTCTCCCCTCTTTCTCTATTCATCTTTCTCTCTCTCCCTCCCTGTCTCTTTCTCTGTCCCCGTCCCTCCTCTCTTTCTATACCCATTTTTGTTCTCTCTCTCTCCTTTTCTCTCTCTATTAATTATTTTTCTTTCTCCCCTCTCTCTCTCTCTCTCTCTCCCTCCCTTTCTCTCTCTATTAATTTTTTTCTTTGTCCCCTCTCTCTCTCTATTCAACTTTCTCTCTCTCTCTCTTCTTCTTCTTTTTTGCAATGAAACACATAATGCAAAACCATGCAAACTGCAAACACACACATCTGCACCCCCCCCCCAAAAAAAAAAGGGAGAAAGAGAGAGAGAGATAATCTGACACATATCTATTTCAGTTATCTTTGTAAATATATGAAAGCAAGAATATCGTATATGTATTTTCATGTTTTACATAAATAATTGAGGATACAACACAATAGTAATCTACCGTTTGTTCAAACAATGCAGTTCACATTTGTAAATTTTGTAGCATGCTTATATGAAATATAGCCCACTAGAGGTTAAGAGAGGCTCTGGAAGGCCAATTAAAAGTCTCACTGTAGCGCTATTAGCAGAAAGAAAATCAGAAATACAACAAAATGGGTGACGAAAATTCAAATTTGCACATAAAGTTCTTTAATTCTGACTTCGCTTAGTACAGTAAATAATATTTGTTCGAATACTCTCCCCTAGCTGCCAACCAAATAATTTATATTGACCCACCCCTCAACTCAGCAGTACAATGCTAATTATAGTTAAATCGGGTGCATTTAATCTATAGAGAACACTTAATTACAAATACCGTCAGAGTGACAACAAATACTTATCAACTAAACATAACATCAAAAATATTCAACACCCAGGTTCTTGATGTAATGCTGCATAACTACGAAGTATTGTGGGAACACCAGGGAGGGGCCGTATTTTGAAATACTCTTAGTATTGATGAGGCATGGAACGTCCTCATCCTTGCATTTAATAAATATGCGCTCAATCACACATCTCCCTTTTTTGTGTGTGAAGTGTTAAAGCCCCACTGTACTACTTCTAGCTACTTGCTCCCTCTATATAGAAAACTTCCCCAATCTGTGCCTGTTAATCCCCATGATCCTCTTTTTCTTATGTTAATTGAGAACTGAATTGATGAGATAGCCTCCCGTCAGTGACCTTGCTGGGTTGTCTAATCCTCTTTGGCTGAACTAGTACAGATGGCCTTTAAAGCACATCTGTGGTCGACCCTCTGAATGAAGAAATGGCTTCTGATGAGGCAGAGAAGGCATGGATACCTGCAAAATTGAATGAACAAAATAAACAATATCATAAACAATATTTTTAATTTCGACTTGTTCATTTTTTTTCTTGGAGGGGGTGGGGGGGGGGGTAATACTATAGAAAGGATACAATGTATTGTACACATAATCAGGAATTATTCAATCCTGTGTCACTAATACAAAAACTATGAGGTTCCACTTGACAACAAACTAATCAAGTTGCATCCAGATATCAAAAACATTAATTGTGATTTGTGAACTGAAATTTAAAAGCACATGAGCTCGTTTGAATTAATTACTTAATGCGAGTTGTTACTATATTAACAAATGAACATTCCTAACATGTCACATGTTGGCCAAATACAAAAAAGGAAACAAGATTGATTAAGAAAAAGAATAAACAAATGTTTTCATATAAAGAAATAATCTACAGTACCTACCCTATAGTCTATCTCCAAGAATCAACTGTTATTCATATGCCCTAGCATCAAGCTGTCAATTCAGTGCACACTCAGAAAAGATCCTGGCATCGTGGCTGCTACCAGTCCAGGCCACCTTGCAACGATACTAGTTATTTTCCCAGCATAATCACAGACAACCTGTCAATATGAAATAACATGTTGGCATTCATTAGTTATGAAAACTCACTCATTTCACACTTCAGATAGGCCGCGAAATGTATACATTTCACTTGTTATTTATGGTAATTAATGCAAATGCAGTTGAATATGTGATAATTGCTTTTCAATATCTATTCATACAACAAAAATTGGAAGAAAATTCTAATTACCCTATATTTATTGACTGATGAAGTATTTCTTTATTTTTAACTCATGTTTTCATTGTTTATCTTGTAACAATGTAAACAAAAATAATCTCACTTTTAACAAAACATTTCGAGCCTAAAACAACAAATGCTTTGTGTGTGTGTGGGGGGGGGGGGAGGGGGTACCCACTCTCGCATCTTTTTATTGGAAATGAACCTGTTTGTTTTTCTATAGTTTAAAATATATAGTGGTAATTGCCATTGATCAATTTACATGCTTCTCTTTGTTGTTTTTTCTTTCATTGATCAATGGCAAAAACAGTGGCCCAATTGCCATGGCCATCAACAAAATATCAGAAATCTAGAGGTCATATCCGTATTGCCAATAGAAGGATGGAACAAGTTTTGATTTTTCAAATTTCCCTTTCGTTAAAAAGATATTAACGAGTGTTAGGATTTTTAAGTTTAACTATCCATTGGATATTCTTAACTGTGTACAAAGGCAGTGAAATGAGTACCTGTACGCGAATATTACTTTAATATCCATTTGGCCACTAGAAATCTTGCATTGGTCACCAATGAATTAGCATGGATGTACAACACACAAGACTGGAGAGTGTATATATCTAATGTGAAAATTTTGCAAGGTACAAAAAAAATGGTCTAAAGGGAAAGCCGTGCTGGATATTCTCACCTGAACATCGATGGAGTACCTGTTCTTCCTATTGAAGTAGTACCTGGCTCTTGCCCCACCAGGGCTCCTGATGTAAACATGTGTCCCATCAACAGCAACTCCTGGAAATCTGCAGTACTGGAAAAACTGCTTCTGAATAGTAGTCACTATTTGCCTTGTAACTTGTAGGGAACTTCATGACTTGTCCCTTTCTTCTGACAACAGCTTCGGAAACATCCCTCACTACTCTCCATTCGGCAAACAGATGAATGTGACACGGCATGCCGCCTCCTCACCGTGCATCCTTTAGATCGAATTACCTTTTTAAAAAAATTAAAAAAACAAGCATTCAAATAAATCATTTTTTTGCTGGTTTATGCTATTATATTTTTACATCCCCAACTGTCACTGTCACTTTAAAACAAAAACAAAATCCTGATTTCTAGATGTGGTGTGAATCAATTTAACGTAAAAGACAAAATTGTCTATGCCTTTTCTAATCTCCTTCACGGCTTCACCTTTTGAAAAATAAGTTTAAGTAGTTAAGTAGTTTTACACAAAACAAGAAATCACAAACCTGTTTCCAACACATAATCTGAATAATTTCCTCATGTATTAAAGCCAAATAACAGTATTGGGAAATGCCCCACACACAAATTATGAACATTAATGCTCCCATCACCTACAGTACCATGTAAAAGAATAAATATCATAACTAATCTAATTCTATCAATGTATCGAATATGACAGAAAATGCTTAGAAATTGAATAAATTTATGTAAATGCACATGTGTATTGCATTGGGGGCTTGCACAGTCGTAGGCAGACCAGCGAAGCGGGGCAAACGAACAGTGAATTTAGGCGGTCAACATGAATTGAAATATTTCTGCATTTTAATAACGACACTAGTCTAGGATTGGATTTTACAACAGAAGCCCTTTTTTTGTATAGCTATGTTAACAATATTCATCAAGTAGTTTGGCCATGTTTTCAGCAACTTTCCCAATACAGAATTTGAATTCAAAGTAGCCTACCTCAATCTAAAACAAAAGGCTCATCATCCAGCGGGTTTTCCCAATCTCAGACTCAGAGGCCTCTGCCCGGTTGTGCTGCTATATATTGCTCCAGCTCCTCCTCCAGGTACACCAGCTCATTATGCTGAATCAGCTGCATTTCTACCATCTTTACTAGAGTGAAGATAAAATTAAACAAATGTTTAAACAATGTTTTTAAATTAAAGAAATGTTATTACTTGTGCTTGTGACTTTGTGGGTGATCCTTGCTCTGGAGACTAAGCCAGTTAATTAAGACAATCAGAACCAGATCTAAATTTAATAAAACTAAGCTTTGCTTGTCACGACTCATACTAGATCTAGTCATAGACAGAAATAACCGTCTGAGTGATATGGGTCATTTCTTTAATAAAAATAATTAAAACTGACATTTGTTGACATTCTATAATCGGAGGTCTAGTGGAGCCAGGCGTAGTCTCAGTGAACAACCGGCGATATAGAGAGACTGAAGCTTTTGGTCCATGCCTGTCAGTGTGATTCATTTTGGGGAACATTGGCATTGCTGATGCCATTTTAATTTCTATTTATTTAGGTACCAGTGTCAGTGAAACAAGTCAAGTGATGGACATCATTGCCAGGCCTATACTAGGCTAGAGCCTGGTATTATTATCATTATCATGAATTTGTAATAACTAGTGTAGGTCTAGGCCTATTCTAATAGGCATGTGTCATGGCATTGCTGACAACAAGACGAAATTAAACATGACAGTCATACTGACATACTCAGATATAGCCTACTGTAGGCCTGGCTAGGCCCAACTCCAGCCCAGGGTCAGAGGGTGCGAGCTCCCCCGCCGCCTTGTGCGTTGGACTCGAGCTCCCTCGGACTCAGTCCCTGAACTCTGGAATTGAGAGGCCGTCGGATATGTAAACACCGAACATTTCATGGAAAATGGAAAGTTATAAAGCATATCACATATTGAAATCTCAGTAACGTGAAGAGTATGGATTCGACTACATGTACAGGTTTTATACTTACGATTTTAAGGAAAGGATCGAGAGATTGAGAGATTTCAATTGCACTAAAATCGGGCTGACCAGATACTATCGCAGATTGTTTAGGCGGTGAATTATTTGGATAAAATCAATCGAGCATAAATTATCTCCACCCAGTGCTGCATCCTGATTGGTTGATAGCTCTCAAACCAGGTTTGAGAAATTACAAACCTCCTATCTGAGCAGTCTGTAAATTTCGGGTCTGATGACGTACATAAACCTGGTCTGAGGACAAACCTTGCTTTGTGAAATGTAATTTCAGACCAAGGTCTGAACTCAAACCTGAAACGCGTCATATGACGTACATAAACCTTGGTCTGAGGACAAACCGGCTTTGTGAAATGCATTTCAGACCAAGGTCTGAACCAAGGTCTAAAACGCGTCATATGACGTACGTAAACCTTGGTCTGAGCTCAAACCTTGCTTTGTGAATTCGGGCCAATGTGTCAATGAACTAAATTATGTTCGATAAAGGTACACCCACAACAAAAAGTGAGTCATTTGACACATTTAAGCATAATTTTCGTGAGTCAGGTGTAAATTGACTCATTAGTAACAACCAATGAGTCTCTATTGACTCATTTATATTTTACCAGTGTGTCAATCATGAGCTGACGCATTTGCAAAATGCTTCGACTGACTCACATGGTCGTAAAAAATGAGTCAAGATCGACATAAGAGCATTTTAGAAGAAAAAAGTGAGTCAACTTGAAAGTGAGGCTGTATGCATGCGCGCGCATGCTTTCGTGACGTCATCCAAAATGCGCATTCTCGAGCCATATTTGAATTCCCGATCGACGACGCGACGTCGCCATCTTATATCTTGGATTCAGAAGAGTTTTGACTGCAGCTAGTGAAAAATTGGTACGCATAATTATTCATATGGTTTTAAACGATGATTTTTATGACTGGATTCGTGGGCTGAATCTTCTGATTATTATACAAATGATGCATGCGTTCATTTTACGATATCCGCACTCGAGTTGATGAGGCTGTGTGTAACTTAACTATATAGATTCTACTGTATCGCACGAAGCCGTGTCGAATGAAAACATGCATGATCTTGCATCATTGTTTTATACAACGAAACTCCTAGATCCTTGTTATTTGATGTAAAACGAATTAATTCAAGATTGTTTCGTGACAGTATGGGTGACAAATAAATCTCAAGTTAAGGCTTAATTTAGTGCGTACAAAGTAGATTTTTCAGATTCGGGTAGCGGGACCACCGATTACATCGCTTAAATGTGATATTTTAGGATATATTTTCCATTGCAAATGTGGACAGTGACTCTGGCATGGTATGGTATGTGTGTGATAGGCCTAGGGAGTAGGGGGGTCTATGTCATGATGCACCCACAACAAAAAGTGAGTCACCCTTACTCAAATTGATGAGTCACTGGTTTGTCCGTACAGCGAAACACTTGAAGGATCATGTGAGTCACTATGACTCGATACAAATGAGTCTCTTAGATAAATAAGACTCATTTGTATCGAGTCATAGTGACTCACATGATCCTTCAAGTGTTTCGCTGTACGGACAAACCAGTGACTCATCAATTTGAGTAAGGGTGGCTCACTTTTTGTTGTGGGTGTAGGTTAAATGCACTTTGAGGCGATTGGGGAAGGAGGAAGGAAATCTAAATATAATGTTTTCTCTGAATCAAAAGCTGGAAAACAAACATCGTATAGGACATTAAAAAAAGGTTTATTGGCATCACATTTCAATCTGCATGTTTGAGTTTTGGTTTCGGTTTGGTTCGAAGTCGATTACAACTTTGATACAATTAAAAAGCCCACGCAAAGAAGGCGGAAGGAAGCTCAGGATGATAACAAAGTTCATATTTCAACCAACAACAACAAAACAGAAAAGCAAGGATATATCTATTCATTTACATTATATTTCATTACATCACTTGTTCATATCCATTGAACACTTCATTCTTAGGGGCTGTGATGGCTTAATTTAGCTCGGCAAAATAAAAGTTCGTTATCACTTCATCTGCAGACGTTATGGCGTTGAAAGAATGCTCCGTTCTTTCATCTTTGACCACGTTGGTAGTATATTTTCTTCTCGTATTCCCATGTCTAATAACAATTCACGGAGATGCGTTGCCGACCTCAGAGCTGACTGTGGAGAGTTCTATTCAAGTATGCTCCCAGGACCCTAAGCTGAAGGAAGCTTGGTGCGACAACAGAAGACTTACTTCAATTCCTCAAGATCTTACTGAGGATATCGAGCTACTCTCCATGCAGAGCAACAATGTCAAAGCCCTCTTAAACTCTTCGTTTGTAAGATACCCTCTCATCACAACCCTAGATCTTCGTTTCAACGACATCAGGGCCTTGGATCACACAGCTTTCTACCCTCTCAGGGATCTGAGGGGTCTCTTGATGTCTTACAACCCACATCTTGTGCTGCCGGATACGGGGTTATTCCGTTGGGCGAGTAAGCTGTCCATTCTGGATTTGTCCAATTCAAACATGATATCGCTTCCTAATGATACTCTCAGGTGGAGCACAAAGCTGGAGAAATTACAGTTGTCACGTAACCAGTTTGCTTTCATCAACATCAGTTCGTGTGGCATGGTCAAGAACTTTCATTTGGAGGGGAATCAGCTGGCACATCTCAGCACAGAATCTTTCAATTTAGTGTGCGATATTGATGTTTTGTTACTAAAAGAAAACCCCATCAAGTCAGTAGATCCTAATGTGATTGCGTCACTAAATGTCCGTGAATTAATCATTGGAGACTCCCCTCTAACTTTGAAAGTCTTCAAAAACCTATTTATAGGGATCTCACGTTCTGAAATAGATTTTTTGTCAATCAGAGGGTCCAATTTGACTGCTTTTCCGGTAGACTTCTTCGACTCCTTTTGCAATTGTCCTCTGTCTTCTCTCGGCCTTCATACGGTTGGTCTGAAGGCTCTCTCTCCGTACCTCTTCTCAAATTTGACCCAACTCTACCAACTTTCTCTCAGCTCTAACAGTCTAGTTACGATCGAGCCGGATTTCTTTGAAGGAATGCAAGATTTAAGAATCCTGGAGCTGGAGTTCAACAACATACAACACATTAATCCATACAATCAAACGTGGAATATAAAAGTACAAGAGCTGCAATTGTTTAACAATCTACTTATAGAAATTTCACAATCTGCCTTTCTCGGGTTGAAAGATTTAACCCTCTTGGATTTGAGTAGGAACAAAGGCCTTACTTTCTTAGAATTCACAGCGTTCACCGGACTTGAAAGCATTCAAAAGATAGTTTTATCTGGATGTAATATACACCATTTGCTATTGGAAACTCCATCGTTAACATCACTTGTACTCAACAATAAAATAGAAAAGGTTTATCTGTGGGACCCCAGGGAATCCGTCAAACATTTACGTTCTCTTATATATTTAAACCTTGGTGCGACGGATCTTGGTGTGTACGATTTGTGGTATATGAACGTTTCTCTCTTCGACGGGATGGATAACCTAACGACTTTGTATCTGAGTAAAAATACCAGATTCGGGTGGAATTCAGCGGGTTTACTACCTGGTTCGTTCCGGAACCTCACGACTTTGCAAAGCCTTACTTTAAACGACTGTAATATTCCAAGCCTTCATTCACATCTCTTTCACGACTTGGTGTCCCTTCATATGCTGAGTTTATCAGGAAACAGGATTCAGCTACTTCGCTACGATGTGCTGACAGAGTTAAGGCAACTGACACGCATAGACCTTGATAGAAACCGTCTATCTTACCTTGATGAAACAATATTTTCGAACAATCTACTGCTTAAATATCTTTCATTAGCAGACAACAAACTAACCCGTTTCAACCAATCCACTTTCAAACCGATTGAGAATTCCCTGTCATCTCTAGACATATCAATGAATCCTATTCTCTGTAATTGTGATCTAAAATGGCTTCTCGATTGGCACCGGAGATCACCGAACCTCACTGAGCAGCACACAACTATTTGTTCGTCAGGATCTCTCGCTCCTCTTCGCGAAAAGCCTCTCCGGGATTTTGATCCAAGTAATCTCTGTAGGCTCAGCAGTACCATTCGATGTTTGATTTCTCTCGCAGTCATTTGCATGGTTGTCATTGCAGTGCTTGTGCATCGTCATCGATGGCATTTGAGGTATAAACTCTTTCTCTTGAAACTGGCATTAGTTGGCTATAACGAAGTCCGAGACGCTCGCAATCACAATGACTACGAATTCGACGTAAATGTCATTTGCTATGACGATGACGAAGAATGGATTCGTGACCATCTTCGTCCGGCTCTTGAAGAAAAGCTTCCGCAGTTTCAGAGGAATGTTTTTGGTGATGAAGACCTCGTACCGGGAATGCATTATCTAGATGCAGTTGATCACGCAGTGACCCGGAGTTACAAGACAGTCCTTGTGCTTAGCAGAGCCGCTGTACGCGATCGCTGGTTCATGCTCAAACTGCGCATCGCCATGGACCACGTGAGTGATACTCGAACCGAGTTCGTTGTTGTGGTCTTCCTCGAAGACATCCCTGATGATGAGATACCTTTCATGGCGAGATTGTATCTCAACGACGGTAGACCCTATCTCCACTGGACTGACGATGTAAGAGGACAAGAGTATTTCTGGAATAAATTGGCAAAGAATCTGACTATCAATCTAAAGACTGATGACTTGATTCCAAACGAGTAGATATACGTTTCGAAAATAACTATTGACCTTAGGCCATGTCATGTTAAACATATCCAACGTAGGGGTGAACCATTGGTGTATCTCCCTACTCCGATTGGGGGCCTAGTATAACAAAAATCAACATAACTTAAATGGAGTCTACTGCTGCCCAGAATTTGGAATTTCTAGTTTTGTCATAAAAACCTCGACTTTTAGCTTCAGAGGTTTTTATTTCAGAATATAACAAAGTATATTTATGGCGAAAAAAAGTATGCTGACAGAGTTGACTGGATACCAACGAAAAGAAAGAACAATAACTATCTAGTATTAGGATTTCGCGTCATGTTTTTATTTGATTGAATCGTTGTTCAGGCCTAATATGTTTTTATTTGAATACAATATTACTCAAGCTGAACAAGAGTTAAAGTGTATACTAATAATGTTAAATGTCAAACCATTTTCCAACATTGTATCAGAGCCTGTATAAACTAATCATAACTCGTTATTATAAGTTTGTAATAGTAACGTAAATATGTATTGTTGAACTGTTTATAATCTTGTAGCAAACATACATGTATGCTTATCCTGATGATGATCACTGCAAGAATTTTGAATGGCACCTTTCTGTGTAATTATCAAGTAGCCTATATCCTTTACTCAAACGCGACGTTAAGGTATGGTCCCCACACGTAAACATATATAATTAATACACGTCTGTAAAAACACAATTACATACGCACATTCTATACAAACTGTTAAAACAAGCATGAGTATATTTAGAAACATTATTTTGAATTATCAGTGTAAAGTGCCTTTGTATATATTGTATTTCTTAACAATTTCTCATAACATTCAGTAATACCTAATTTCTTTATGTTTTATATTTAGATTATTTTATTGAATCAAATAATCAGTAAAGTATACAATTACATTGTCTGGTCACACCAATTAGCTGTATATTGTTTCTTTATCTTCTTTGATATATACATATATTTTCTTTTTCATAATTTCTTTATCATGTTCATGCGTTTCTGCCACTTAGCTGGTTCGCAAAGCTCCTAAGATTTTATACCGTTTGCCTGTAATAATTTGATTTAATTATTTTGGTAAGGGTTTGTTAAACCTGTGACAGGTATAACAATGTTTAGACGGCAGTGGATTTATCTGTAAATTATGATTTATGAAAGTCGTTTTCAAAAGGCAATATTTTCGTTATTTTCGATAGTTTCTTTCTGGGCACCATACTGGTAGTTTTAAAATCAGTTGTCATTTATTTCTTTTCAAATAACTATTTTATACTCTATTTTTCTCAAACAATATGCACATCTTTTTTAAGCATTCGTGTGATATTATTATCAAAAATGAATTATTTTGCTTGATTTTATTCTATTTTATTTATTCATTAATCATCAACAATTAATTCAATGGAGATCAATATGGTCCAAACACAAATATTATAAATACAAGCAGTTTTTCAATGATACTAGCAAAAATAGTTAACATGATACTATAGTAATAGGCGGAAGATTTCCTTGTTAATGGTCAGAAAGCTATATTATTCCATTGTTTATAGTGGCTGTGAAACCGATCCCTCTATAGGGGCATCTCCCTCTCGAGATCTGTTGGCAAATCATTTCAATATTTCTTTTTTTCTTCAAAATGTATTCATTTGATTTAATAATTAAAAAAACATATTTTGAACAAACGTCTGGTTACATAATGGTAAGAATAAACTCTATGTCCAAAATCAAACAGGCTTCAGGGTAAAACAATAAAATGTTTTTTAATAATGTGTTTAATAGAAAGTGTTCCTTTTGCAATGGATGAGAAATATCTTAGGGGTAAATAAAAAGAGTAGTAAATTGGCTGTATTGGCTGAAGCTGGAGAATATCCTATGATTATCGATATATGTTAACAAATTGCATGAAATGTTGGATTCGTATGAAAAGTGTTGATGAAACTCTTTTTTTATATTCTTCTTTTCAAGAAAATAGAGAAAGGTTAGCAAAATCTACTACATGTTTTTAGTAATGTTCACAATTTATTAAAGAAAAGTAATTTATATGTTGACGGAAATAATGAATGTCTAGAATTAGAAAATATTATAGATAAAAATAAAATAGTCGGAGAGGAAACAGAAGTTAAACTTCGAGAAATATATGCTTCTCAACTTATAGTGGATTTAAACATTGATTACGTATAGGGAAAGGAGAAAAGTAAATTGCGAACATGTAGATTGTTTAAGCAAAACATGAAACAAGAAAAATATTTGACTTTTGTAAAAAGTAATAAATTACGTTAAACTATTTGCCGATTTAGAATATAAAGTTAAGATAATGTACCCATTGAAATTGGAATGCATAGACGCCCGAATAAATTCCTAACACATTTTACGTACCTGCAATGAATACCAGAATGAATATAATACTGGGGAAATTGCAGACGAGTATCACACGTCCATGGATTGTACAATATTTAGTCCCTAGAATGTATTGCTCGAACAAATTAGTGTCATTTATAAAGAATTTAAAAATGTGAACAATAAAGACACATTTGGAAAGTTAATGACAATAGACGATAATAACGTTATTTTGTAATTTTATTGAATACTAAAGTATATCAAATGTGATATATCTGTAAGACGAGAATTTTGACAAGTTCGTGCAAAATAAAACTAGACGTTGATAAAGTTATTTGTAATACTGTTAAATATATAAAATGTGTTATATCTGTATGTGGAGAAAATGTGTAAATTTTGTACAGGTGAAGAAAAAAAAACAAGAACTGCATGCTGTAATTCCTTTTTGTTTGTTAATTATCTGTAACTAAATGTCATTATACTTTGTGACGATGTTTTTTCAATAAATTCAAATTCAAGCAATTACAAAAAAAACATGACCTTGAAATAAATATTGAACAATCTAGGCACATCTATTTCGTCAAAAAATATTAAAGATTGCCTGTTTAGTTCACGTGCATTAAAAACCTGACACAGAGATCTGTAAATATAAAAGAAGGCGGAAGGAAGTTTGAAGTAAAAAGATGATCATGAGCGTGATATTACAAAAACAAAAGCAGAGAGACGATGATACATTTATTCATTCATAGAGAGAGAGAGAGAGAGAGAGAGAGAGGGAGAGAGAGAGAGAATTTCACATAGAGAGAGAGGGTGGGCAAGAAATGGATTGGAACAAAATAGAGAGAAATAATGGCAGAGAAATAGAGTGGGTGTTACATTATTTTTTGAAATAGAGGAGACAGATGAAATAGAGAAAGAGATAAATGGGACTCGGTGATAACATGATGAGCGCTTTTGATCAGTCAATATTGCGAAATGGTCTATCGCCCTCTTACGTGAGATGTAAAGTAAACTTTGAAACTTTGCAGAAGAAGCTTGTTATCGCATCACCAAAATAAAAACAACACAAGTACAAACCTGTCGATCAGATTTAACACGTTTCCTTGCGGCCCGACAAAGGCGTATCGTCTGCCTAAGTTTGTGAAGAGTCAGTTTCGTCCCTTTTTGACCGACGTTTTCTCCTGAAAACGTAGATGATAGGTATTTAACGACAATGGCTCACCAAACTGACGACGCAATCTCCGAAATGAGCGATTTTGCGGAAGAAAATGAGGAATCTCCGTCGATTATTGACGACAACTGTGGCTCCAACTCGGACGAGTCCGACAGCGGGCCAGGCACGGAAGCTTCGCCCGGTGAGCAGGCGGAGGATGTGACAGAGATTGACCCTGACCGCGTTGAGGAGCGCTTTCGGGTGGATCGCCGAAAGCTGGAGCAAATGCTTCAAGGTAAATTAAATCTCTATTTCAAAATGTCAAATTCTTCGTCTTTAATTGACAGATCAAGACAGTATGACATTCAGAATCATTCTAGTTTTAATGGTGCTTAATTTGTAATCCTGTCTTTATCCTATTATGACATTAAATGATTATTGTCTGTGTGTTACTGTTAATCCACCACCTGGATATCGTTATCGTCAGCATTTTCATCATTTGTCTTCATCACCAACTTCACTTATATCATCTTCATCATCATCATCATCATCATCATCATCATCATCATCATCATCATCATCATCATCATCATTTCAAATCATTTGTATCATCTTCTTCATCCTCAGCAGCATTATCTTCTATCCTCATCACCATCACAATCACAATCTCAATAGTATACTATATGACATGTCTGAATGCACATCTGAATATAATATTTGACCTATTCTTGTCAGGATTTTTTTTTAATTAAGTGAGAAGAAATTTGAGAAGGATAGTATGGGATTTTTGTGAATAAGAAGCATTAGTATTTTGAGTTGTTTTGTGGAGCATAAGGCATCACAAAAAGTTTCAAAGTACTGTAGAATGAGAAAGTTAAAACTGAGATGTAAAAAAGATGCCCCCCCCCCCAAGAAAAAAAAAGAGAAACAACATTTAAAAAGAATAAATAAAATGAATGAGAAATGAAGCAAATGAATCGATGACAAGTAAATATAATAAATGAGAAAGAACATTGGACAGTATAGAGAGAAAGATTAAAACACCACCAAATGCTGGGAAAGAAAGATAAGAAGCAAAAAACTAAAACAGGTAAGATACATTGATAAAGAAAGCGGTGAGAATGATAACCTAATGTTACCACAGACAATACAGAATGTCCACACCTCAATAGTGTATCTATGTGGCGATGACCTGCAGTCTAACGTGACCCCAAGCTATCTATCAATGCCTGCTCTACTAATGGTTATACTCCACAGGTTATCTATCGTGCCCTGAGCTTTTCATTCATGACTTCTGAGCCTCTGAGCATGGCTTCGAGGAGAAATTAGCCCCCTCCCCTCCCCCCACCCCCACCCCCCCCATCTCCACTACAAGCAACAATATTTAGATACCCCCTAACCCCCCCCCCCCCACATACTCTAAGGTCAAATATCTCTGTTTAACTTGAAATATGCTTTAAATATTTGAGAGCTATCATATGAATATTTTAAGATAAATTGATTCACAATGTATCAAGCATTATTATTTTCCAAAAGAATATTGTTTAGACCTTATGAGAATAAAATAATGTAGACCGTAACGAAGTTTGTAAGCTGAAATCTTTGGCAACATATTGCCACTAAAATCAGATTAAAAAGCAATTAAGAAACAAACAGTTGCACTACGCTATTGTTGACAAGGTGATTTCAAAGATCATGCATATATCTGTAGTCTTTTGCTTTCAAATTTCTAATGGTAGAATAAATATGAGATTTAAGTGGATGAATTTATAAATAATGAAATAGAACTCTAATCTAGGACTTCTAAGCTAAGCCTCGGGGGAAAAGTGACACCCCACCCAAGTTAAAATATGGAGTATGGATCGTGAATTTATAGATCCCCCCCCCCCCCCCTCATACACAAGTGCTAGACACTGAATCAAAGTGATAGGCTTGTTTTTGTTTGAAACTATTATGCTTTATCAAGAGTTTTGAGATAATTCCACAAGCACTTTCAATTTTCAAGAAAATGTGTGTTAATCCTAAAAAAAGGGGGAAAAATAGTTGAGATTAAATGAATCTAATGCTAAAAACTTTGGCAACATATTTTTTTTTACTAAAATCAGTTGACAATTTGGAAACGAAAACAAAAATATTATTCTGTTCATAAAGTGAATTCTAAATTCATAAATGGATATACCTATAGTCTTTTGCTTTATGTCTAATATTAGAAGAAATATATTGTGATATATGATTTGATTAATTAGTGAATCAGAATCCAGATCTACAGTAGGTCTTCAAGTGTCTAACCAGGAAATAGAATGTTTTCCTTTAAATTAATTATGAGAGGCAAAATATGAGATCAGTTATTACAAATTTGATTGCAATAAATTATACAAAATAGTAAATTTGAATAAGTCATTCTCCCCTAAATCCAGAGTCATATTTTGCTCACTTTAAGTGAATCCTGACGTTTAAAAGAAAATTGGTCTACTGGGACACGGGCTTGACCTGTGAATTTACGAGAGTATAAACGACAAGTGGAAATTGAGAGCCTGCGGAGGAAAACATATACAAAGTATAGAGTGAAAAAAGGGGATAATTTGGTGCTGACAAGTGCATGTACAAAGGGGATGCTTGAGTTGTGAAACAGAATACTAGTGTTGAGCAAAATGTTTAGAAAAGGGAGGAAAATTGGCATGGTGAATTTTCAAAGTCTACATCTGTGAAATTGATCGCATACTTTTGTTGTTATGGTTTTGAGATCCCTGGTGAAATATGCCTGCCCCTGGCAAATTCTGGTATAGTGGTTGTTGAGTTATTATGTAAAAGGCATAATCGTTGCTTTCAGGATGCTAATAGTTTCTTTAGATGAAAATGAAGCATACAAGTGTTATTGTATTTATATTCTCTCACTCTGACATTATTATTAGAGATTCACAATTCAAGCATATAATTGTATAGAATTGACAAATGTCACAAAATTGTGTAAATTCTTTTCATTTTATTGTAATTCTGGCTGAATGAGCTTCATGACCAAGGGTTTTTTGGCAGATTTTTCATAAATTTGGGAGATCTTTGAAATCTGGTGACTGAAAAGTCGGTCGCTTTGCGTAACAGTGTCTGCGCTCAGAGAGTAGGCTGATGCAACACCGCATTGGCTCTGTACTTAATAAGCTGCCAGGTGCCAGAGACAGACAGAGGTAGGCTCTCCTCAATGCTTAAGTAGTTTCAAATTAGAATCTGTGCCTGCAGACTACAAAACTATTATAGGAAAAAGCCTGTTAACCTTAAAGAATATAATTTTCAGTATTTCACCCCATTCCTTTAGGTGTTTCTATTAGAAAATCACATCTCTTGTGAATGGGGATTGGGAACAAGAAATTTTCCGGGATTAGGTTTTCAAATTGTGTAAGAAGATAAAGAGAGCTTGCATACATGCTATATTGCATGGAACTCTTTCTGTCAGGAACATAGGGGATTAAACGGACAACTGCACAACAACACTGCTGAATAATAAAGCTGGATTTTGAGTGTGATAAAATCTTGCAATAGCAATGAGAAGCTTCCAACCAGTACAATTTTCAAGTTGCTTTCCTCCTTTCCTCAGGGAATCCAGCACAACCTCAATTTGTTATTGTATGTGAATTGTTTCTTTTCTTCTAAATACAGCACACATATATTGACAACGATTCATGTTTATGTTCCATTTTCTCATGCTTTGAAGTCCTTCCAAAGATCTTAAAGGGATTTGATTGGGAGAAAATATTTACCTCAGGCTCAGGTCCATAGTGCCAAATGAGAATTATACAGTGTTTATGTCATTGTTATTTTCATTGTTATTCTTGTTGTTTCAGTTGTTGTTATTAGACTGATAATTAATACAGAGGAGTGATTGTGTTGCCTGGCAACCAGTTTACAATCAGTGTGAATCTTAATTTATTCAAATTTTACTGGTGCAGAACAATTGTCTTTCGAGTGGAATAAGTTGTTACCAAGCCATTCTTCATGTTACAATTACCCTCATTGTTTTTATTTTCTAAGCTAAAATATGGTAATGAGGAAGTCATGCGTACTGAGTAATCAATGGTCAGAACAGGCACAAATGCAAAGATGCAATATGATATTGTCAACAGGAAGGTCATTCACACCAGAGGAATTTGCACAAAATCTCAGTTGACCAGTCTTTTTAGAGTCCAATGGCAAAAAAGTTGAAAAACCCTGATCATTTATATGGTTTCTTCTTTAGTCTGACATTAAGGGATCATTTAACAATGTTAAATCTGAGATACAAGGTCCTACATGTTACCAGTGTCTGTGATATGGTGTGATATTGAAGCCCTAACAAAATCGCGCTTCAAAATGATCAAGAAGTGCCTCAAAAAAGTAAAAAATTTTTGAGTGACCAGTTTTACCATACTCGTTTTCCCCAATAGACTGTAGTGTTATGAAAACCGTTCAGCGGACGTTTTTCAAAATTTGTAATTCCAATCATTAATATCTTGATAATCAGACAGGCGATCGGCTTGTAAAAGTCATGGAGTTCCTGACTGACCTAAAGGTTTATAATTATCATCGCAGCATGAGCTAAATCAAGGAATATTTTTAAAGGATCTACTGTAAGACAAAGTTACCGGATCCCTTTAATCTTTATACATTGCACCATGATTTTTTTATTGACTTTTATTTTAATATGATGTTTGATCCCGTGCTTCTCTGTGTAAAAGTGTATGAGTTAAATTAGCCCTTCTGGCTCCAGACAGACATTATCATACGTTCAGACTTCAGAGCCAGAAGGGCATTAACACTGTGTAAAAGTGTTCAGGCCTTCTTGCTCCAACCAAACAATATATTCATATAAGATTTACAAATAATCACTTATCATATGCATCGTAGCTATTAGAATTTGAAAAGCTGTAGAATAACCCAGTTCATATGAATGAAGGGGGGGGGGGGCTAAAAGCTTGTGTAATGTACAGTGTACAAACTTGTACTAGTACTCCATCCTTATGGATTGTGAATATTTATATGTAATGAAGTATTTAACATTAAAATGTATAAGTCTTACAGTAGACAAATTAGGTATTTTTTAATTATTATTATTCCTATCTACATATGTACATATGTAACTGTTAAAGTACTGAATAGTTTTAGAAAATCAATGATATACATGTAAATACTATTGTAAGGCTTTATTTTTAACTGATCTGAATCTTATTGTAACTCTGATTAGACTTCAACCCCAATAAGCAGGTAAAGTCGATAACGGTCGCTCAATATAAATTTGTAGTAGAGGATATTCACTTTCTTTTTATTCAACCATTGCTTTACATTTCCTTAAAAAGAATATGAATTTCACTTTATCTGTGTATGAAGCACACATACTTTTTGCTGACTTATTTTATTTCAGGCAGTTTCAATCACGCGTGAAGCCTGTAGGAGGCTTTAGGCAGGTGTCTCAGAGATATGTTTATGGACTTGAATCACTGTGGTTGTCAGTTGTCACAGATCGAGTTGACAATTTTTATATCCGTTTTGAATTTGAAATTTTAAGATAGTGAACTTCTGTACCTCCCTGCCACTCAAGGAGATTGTAGTAATGGTGGATGCATGGTACGGTTTCTTGACCTTCTCCAACTTCATGGGTATAAAATAAACATTTTTTTAGGGATGGCATGACGCTGATCTTGCATTCTTTCGATGCACATGGAGTCAGATTTGCACAATTTGTGTTTTTCAGTGTAACCATTTATTTGAAGTTACTATATATTATATGTCTATATTTTAGGTTTACCAATGAGAAATGCATTCATGGGTACAAACATAAATAGATAAATATGAATAACAGTGAAAAATTCCCCTCATGCAAGAAGATGTTACATATTTGATGTCCTATTATTGTACATTTATGTGTTCAATGAATGTCCTTATACTTTTCAGCGAGGCTAGCTGCTTTCTTAATATCAAACGAAATCAGTCAGAGTCTGTTCCGTTGATGTCTGTACCTCACAGATCGCACGAATACCTCCTTTTTGGATGACCTCTCATTCAATAGATATTTAAGAACATAATCCTCTGATCAATTCTTATCATCCTGCCAAATTACAACGTGATGAATACCCTACAGCCTTTGATTATGGCTCTAATGTATTACATATTCTGAACCCATTGTATGATTTTGGTTGCACATTCTTGGACACAACCTGCATGGAAACCGCTGTGTTCCCTGTTCTGCATTTACCGTTTTACGATACAATGAATATGCTTATATGGACCTAATGATGGCTATTTGCTACAACTTTCCACATTGGACTCATAATGGGAGCAAAGAGTAGAGCCTTGGAACATAGCAATAGCACCATCGCTGGACAGTCCAGCCTTCTATAGTAGCAGTAGATTGGGTCAGTGCATGGACCTACTAGTATACTGGTAGGTCCATTGTCAGTGGATGTGCATGGACATATACTGTATGTTTTACAAGGTTAGTTGTATAGTCCCCATGCTGTGCTAGCTTGCTCATTCAAAAAAAATCAAATGAAATAATCCACCAAGTGGTATTTAATCCTAAAGTATGCATGTGTTCACAGAGCTGCCAACCATTCCGTTTTTGCCGGAATTACACCTTTTTTTCCTCCAAATTATGGTATTACGTTTTTTCTTCATAAAATACGTGTTTTAATCATTTTGAAAAAATTTAGAAAACTAATTTTAAAACAAACTTGAAGAGAAAAATATTCTCAAAAAAAATGAAATGCTGATAATACCAAAATAACCACCAAAAAAATTACCTACTTGTATGGGAAAAAACAGCATGATGAATGAACATTTCTGCATTGGAATTGTGTCGCGCGTGGTTGTAAGTTTCGTTTTTATGAATTCCTTTTTTTTGCTTGAAATTCCTTTTTTTTGCCATCATGATTCCTTTTTTTGGTCGCACAAGGTTGACAGCTCTGTGTTCAGGTTTTGGGAATGTCTTTCGCTCCATGTCCAGATTACCAAAAAACATCTAATAACTACAACAATATACATGTACACTGTATCTATAGCATAGGATAAGTAATTGACTATTCTGAATGTCATAACGAAACGTTGTATAACAAAATGCATGTTTGAGCATCGTTTCAAATCAAACTCAACAAAGAACCACTTACTCTAGTCTAAATTTAAATTAAATGAACAAAATTGTATAAATGGGCAGAGGTCACTGATGATTGGCCAGTTGTCTTCTCAATTGACCTCTTCAAAACTAGTTTCTTTATACAACGTTTCTTACAATGTTTTGATCTAGTCTGTATGCTTTGTTCGGTATATGATGATTCTTTATACAACGTTTCTTGATACAATGTTTTGATCTAGTCTGTATGCTTTGTTCGGTATACGATGATTCTTTATACAACGTTTCTTGATACAATGTTTTGATCTACCGGTAGTCTGTATGCTTTGTTCTTTATACACTGTTTCTTTATACAATGATTCTTTATACAACGTTTCTTCTAATATACAACGTTTCTTTATACAAGTTTCATAAAACTTTCCTGTAGTCTGAATAGGCTATCCCTCTTCCATTAATGTTCCATAACAGATTGTCACAATATGATTCATTCGGTTGTGGAAGCACTTTCAACCAAACTCTGAAATGGCTCGTCTAAAAAAATAAGAGTTTTTTTTCAGGTAAAATCCAGAATGACATCGTTCCCATATAATAAAACTGTTTCAAATTCATGAACTCGCGCACAACATAATGATTGAGCAAGACAAATTTAGGTTAAGATGATTAATTGGGTAAGATCACTAGGCAATGATTGAACTAGGCATTTCTTGACTGACTAAAAGAGTATGAATAACAGTGCTCCAAATCAAATTTTATAGAAAAGGTACATGGGAGTACAGAAACTTAGCTCTGGTAAGTTACAAAAGTGTTTTGGTCTCTGGAATACAAAAAACAAAAGGATCTTTTGTTTTAAAAAAAAAGAGAAAGAAAGAATCAGATATTTGATTTTTTGTAATGAAATATGAATTGAAGAGATAAATCTCCAAAAATAGCCCCATGCAGATTTTTTATTTTACTCTGCATGAAAGAGCTAGCATGCATTTTTAGTAATACAGTTACAGTGGATTTGTGATTTCACAAACGTGTCATTAAAAAATCTGTGAAAGCAAAATATTAGGGGCATATATAAGTCAGCTCACCTCATAAAGAAACCTCCTAAATACCAAAGTGATTACCAAATATATCCTGCCTTTTAGGATGACAAGGTCCCATCTTTTTATACTGACATCACTGGCCTATAATGTCAAGAACAAATTGGGTTCAGGAGAAAAACACAATGGTATATCAATCCTAATAAAATGATAGATGGTTAAAGGTCTTCTTGCTTCTCTGTGTTTCCATAGCAACTTTTCTCATGGAATATTTGATGTATGTGTTCTTTTGATAAATACATGAATTGCCTGATAAATCTAACAGCTACTCAGTAATTACTATGAATGCCCTAAATACTTGAGATACTATTTTGATACTTGAATAAATATGATTTAAAGCGCATCAATCATAACAACTAATTTATTTAGTATGTTAGTAGTACATATCGTAATACTAATTTCAAAATTTGAGCTTCAAATGATTCTGCGGAAGAGGGAGTTACAGGGATTATGGGGGATTCGGAAGAGAAAAAGTCTTGGATGTTTGGTAGAAAACTTTCTTTCAGTTTGTATTGTCTGTGAAAACTAAGGACTTTTGATTTTCAGGCTTCATAAAAGAGAATTTGGTAAGTTTTGTATCTTTGCCAACTTTCCATCTAAAAAATCTGCCAGATCATGTGCATGTGGTCAATGAACACTACTGACTCCTGATTTTATAGCATCTTGAAAGAAAATTGGTAATGGTGTGTTTCTTGATGTGTCAGAATATCAAAAATCGCTGAAAGATACAGCTCTATAAAGAAACAAATGTTATATTTTTCACACCTGCAGGTACAAAAGCACTCGATTTGAAGGTTGATGGTTCAGAACCTGCTGCCTTTGTTACAAAGGGGATAGTGCATGCACATCCAATCACAGTATTGTCTACTAGTAATCTCATTCTTACATAAAGCACCTACCCAAGTCAACCATACTAACCTTCAGTTTTAAGGACTTTCTAATCTTTACGGTATAAGATAATAGAAAAGGTATAAAAGAGCTCAAAAGTAAAAGATGAACCAGGTTACAAATTCTCCTTGTTATTCTGATAGAAGTCTACAGAGAAGAGTAAAAGTTGTAAACAGTAAGTGATGATTTGTTTGTAGATCAACCTGGCTAGCATGCTTCTGACATATTGGCAAACATAAGAACAATAGTAGGCCTGCTATAAACAGTCATGGAGCACTTTAAACCAGTAAGTAGTAACACCTTGCTGATGGAGTATCTATTGAGAGGCCCATTTCACACTATGTTCCAAGCATCATGATTTTTAACATGGGTGTGTTCAGAAATGATGTGTAAATGAATGGCAAGTGCGCTCAACAAAGGTCCTGCGAGTATCGCACAGCGCTCTGTTTTATGGGATACAGAAAGGTGAAACATATTACACTTTATGTCATCATTTTTGTTTAAAGATAAACTTGAGTTCTGGTAATGCGATTGCATTGTGAAAGAAAAGGTGTGGAATGGATCAGAAAAGTTGATCGTATAGCATGTAAGTAATGGTGTGTAATGCAAGGTTCTGGAGTCATCAAAATCATCATAAATTTGGCAGAGTCTTGGTAAAGTAACAATCACTTACACAGAAAGATGTATATGGGACAACACACATGATGTCGGGGCTAGTACTACTCTGATTTCCTTATCTTTCTATACTCATTACTCAGCCAGTATACATTTTCTTCCAAAATTGTTTGGCACATGACATTTATTTGTAATCTTGAACATTCAGTGTAAGTTTCGTTAGATTCTGTGAGAATTCATTTTCTTTTTTTACCAGAACTCAAGTTTATCTTTAAATGCTGCGGTTTTTCTGTGTCATATATCTGAATGAGGCTTTATGATGTTATAATGAAAATTGCTTATAAATACAAACTACAACCCCCAACCAATCTACTAATATGGTTGTGATGTTTTTTAACACGGTACATACATATTTCTTAGATCACATAAATAACACTGAAATGATGACCACTAGCAGTTGTTGTTGCTACTACACCAAACTATTTAAACCACTCAGCTAGTAAAGAGTACATTGCAAACAAAATTAAATGAACTACTACTTTCATGTCTGTGTTATGATTTTCTAATGTAGCTCCAGATAAATAGCACATGCACAATAGTTATGAAAAATCAAAGCTTTTACAGTGTTTATGGACTTGCACATTTGGCTACATGCACAGTCACATGTTGGGGTGTTGAGGTCTAGTAGATACGCAACCGGACTTTGGATCACATGATTTGTGGGTCAAGTCCTGCCGTGGCACTGATGTCTTTTGGCAAGACATTCATCTACATTTGCCACTCTCCACCCAGGTAAAGTAAATGGGTACCCAGTAAGAATAAATTGCTTCAATTCTTTTTAACATCTTATCAAGGCGGCTCAGCTACAGCTTGGGTAATAATTTGATACTTTGTATTAAGCGCAGTACAGTATATTCATCATGTAGCTGCACGATAAATGGACATATTAAACACATTAACACAATGAATGCAACTTTTGAAAATCCTTTTTTTTAACGATGTAAATGGGGCAACTAGAGGGCAAGATGTGCAGAGGATGAAAGGAGGGTGGTCAGATTGATACTGAAGATCCAGGCAGAAGAACTGTTTGTGTTGTGAAGGGGATTAACAGAACGTGATAATCACAATGAGAATTGTCCTTTGCAAAGTAGCTCTTGTCCTATTACCAGTTACTTTAAGATGGCAGCATTAAAGGTACATATCGGTACTGAAATCACTTCATTGCATCTACCAGTACATGCATTCATGAAACATTGAAACCGGTGAAAAACATATTTCAGAAATGATAGCTAAATTTCAATGAAAAATTAAAATGTTTTTTATGACCATTGCTCAAGGGTATTACTTTTGCCTACAAATTGGCCATTTTTTTATGTCAAATTTTGTCAATGATATGCCTCACTACATCTGTACATGAGACACTTAGTTTATATTTTATTTATATGTCATGGTTTTGGAACGATAAAGGAATTGATCACATTATCAATTCCAATGTGCTAAGATGTAAAGTTCACTGAACAGATTACCCCTCTTTAATTCCTTGTCAAGTTGTGTTTTATTTAATCTTTTTCACTCAGACTTCATCACCTAAATGTGATGATTTGATATTGAAAAGATATTTGCTCTTTAATGGTATGTGACAGTTTCTCTCATTACTCTTTTAAGTGTTTTTCTCATACTGTTGTGATTTCTTTCTTTTTTTGTAGTGAGGAAGGTCTGTTTGATATAGCCCAAAAGCGGCAAATGACATCATCCCTATTTATAGATAAATTCAAGTTTGGGAGAAGAAAAAAGTTTATGCTGTGTTATAGCTGTGTTATCTTTCTGGAATTGTGTCAAGGATCATCCATCTTCGTTCTTGCTATCAATAATTTATCATTTTTTCATCATTCACATTATGACAGTGTATATTGTAAAAGTAAACCAAACAAGCGATTGGCTGGAGCAGTGCAAATTTAGTGTTCAAATTCAAAACAAAAAAGACCCTATTAAAAAATTTCAATTTTAGAGTCCTTCTCTACTAGACCCCTTGTAGTGCCCAAGGAATGGGATTAAATCCTGTAAATTCTAAGATCTGCAGCACTTTTGTGAAAATGTTCATGTTTCTCTTTCTGTTCTCTCATTTTCTTGGCATCTTATATCCCTTCTTTCATACATAATTTTAATCTAATCTTTTGCCACCCCCATATGTCTGATTCGGCACCCATGATATAGCTGAGAAAGCCTTGAGTAAATCGAGCTTTCAGCTGGAGGGGGCTTCCGCCTTAGCCCCAAATAATCATGCAGTTTTACGTTTTCCACATTCATCCTTATCCCATGAAAGGCCCACGCCTCTTTGCCGATGAAAGGATTTGGTGAAGAATATAGCCCCAAGAAATATCAGAATAATTGATTTGAGCATATTTGTTTAATTTCCTTTTCACCGAATCATGTTATGATGTAAGGCTTTGTGATGGGCTATAAATAATTTTGTACTAAAAAATGTATAATGAGAACCAGAGCTCACTAACAAATGATATTCATTTTACACCAAAGTGCATTTCAAAAAGAGATGAGGACAATTATGACTTAGAGGAATCTATACTGTTCATACTCTCTGTTTCAAACAATCATCAAAAAATAAAGATTTACCTACCTGGTTAGTATAAATATCGTTACCTGTTAATAATTATGTATGTTTATATTTTTTAAATTTTTTTATTCTATCTTTTTAATTATTATGTATATATATATATATATATATATATATCTATATTTTTATTTTTATTTTTATTTATTTTTTTTAAATTTATTTATTTATTTATTATTATTTTTTTTTTTTGGGGGGGGGAGGCAATTAATGATTTCTGTTAGAATCATTCATATTATTGGCTATCAAGACTACTGGGACTTTAGACTAAATTTTTACTGATTTTAAATTCATCTCCCCTTAAATACATCAAAGATATTAATTAGTGTCCTTCTATAGATGTACAAAAAAGCCTCTTTATATAGATCAGTGTATATATGCCTTGTATAACCACAGAAGAAGTAGGTCTTACTCTTTTTATATTGAGCGCTAGGAAGATTATTTTGTCACTAAAAAAAGGTTAAAACCCTTGTAGCAACCGGACATACATAATAGGAATCTAACAATTAAAGCAGTTGCCATGAAATCGTTTAGTTCTGCTCCAGCGGTGATACAATATAAGCCAGTGTGTGCGGCCCTTCAAGATGCTGCTTCCTATTGCATCAATAGTTATTTTATCTCACTTAATTGGTGCTCCTATTGGATGCAATAAAGAATCGACACTGTCTCGTGATCTGTTCCCGAGGCAAGTTTTCTTTCTTGTATTTTTTTTCTTCAAAAAAATAAATCAAACACCAATTGAAGGCTTAGAGCCAGAAGGGCATTTACACTCTATTAAAGTATTAATGAGTTAACACCCTTCTAAGTCCTGTGGATCTAGCTCCTTACACATGAAACATTCTTCTTTCTTGTCTTTTTTTTCCCTAAAAGAAAATAAATCAAACACCAATTGTTTGTTTAGAGCCAGAAGGCTCTGTTAAAGTATTAATGATTTAACACCCTTCTAGCCTGCCTGCTTCTAGTTCCCATGGATCTTACAAATAAACCTTTTTCTTTTTGTCTGTCCCTGTACATGTGTGTGTTCTTCATCAAGGAGTTATTAGCCTGCTAGCTTCAGCCTATTTGATAGCTCCTTGGCTCCTTCTAGTTCTAGAATACTTGTGTAGAATTAGTTGGAACTTGGTAACAAATGATAACTTATAAGGCTCTATTTATTAGGCATAAACAGGATTTGTTTAAAAGAAATTCAGTGACCCCTTATTTTACAACAGGGTTAATCCCCACTGATTTTTTGGAAGTGGATCTGGGCCTTGTTTCATAAAACTTGTTATCAATAACAAGTTACAATAACTGTTGTAGAAGCTACTGAAATCATGGCATCTGATTGGCTGAGAGCAAATTTGCAATTGGAAGTTAACATTTGTTATTGATAACAAGTTTTGTGAAACCTGGCCCTGGACTGAACTTTGTATAGAGTCTGTATGAATGAGCCCTACGTACAAATTTTAAAACTTGAGGGATCCATACTCCAGATTTTTGGCGCCCATGTGTCCCTGGCGCTTGCTAGTGTCAAGCCCTGTACATGCATATATCTCAACTACCAGACCGACAACAGACCAAAAGTGAATTGTAGCATTACCCCCAACTGACCAAGAATTTTGTTGATTATCGGGTTAGAATGTGGTCAGTTTGGCTGTGCGACTAGGAATCACTCTTTCATTGTAAGCACAAATTGGCTTCTCATTAGCATTTCTAAGAGTTCAATTATGCATGGTTTTTACATGGTTGTCGATAAAGCATCTTGGGAATTTCACATTGTTGTTTATTGCTGAATACAGGTATATGGACCTAAATAACTGGGTCCTGTGACTTCTGCAGTGATACAAAGGAACCAATTTGGTCTCCATATTCATGTTACTTTATTGTTAGTTTTGTTGTTTATTTAAGGAGTTGGGAAGGTTTTTCATAAGTAACATAGAAGAATAGCAAAGATTTGTATGTATACTGTTTGGTTCATTGATGTATTGGATAATTGAGATGACTTTGCAAATGTTTGTTGTCGTAATTTACCATCACTTATCCAACCCACAAGTCTTTTTATATATATAACCTGAGGTTAGAATTAAGTTAAGTGGTCATATTCTGATACAATCATTCTTTTTGCAAATAACCATTTGGCTTGAAGTGGTTGCATGCCTAATAGGAAAGAGCACACTCAATGCAAGAATGTTCAGCTTAAACAAAAAATTGTCATTAATTTTATTAAGGATAAAAAAACATCAATATATATAACTTTTTGAAACTTCAAACCTGTTTAGCTTCTGAATTGTTAAGTTTTTGTTTTTTTCAAATAGAATGGCAGATTACAGATAGTTCAAGAATTTACAAACAGCATCAGCTTCAAGCTTGAAAATTATGTTGATTTAGTGGGTAATTATGATTTGGGAAAATATTTTTCATTTTGTTTTGGCTTTTGGACATTCTCAGAAATGAGTACTTTTTATTAAAGTGTTCAAAAGTACACTTCCATTATGAATCATTTGCTGCCCTGCTACACTGAAATATATCGCTTCTGTACCACTTCATGAACTAATTTATTTATTTTTTTAATGACTACAATCAAATTTTTATTTCACAATTTAGTTCTTCATACTATTTGTAAATTAAGCATCATGTATTGCCTGCAAATGAAATGTCTAGGTGTATGTGTATGTGTATGTGTATGTGTAGGTCCATCCATTCATAACTTACAAAACAAGCAAAACTTGGAGTGTTATATATAGATTACATGAGTTTTTGCAAAGAACTCCTGCTTTGGAAGTCTTTTGAGGTTTGTAGTATTATCGAGAGTATTGAAGAAAATCTTAATAGAAGTTTGAAGGTAGACAGTCTTGTAAGAGACCCTAGGAGGTTGTCTGAAATTTGTAGTATTATCTGGAGAATTGAAGACAAAAGTGTACAAAAGAAGGAAAAGTATATCCGAATGGCGACAGTATGAAGTCTCCGGAAATTTGTAGTATTATCAAGAGAATAATAGTAAATCTTTAAAAAGAGAGGAAAACAACCTTGTAAACCTGCAGAAACCCTGAAGATAACAAATCTAGGAGGATCGAAGGCCACCCCTTGAATGAAATGAAGTCCCCCAGGATTACCCCCACCTCTTAATCTCGTTTTAATCCATCCGCTTTGAGAGGATATTAGGGACTTTCATCAGGGATAATTACCGCAAGACTTGTAAGGTGTAATTGGAATATATGCTTTCAGAGATTTAGTACTACTAATAGAACATGTTTCAACAATTTCATGTTGAAAAGCTTTTAAAGTTTTACTACAAGAACAGGTTGCTGGAAAGACCCAAACAAGTAAACAAACAAAAAAGAATGAAAAGTAGTATTGTAAACTTCACTATCCCAAAGGGTGTACATTACATTCAGTCTTCCTATTACTAAATCAAAACCACATTACTAGAAAGATTTGAATGTTTGGATATGAGTGATACAAATAGAGCATTTGTTGTAATATAGGAGGTAACAAGTTTGAGGATTTTTTATATTTTGCGCCTTTACCTTGAATAGGGATTAAAGCACAATTTTTTTGAAGAAAATAAAGATTCATAGATTTGGGATAGATCTACCAAAAAGCGAAGTATTCGGTCATAAATCTTATCTTTGTAATGGCCCGGTCCCACTGGCCGACGGACACAAAACGTATGCATAAAGCACACAGCGGACGAGCGAAATTTTTGGGGTGGCTCCATCCGTTTTCATCCGCTCCAGAAATGGACAAAATTTGCGAAAATTTGCGAAAACAGAACGGAAAATAACGGACGTGGGTAGTATGTAGCGGGGATGTTAAACGGATGTTCATCGGAAGCCTAGCGGATGAAAGCGGATGGAAGTGGATGACAGCTTTGAATACTTTATATACGAGATGCATACGCTTACATCCTTTCTATTTCCGTGCTACTAACGATGTATAGACGTTCTATGTACCTTATCTTCCCCCCCTCTTTCCGTTTTCAGCTGCACTGGATGTGAGTTGCGAGGATGCCCAGAGGATGCAGAAAGGATACAGCGGACGTTTAACGGATGATAACGGACATAGAACGTTTGTTGCTCGTATTTGTCGCGGATTTACATCGTACACGGCGGAAGTTCATCCGTTCTAAAAGTTTTGTGCAGCTCAAAACATTTTGCGCGGATGAAATCACAGTGGACGGATACTCGACGGATAGAGCGTATGAAACACGTATGCAATGAGTACACAACGGATGCATAGCGTTTTCCAACGGATGGCAAGATTTTTTTACGTTTTACGTCCGCTTTGCATCCGTAAGTGCAGTGGGACCGGGCCTTTAGGATCCAAATCAAAGATCATCATCATCAGGATCCAATGAAAAAGACAGACAAAACATTTGGTAACATTTCAATGGCATCACTGAAAAATAGAAAAGTAACATAGCAGCTATACGAAATGCGTGCAAGATATATTTAAAAGATAACAAAACAAAACAAATCAAATCGAAATGAAACGAAAATAAAGGATCAGAAAAGAAAATAATCAAATGGAAAGGAAACGTTTAGTGCGTTTCACGTGTCACTTACTCAATTTCTTAAATCTTTACTTCTTACAGTCACAAGCACAATTTACAATAAAGCTTGTAGTTTAGATAAGAACAGTCAATAGATAGAAAGAGAATTAAAAGAATGAGGAAATTGTTTACTGGTTTTACAAACACAAAGTTAGGGTAGGTAGGATGTTTTCTTTTAAATGAGAGAGTCATCATGGTCTTTACAAATCTCTGGCTCGATCCAGAGTGCTCCCGGCTCATTTCATTGTAGACCTTGCCAAACTCACTTACTACGTACCAACCTTAGATTGAGAAGAATATGAAAGAAAATCTTAATTCCAATTGAGAAAAGGAATTTCAAAGTACTTTACTTGATCTGTTTTATTCTTCATTTATATGATTTCTCCCTTTGAGTGCGTCTTTAGTCTGTTCATACCGTCTTCGTACCGTCTTATAGGCATTGTGTAAAGTGTTTTCTAATGTTTTTGATTGTGTAAAATATTTTTAACTGAAATATTTCTTTAAAGTGGAAAAATTACTCTTTTATCATTGGAGTTTATTTTAAAGTTTCTATTTTAAGCAAAATGTACACAAGACTATTTCTTTTCTCTTTTTTTTTTTGGGGGGGGAGGGTGTTGTGTGCACCAAATATGAGGTGAAGTGAATAGAGGATCGGAAAGAAATGACATTCTCTCAAGGTCTCTTTTTCTAATCCAATTTTAATTTCAGAGTTTTTTTTTAAGTTTTCAAGAGTCACTCTCAGCTCCTGTATATTTTATAAGTATTTAATCCTTTCTTACTGTTTCTGAACATGATGCAATTAAATAATTTCCCAATATACTATGGTTAAGGTTGTTCCAAATGGTCAAGAATTGGTTAATTTTGAATCATTGTAGAGTTGGTTTATCATCATGACTGAGGTACTACATTTCAGTTACACCGTCGATACCCACAGCAGACTGAGCAAAAATGATATTACCCCAAGTCCCAAATGGTCTAGAATCATTGGGTGTCGAGTCGGTGTTGAGTCGGTTCGGCGGCGTTGTGACTGAGGTATTACATGCCTCTCTCTATAGAAGAGGAGATTAGTGTTATTTTAGAAGGTCTCATCTGTTCTGATTATCTACCTTGAGGTCACACTCAGACAAGGAGAATGCTTTTAAAGATTTTCTCTTCTTGTCAAACTCAATTAGGGGTAATGTTTGAAGAGAAGGGGTGTAGAACGGGAGGGAGGAGTCCCAACAAATGCTCCCGATGAAGACAAGGGAGGATAATTTGAGAGGGTGGTGGTATAGGCTTAAAAAAGCTTTATTTGAAGAGTCTAAATAAAGCTGTGGAGACCGGTTTTGTCTAAATTACATGTAAGGGTAGCTTTATCCAATAAATGACCTTTATATACCTGCATCTTTCAATAACATCTATTAGATGCAAATTTTTAAACTGTATCATCTGTTTTAGCCATATATATTGGGTGCTTTAATAAGTGTACCTATCAACTACAAAGAAGTAATTTGTGTAGAGCTAGAATGTATAGATTGTGCTTTTAAAAACAAATCAGGAGTATGAGGAAAATAAAGAATAACTGAAACTCAATGCACAGCAGCCAATAAGTTGGATCGAAAAGTTACTAGCCAGTAACTTCTTGGTTGGATCTACATGTAAGTTTTGTGCGGGCCCTCTTCTATATGAGGGAGTAGGAATGCGTCAACTATCGGTAGTCTATGCACAAATTGTGTCTATTGAGAATGTGTTGCAATATCTCCTTATAAAAACAGTGACATGAACCAATAAGTAGAGCAATATCACTTTTGGTGATCGTTATACTTTTATTCTGTTTACACTTTTGTGGATTTAAGATTCAGAGATAATTGAATTGATTTATTCTTAATGTCTTGGTGTTTTTGCAATATAGCCCCAAGCCAGAAATTACATGAAACCAATGATATTAATAAACATTAAAGAGTAGGTCTAGATCCATTTAAAATAACTCAACTTCTGTCTGTGTCTCCTCATCATTTACTCTTACCCAATTCTTATGAAGATGAAAATGAAAGTATAAAATATTTTCTGAACATTACCACTTTTTGTGCTCACTCACTGTCATCATAACCATTATCTGTCAATTTAAAATCTCACTAAATTCCATGTGGATTTAGACTGTCCAATCTAATTGGCATTTACAACCTGATATCCACAACCATAAAGTATCAAATGTCAAGTTGGACACAAATATCACATTCATTGATTCTATTTCATTTTGATGGATGGAACGTGTGTAGTGTCTTGGTAAGTAGGCTATGTAATAAAGAATATCTTTATTGAAGATCTTAAAGCCCAAGTCCACTCCAAAAATAAATTACTTTCAATAGAAGCAGAAAAATCAGACTAACCAATCAAAGTATGAGCAATATCGGATAACTAATAAGAAAGCTATGAATTTTTAATGACATTAAAAACTTTGAAAATCACTTGACAAATTGGCGACTCACTCATGAGTCTGTGACGTCATGTCCTCACTATCCACTTATTGTTTTCTTTATATTGATGATATAAATTTCCTATTTTCTCCTTAAGAACCTTATTTCTTCACACCAGCATCCAAGTTAGATTAATAGTAATATGTTTTTGTGTGGATGCACTAATATAGAGAATTTTTCCAGTTAAACCATGAAAAATGTGAATTTTGATAAAATATACTTTAAAAAAGAGAGTTCTAGTTAACACTATTCTGGCTGTATACATTCCTATTCAATTCCTCTTTTAAGAATTTCAATTGTTAGATCAAATAAAAATGCAGTTATATGAAGAAAAATATTAAGTGATGAATATGGATGATCTTAATGTTCATTCATAAAGCACTTGTACATATCATTTTAAGTGCTTTGCATCAACTTATGGTACATGGAATAGAATTCTTGATATATTTATTGATTTTCAAAGAAAATTCTAAAGTAATGAATGAATGGAGAAATGAATGATAACGATAAAATTGAATACAAAAGCTTGAAGCATTAATAGTGGAGCAATTCAATGCCTGTTTCATGGAAAAGCATTTCATTAGACCCCCAATTACAATTTTGACAAAATAGGAAGTTTTAAAAGGATGGGAAAAAGTTAAATGAGAAAAACATTTTAAGGGGTTTGTAAACAAACAGTACACTTACATGAATGTATCATTGTAAATAATTGATTGATTGATAGATTTTTTAGATAGTTTTTATGGAGGAGGTCGGCATTAAGTTTTGTCTATAGTTGTGGTTTATCTTACCATCAGTATGATCAGTTTATTGTGTAGAGGGAGGGAGGGAGGGGGGGGGGTCCGTTTATGTAGTGTAGTTATACTAGGAAGAGTGAAAGTGTTTACGGGGGAGTTTCTTTGTGTGTAGAATGACACATCAGACCGATCAATATTGATTTTGATTGCGAGAAGTCTCATGTAATAGGTTGTTTCTGGAATTGAAAAGGAAAGTAACCTGTTTACACTTGAGGGCATACTAGGTAGGATACAGGAACTGTGCATGGTGTAGTGGTTTGTAGGTAGCTACATGTACAGTGTTTATCCAGGAGGTTCTAGGTTCAAATCTGTTTTAATTGCAAGGGGTCTCAGAACAGTTTGTTTCTTTATAATATTTTGAAGAAAGTGCCCTTATCCCTTCCATGGTAATTGTTATATGCAGATTACTTTTGAGCATGGCTTTGCTTACAAGGTTGTGGGTTCAAATCTATTTAAATTTTGGGAAGTCTCATAATAGTTGTTTCTTTGATTTTAAGAAAATCCCATTTTTATCTCATAGAATAAGATTCTGGGGGAACATCATCGTGTAGTGGTCAACTCTTTCGATCATGCCTTTTATTCAGAAGTTTGTTGGTCCGACTTAAAGGTAAAGACCAGTATTGAAAACGCCCCAGTTTCAAAAAATGAAATGGAAGCTCTCATTACCAATCATGTGAAAGAATATGTTTTGACTAATACATGATGATAAAAAATTTAGTAAATTTGTTTCTCTCATGGTCTGTGAGAGATATAGGGTAGTCCCATATACATCTTTCTGTGTATAGTGCTTGTAACTTTACGAAGAATGGGCCAAATTTCTTATCATTTTGATGATTCCAGAACCTTGCAGATGCTAGATGCTAGATGATCAACCTTTTCTGATCGATTCCACAACGTTTCTTTCACAATGCAATCGCATGACCATAACTGGTCTTTACCTTTAACATTTATTTTTATTTCAGGATGTCTCATAGTTGGGTTGTACAACTTGTTTCTTTTATTTAAAAGAAAGTACCATCTTAAGTCATGGTAAATGCTTACAAAAAATAATATTATGGATTTATAGAAGTTTAAAAACTAAATCATTCATACCCTGTGTAAATTTGGTGAATAAAAACTACAAAACTTGGTAAGGGTATGAATAATTTTTGTTGTTAACTGTATATAGCGCCTAATACATTTATGAGGTCTTTATCAAAGCACTCAACAAAAATATTATCAGATTTGAAGTCACAGTTACTTTTGCATCATTCCGGATATGCATCTAACACCTGTATATAGAGAGAGAGAGACAGTGTAGATTAAATGCCTTGCTTAAATGACATGGGGGTATATATATATATATATAGGGGTCTATAATTTTGAAGAAAAAAATTAGTGTGAAAAGGGGAACTTTACTTCAGACTCACAAACAAACAAGAGGTCATTGGCTTCACTAGAACTGTACACAGAATTGTTTACAAAGTGCCCATTTGTTTGTCACAGGTGTCATATCACCCCCCCCCCCCCCTCCTCCCTCATCAATTTACATTTGGACTAAGACGAGTGGGAAAAGTAAATTGTCAGCCCAAACATTGAGGTACTAGATTTGTTTTTAGCAAACAGTAAAAGCCAAGATCAACAATAGACGGGTAAATGAGGCAAAGTCTCTGTAACTTTGAGTTATCGTGAGATTTGGGATACTTTAATGTGATACACAATTTTTCCCCTTTTCCTCTGAATGATATGAAATTTTAAATGCATTGTTTTGTTCTTAATTAATTTGAGTGTGGTATGAACAATTGTATTAAATATTATTTGAATAGTGATGATCAGGTATCTTTTAGGGAGCTGTTGTTAACTTGTAACTTTGGATGCAGTCAACAAAGGATAGATGTTTCCAAAGTTTTGCTGGTTACTAAAGTGTTACTTCCTCGATAGAATGTACCAAACACTTAATCCACATTCAATTAAATTTTGTAAAGAAGAGAAGAGGATTTTCGTCTTGTTGTCACCAGGTTGTATTATGACTGCTACAGAGTACAGAATACAGATCAAGCTCTATGAATCAAACTCCAGTTGATATGTCATCCTAAGAATGTATCCATCTTTCAGATCCTCTTGAAACATTATTTGCTCTCTCACTTCGTAGTATTTACGCTGCGGCTCTCTTCACGCACTTCAACGATTTAGCTCTAAGGGGGGTTTGCGGAGAAACATTTTTAGATGGGATTCAAGTGGCCCCTTTGATCTACCTGTCATGAGTGTGTTATTGATGCCGAGTGTTTGTCGTCCCCCTCTCAGCCCCCTCACCTTTTGGTTTATTCGTGAGGAGGTATTTTCACAGCCAGATGTAACAGTTTTTTTTTCCTGCATTTTTTTTAGAATGGCTTAAATTCAGAAAGTGATTGAGGTGGCAACCAAATCAATGAATTAAAAAGCATTTCACTGCTGTTTCCTTGTTGTTGTAGCTTGGTATAGTTACAAGAAAAATAAGTATGTGATTTGAAGGGGAGGGGGGCAATATTATCAGAAAAAAATTGAACTCTGTTTCCGATTGAGCATTTAATTATGAATACTGTGTTTGTAGTATACCACCCTCCAACCCCTTACTTAGTTTTATTAGATATACAAGATATATTGAAGAATAAAAAAAACTTTCTTGAAAAAGAAGTTAGTAAAATTAAAGAGGAAGAAAAACAGAGACATAGAGACAGAGCTCCAGAGGTAGACATGGACTCATGGAGAGAGACAGACAGGGAGGAGAGAGAGAGAGAGAGAGGGAGAGGGAGGAGGGAGGGAGGAGGGAGGGGAGGGAGACAGACAGACATGCAGACAGAAGAAAGAGAGAGAGAGAGAGAGAGAGAGAGAGAGAGAAAGAAAGCAAGATTGTGTGTTACCATGGATACATGATGCCATCTACCTCCATGATGCAAGCTTGTCATTGTGATCATGTAGAGGGTGTGCTCTGTACCAGACAAAATGTTATTCTGTTATTATTGTTTACAGAGAGGATCAACCGCCCCATCTTTTATCTCCTTCTCACTCTTCTTTCACCTCTCAATATATACATCGAGATGTTTGCTAAGAAGATCTGCAGAACCTGTCTTGGTGCTCTAGGGACCAACTTTCCTTGAAGCACTCATCTTACTTCTAGCATGGACCATGCTTCTAGTCATGAATCTATGGCCATGTTCACACCAGACCGTTGTAGATACCAACTTTAACGTTTGCTAAACCTTACAGTTGTAAACAATGAGCCACTGACAATGATGCAGGTTACCATGGGAATGAAAAAAACACAATGATTATTCAAAGTTTTAAACTATGAGCCGGGCAAGCTATCATTTTCCCTACAAGCTGGTATAACCTCGAAGTTGCTTGGCATGGCATGTGGGGACCCCACTGCTTGTAGTTATTGTGCTAAACTTAAAATCACTCATGTTTTTATGATTTTGAGTAAACTTGAAGTTTCCACACAATGAGTGGATCCGCACTGTCCTGTACTGCAAGATAGCTTTGAATTTAAAAACCACAACCTAAACTTACAGTTAACAAACTTTCATGTGAACTTAACTACCGGTATACTTCTGTTCATGAATCTGTGACAAAATACAAACATATTTCTCTTTATAATTGTTCTTGCCCTTGTTAACAAAAGACCAGAATTCAACGAAACAGCCTATTGTTTCATGTTTCTTTTCTCATATTCCAGTGTAGAGAGTAGCAAGAAAATATTTCAAACTTATGTACATGTATTACAGACAGGTCTGTTAGCTTAGTTAACTGTGCTAATTAATCACCTTCATTAACTGACCTTTCTTTCCCCAACTTACAAGTATGTATGCATCTTGCGAGGGGGTTGATATTTTTGGTCAGGCAAAACTAATGCTTCTTCTTATATCATGAATTGTGGCTTAATGATTTTTAAAATCCCTATGAATTAAAAGCTCTGTGTTTTCAAGGGTTGGCCAAGAAATTGATTACTGAGTGGGTAAACTGTCGCGACTGGCCAAAGCGATAAGCAAAACACAAACCGCAGCCCCGCCTGCGCCGCCTGCAAACCACCTCTTTTTCATGTGCGGTTAAAAACAAGCAACAGAATTGACGCCCAGAAGTTTCATCACAAACCGCGATACATCGATACTGTATTTGTATACTGTTGTATGAAATGTTCGCCAAACCCATAACCTGCTGTGGGGTTGGATTGTGTGGGCTGGCGAGTTATAGATCAATACTTTCCCTGATCATTTGTGGGTGAATAGAGAAATCAATACATTTTTGCTTATCCCCTGTTCTATTGTAAGTCAGTGATCTGCTTTTTCCACTGGGCCAGTTTACATCATGAAATTAAACTAGAGTTTGTTTCATGAATATTAATCATAATGTAGTTATCATATCTGAAATAAGAAAGGGAATTAGGTTCGAAGTATATGGCAAGCTTACTCAAAGTTTAAGCACATTAATGGAAGGAAATATAAATATGTTTTCAAAGTTGTGGATTTAGTTGTGTATATTTCAGTCATTTCTTCCATTATATGTGTATTATTTGTGCTTTGGATCGTGATTGAAGTGGTAAACCATGCATGTACATTAAAAAATGTTAGTGATTCAATGAAATCAATGTTGCATGCCTAATGTAATCAGATTTCAATGGACTCATTTTAGTTATTCTTCATACCCACCAGGACCGGATAACCATTCTCCCTGATCAATCATTTCTAAATGTGCCTTTTTCCTGGAAGCACATTCAATTGATTATTCTTTTATTGTATGTCATTATATGTTGCGTTATCTAGATTTAAAGGCACTTGCTTCACTTTGGCAAAGCAACATGTAGATTACCCTCCACAAATTAATATTCCCATATGCTCTTACCACCCCCACCCCCCCCCCCTCCCTTCGAAGATTGACAAAGATTTAATTTATGGGTGTGAATGGGTGCTACCTTGACATAAGAAAAGAAAGGGTAATAAGGGTGACAGGTTTATAACGGGGGAACAGTAACATGCAAAACAGGGCGATTATAAAGCTGGCTGGAAGATGTGAATAGAAATATAAGAGAAGAGAGAAAGGGATGGGTGATTAAAGGTTAAAAGAGACAAAGGAGAATGGAAAGGGGTAAATACAAAGGCTGCAGGGGTGTAATTGATTGATGATAAAGGGGTACAGTGTACATGTATGTATGGATAAGAGCCTGTTTGGGTTGTTTTGGGGGACTGGTCGAGTGGTCCAGTGGTTGTGGTTAGAGTTTGGGCCTTGCTGCTGGTCCAGGGTCTGTGCTTTCAGTGCAATATGTTTCTGGACTTGGTCTGGATCTTTAGTGTGTGCCCTGTTTCTGGTCTGATACAGGGCCCAACACCAACTTTTTCCCCAAAAGGGTCCATACTGAAATGTTGGGGGTCTGTAACTCTGTATGCATGAGCCCCCTTTCAAAATGTTGACAATATTGTGGTCTCGCATTTAAATTTTGGGGACTTTCTGTCCAAGGAGGTTTTTACTTAGTGTCAAGCCCCAGTCTCGGATCTGTACTTTCGAACTTTATGGTGCCTGGGTTGGTATCATTGTGATACGTACATGTAGGGAGAATGAAATGGCCCCAATGTTATGCAATTTCTGTCCTTTCTTACAGCTTAGCTTGTTTAAAGGTATATGAGTAATGATGCCTCCCCCCCCCCCCCCCCAGCCCCTTATTATCAACCTTAATCACTATGAATACGACTGACAAAGAAAGCGGACAAAATATACAGTTCCTCAGGTAGACAAAGGAACATCCCTTCACTGCTATTATGTAAAAATGTGTAGAACAGGTGTCACATGCATATTCACCTTTTTACATAATAGCAGTGAAGGAATGTTCCTTTGTCTACCTGAGGAACTGTATATTTTGTCCGCTTTCTTTGTTGGTCATGTTCATAGTGAATGTTATGATGAATTATGAGTTGATGATGGAAACAATTCTCCAACCAATTTGAATGAATCTTGATATCAGAAAAGCAGCAATGAACAAAGACTTGGCTTTTGCTCTTGCAACAATGAAAGTAAAAATACAAGAGTGAAATACAATATAAAGGCAAAAAACAAAATTAACTACCAATTACCAATACATAACCAGGAACCAAATGGATAAGTGCCAAAATATGAACCCTGATTGGCCAGTTAATATAGTGGGACGCTCAGTATGATTCCCAAAAGACCCCCTTGAAACTCCACATGCTTTAACCAATTAATTCCCAAACTATTGTCAAGCCAAAGAAGCCAGTGCTTATTGATCATAGAATGATTGCAGATCAAAAGGGATTTAGACCAACTAAGTTTTTTCAATTAAATGTTCTCTAAACGGACTGCATACCTTAATAGTAAGGGTTTTATTATCTGATCCAAGTATAAAAGCTCTTAAAAGTCAACAAAAGAAGTAATCAGCATGTGATCATTGAAATGTAAGTAGGGTAACCCCCTTGCCTACTGAAACCTGGTGGGTCCTATATTAAGTCTATGGGAATGAGAGCACGCAGAAGACAAGGGGTTAATGCAAGAAAGCATTAAATGCCCAGATGAAACCTTCACTTGCTTTGGAATCCCATAATTCTCAAATGAGTCGAGGTTGGAGGATATTGATGAAATGACACACACATATCTGTTTACTCAACAAGTAAGAAATGTCCTCCTGTGCGATGTGTTTAACAGGCATTATTAGGGATTCATTTGCTTAATTAACTGGGATGATACTAGAGGAATATCAATGTTGTATCATTAAGGACTTAACTTGTTGATTTAAGGTGCTTCAGATTCGGTGAGTGATTGTTACGGAACACAATTTGGTTCATGTTGTGTTCGAAGCCTTTCTTGAATTCTTTGAAGGAAGTCAATTTTAATAGAATCTTGCTAACAATGACTCTGATTGTATCAACCCGGGAGAAAAGTTTGTTGGATCAGTAACATTTATTGGAAGCAAGAAAAAATTGCTGGAAATCTTATCTTTGATCAGCACAACTCACATTTGCACAACTAGCAGAGATTTGGGGAAAATATCTTTTAAAGGGAGACGATGCAAAAGCAGGAACCTATTAGGTGCCAAAACATGGGTCAGTCAGTCTTTATTAAAATACTTTTTAAAATATTTGTTGTACTCCTTCTTTGGGCTAATATTTTTGAGTTTTGCTTTTTTTAAAGCCGACCGTAGATTTCAAGATGTTTGGATCGGTCGCAAATGGCAATACAACATTTTTTTTTTTAGGCCTACAATGTAATTCCCAAAGGTTTTTTGCTCTGCTGTGAAAACAGCTACCTTCAACAGTTAAAAAAAAACTTTGGATATTAATAGGTTTAATGATAAAGTTTAATTGTATTTAAAGATTAAGATTAGCATCTCTCATTTTCTCCCTTTTTCTCCCTCTTTCTCACTTGGCATCAGAAAGAGCTTTGTTATAATCTTTTCATTTCAGCCTTTGTTTGTGATTTATGTTAAGTCTCTTATATTTCCTTCTGGTATTTGATTGATGTTCTAACATACCTTTTCAATGTATTCTACAATACAGATATGTTGCGAAATAAGTTTTGTTGTCCCAATAATAGAAGTCGAATTTCTATGAATCTCTCAATTCTAAATTCTAAATTTTAATCTTTCTTTCTCTTTCATTCGACAGCTGCCGAAGACGGGAAGGCTGAGAGTGGAGAGGACTTCTTCCAGCGGGTAAGTCATGAAGCTTTCTGGAGCCCACGGCATTAATTAATGAAATATTAATTCATAGGTGAACAAATTTAAGACGGAAAATTTGGGAGATGATCATACTAGTTTGCGCCTGCTAATGCATAGGATTTGATCCTCTGGTGATGAGGCATGTTTTTAGTTTGTACCAATTAGTTTTAAAAGTTTCAATTAATGAAACTAATTATTAATTAATGATCTTGACATATTATGTATCAATTGGTATTGTTATTATTCTAATTTTTTCATTTTTGATTTTGTCTCTGTCTGTTGGTCACCTGTTGCTGTATTTGTTATTGTTTTTGTGACCCTGCCTCTTGCCAGTGGATGAGGAAATATTTTCTCTTCTTCTGGCAGAGGATCGACCTTGGTAATTTAAATGTATTACCTTTTATTTTTTTCCAAAATTAAAATGACTTAGGGTGATTTTGTGGAAATGTTTACCTCTCAATTCTAAAGAAATCAGGCATGTTTCTACAATTGAAGGGTTTGATACTAATTAATGAGGAGGAGGCGTGATGATCTTTCCCGGAATGCCCCACCCAGTGACCAACATAGGTTTTCCTGTCCAGTTCAAATGCAGAGCCTCCAAGGTTTGGGGATGGCCATGGTTTCGGTCTATAGTCTGACTTTCAGCCCTTTTTTCTTCAATTTTTCACATGCTGCATTGATATAGCTGAATCGCTTCTTTTCCTTTTCCAATGCTTACAGTATATATTACAGATATGTGTAATGTGCTGGTGTCTATACATTCCACCATTAGTTTCATATTCATTTTTATGCCTCCGCCACCGAAGGTGGTGCCGGAGGCATCATGTTTTCGGGTTGTCCGTCCGTACGTCCGTCCGTCCGTACGTCCGTCCGTACGTCCGTCCCGTTTGACCGTTATCACAATATCTCAAGAACCATTTAAGATTTAAACTTAAGACTCGGGAATAGTATTTATCACCATAGGAAGACGATCTGATTAGATTTTGGAGTACGTAGGTCAAAGGTCACAGGTCACAGAGGTCAACTTATGAAATTCCTTGTATTGAGTTTGTTAGCGCGATATCTCAAGAACCATTTGAGATTTAAACTTCAAACTTAAGGATAGTATGTATCACCATAGGAAGACGATCTGATTAGATTTTGGAGCACGTATGTCAAAGGTCAAGGGTCACAGAGGTCAACTTATGAAATTCCATACATTGAGATTGTTATCATGATATCTCAAGAACCACTGGAGATTTAAACTTCAAACTTGGTGATAGTGTGTATCACTATAGGAAAACAATCTGATTACATTTTGGAGCACGTAGGTCAAAGGTCAAGGGTCATAGAGGTCAACTTATGAAATTCCATACATTGAGATTGTTATCATATCTCAAGAACCACTGGAGATGTAAAAACTTCAAACTTAAGGATAGTATGTATCACCATAGGAAGACGATCTGATTAGATTTTAGAGCACGTAGGTCAAAGGTCAAGGGTCACAGAGGTCAACTTATGAAATTCCATACATTGAGATTGTTATCATAATATCTCAAGAACCACTGGAGATTTAAACTTCAAACTTAATGATAGTGTGTATCACCATAAGAAGACAATCTGATTAGATTTTGGAGCACGTAGGTCAAAGGTCAAAGGCCACAGCGCACATTATGAATGCAAAAACAGCTTGTGATCGCGTTATCTCAAGAACCGATTGATGGATTCATGCCAAAATTAGGTCATGTTTGTTACTTGCAGAGCCAATGAACTGAGTAGATTCTTGGTTCATAAGGTCAAAGGTCAAAGGTCATGGGCCCATTATGTATGCAAAAATAGCTTGTGAACGCATTCTCATTAGAACTGACAGATGGATTACTATTTAACTCAGAACATCTTGCAGAGCCAATGAACTGAGTAGATTTTATGGTCATGAGGTCAAAGATCAAAGGGTCATATATGTATATGAGAAATTGCTTGTAATCACAATATTCTGAGAACCTGTCAATGGATTACCATTGAACGTGAATTCAATTTTTTTTTTCTGTTTTGGTTTGTAAAATTGCTCTATAACGGAGGCATCATTTTCGACTGCGCGCAGTCGAATTCCATCTAGTTTGACACTATTTCATACTTTCTACTGTAAAATCAGAAACTGTTGTAAATTCTGCTAGATTTCCAGATCAGGAAGAAAAATATATGCTTTGAAAGAATGGAATTATAGTACTAAATTTCATCTTTTGTGAAATGTTTTGCCTTTTGAAAAGCTGCCATTTGGAAAGCTGCCTTTAGCAATATACAACAGTTTTAAGTTTTACTTTATTAACATCCAATGCGGGTCTGAATATGGCAACTAGACATTATGATACTTGACTTAGAGGTCATTGAACTCCCAGCACGCTGCCATGAGTAATGACAACAGAATACCCCAATGGCACTGATTTAATTTCATCCCGCTTCTCTGAAAAGAGATCCATCCAAATCCCAACCTTAATCCTCAAGATAGACTGTTAAAATATCATTAATCTTGATTTGGTCATTCATTGGTCGGGCATCTATTCATCTCACCATTTATTCCATTTTCTGATTTGACCCCAGTTGTCCCCCGGAAAGATAAAATGCTTTGAGTATGAGTATGACTCATGTTATCCAAGGAAGGACAGCATAGTCTTTGATTGTTAGTCTGTAGTCATGTTTGTTTATTTATATTTTGTTATATCGTTGTGATGTAAAAAATAAATTATCAGTTCCTTTGTTTGATACTGCTTCTGTTGGTGTATTAAACTGGTCCCTTTATAGAAAAGAAAATCTTTTGTTAGGATACACACTTTGTCACTCTGTTTGTTCATTTGTGTTTCGTCTTGTTCTTATCACAACATTGGTCATGTTTGTTTGTTTGTATTTTGTCCTATACCTGTGATAACAAATTTGATAGTTCTTTTGTTTGACACTACTCCTGTTTGATAATCAATGTGTCTTCTTTTTAACATTTCTTTGGGCTAGGACAGGTGATTTGTATTGTTGATTTGGTTGTTTCTTGGTATTATGTCTCATTTTGATAACAATCTTATTGTTTGTTACCCTTGTAAGGTATTTAATATCCCATGCCAAGCTTAATGTGGAGACTTGCTTATACATGTAGTTTCTTGTCTATGGGAACCGGGTGGTCCCTGTCATAAGCCTATGGGAATATGAGTACGGTACTTAGTCAACAGGTTATGTTTATTTTAATTTATTTATTATTCATTTGTTTATTTATTTATTTATTTATTGGTATTGTGAAACCACCTTATCATTCATTAGGACTTGTATGTACAGTTGATTAATTGAAAGCTTTTTCAAATAGGCCTACATGTACATATTGCAGTAGGAAAGTCAATAAATTATTGTTTTTCAGGTGCTCAAAATAATGCCAAGTTTGTCATAGGTCCATGATATAACAGTCCCTGATATTATTGAACAGGTGTTCGGATAGTAAAGTATGCAGGGGATCGGGAGATGACCCTTGACACCAGACACTTTTTCTGCTTCCTGTTACCACCTTGGGATTTGCTAGTATTGAATTGAATTCATATTTTTGGCTGCCTGCAAGAAAGCTGTAGCGGCTGTGTATTGTCAATGGTAGTAAAGGCCTTCTTGCGGTCAGCCAATAAAATAATATTTGGATCATTCTTCTATGCCTATGAAATATGTTTTGTACATGTAGCAGTCAGTACAATTTGGAGAGGGAGTCAAATAGTCAAATAATACAGGCTCTATGATCTCTACCATTGTAAGACATTTTATGTAAAGCAGATTTTTGTTTTGTTTTGTTACTACTGAGAATATTTCATCTGTGTGGAGCCAAAAGGGTGTTAATTCACCCCATTTTATACAGGGTTAACGCCTTTCTGACTCTGAAAAGGTGATTTTGTTTTTGTTGCTTTCTTGCATTGTTGCATATTCTATCTGCTAAGAGCTAGAAGGGCATTAAATCTAAAATTGTTTCATTTAATACAGAATAATGTCCTAGCTCTCGACAGACAATTTTTTTTAAAGCAATTCTAAGGGGGATTATCAATATCTACTGTCTTAAAGTTTCAGGCAATTATGAACATCTTTCTAGAGAGTAATTACTGCATTTTCCTCTAGAGAGTAGCTTCCTGCATGGTTATCTTCATAAACCACCTACTGTGTAACTTTGTCCTGTAATTGGTCAAATATGAAACCAAAACCTGTATCATTCATTGTAAGTTATTTTTAACAGTGAATTTGTGTTTGGTGGTCAACAAATCTGAACATTGCTTTGAAGTATATCATTTGGCATTAAAGATAAACTTGAGTTCTGGTAAAAAAAGAAAGTGAATTCTCACAGAATCTAACGAAACTTACACTGAATATTCAAGATTACAAATAAATGTCATGTGCCAAACAATTTTGGAAGAAAATGTATACTGGCTGAGTAATGAGCATAGAAAGATAAGGAAATCAGGGTAGTACTAGCCCCGACACCATGTGTGTTGTCCCATATACATCTTTCTGTGTAAGTGATTGTTACTTTACCAAGACTCTGCCAAATTTATGATGATTTTCATGACTCCAGAACCTTGCATTACACACCATTACTTACATGCTATATGATCAACTTTTCTGATCCATTCCACACCTTTTCTTTCACAATGCAATCGCATTACCAGAACTCAAGTTTATCTTTAAGGATATGTGACACATAGAATGGGTAATACTGTATTTCCTCCAGTTTTAATAATTCATAATCAGTGTGCAATTTCTTTTTTGTGTACTGACTTTTTTTTAATGAAAAGGCTATGGTTCAAATTGACTACATTTTTTATTGCTCATACTTCAAATCCATATATTTATTGCTGTAAGATATCTTAGTCTGAAATTTGTGAATCATTGGCAGATCTCTGACTTATGATAATCTCTGTAATTTTGTTTTCCATCATTGTAAATATTTGCCTTGAGCTACAATCATTCTTGATTAACATCTTTTGTTTTTGTTCATTTATTTCATTTTTTGGTAGATAATGCAGGAGACAGACACCACCATCACATGGCCTTCGAAATTAAAAATAGGTGCCAAGTCAAAAAAAGGTAGGTTGATCATTCTAGGAAAAATGTATTTGCTTTTCAAAGGTAAAAATAAGAGTAGTTTACCGAATGAAAATTAGGCTGATTTCAGTCAGTAATCAGCAATAAATAAGAGCCAATTATCAAAATTTTGCTTTGTTCCTAAAAAATTGTAGTTCTCACTTGTATTCTTGTACTCAATTGGGAAAAGGCTTAAACTATCTACTATTTGACAAGAGATGGCAGCAGACCAGATATTGAAAGGGCTCTGCTCAGCATTCTTGTCTTTTGGTAATTTTGTACAGACTAGTGGTCACACACTGACATTCCAAATTCTGATAATCAATTCCTAGGTCAATTTACAGGTTTGTCTGTAAAATTCTAGTGATTGGCCAGTGAATGAGCCTATACCTCCATGTTTTAGATTATTATATGCTTTGTGGTATCCGGAAGAGACCAAGAGATAGAACAGCAATTTCTCAACCAAAACATTTAACGAGCTTAATCTGATTGACTTCTGTCATGCTTTTGTTGGAATTTAGTTTCTATTTCCTGCTCATTTCCACCTAATTGACAATTGAATTTGACAAAGATACTGTGAAGACCTGACCACAAACCTAGAGTATCTCATTTTCCTGACTAAGGAGAGGGAGAGAGAGAAAAAGAGAGAGGGGGGGGGGGGGGGAGGGGGAGGAAAGAATGTATTTTGGTTTAAATGAAAACAAGGAATATGTCAGTTTAACAGAGTTTGTTGACTTTCATAATCCATTTCCCTACTCCAATCATGTCATGGGTAGAAAGTAAGTTTTTGATTACGGTAGATAGTCTACATAATCGTCCAGTTTACTAAATAAGTATTAAAAACCAACTCAGTAGAATCAACATCGCATGTATTGGTTGTTGCTATGCCGGGCAATCCTCAAGTTAGAAATTGGGTCACCAGGAGTCATATTCATTGAGTAAATATTAGAAGATATTGTATAGTTGTATGAATGAACTGCAAACTCAGATTGAAATGAATAGTTGGACTTATATTTCATATTGCTTAGATTCCAGACTATATACTTACAACCTTGAATATGGCTTTGTGGAATAATAAATGCGCAGATTGAAATGAGCTAGAACTCATATGAATCATACCTACCTTTCTCGGAAGGGAGACGGGTGCGTCTTACACAAATTAAGGAGCAACGTACCCCTACTGGGCCGAACCTCCAAGAAATGTTGGTTGTGGCTGTTCTCCTAGATCCCTCTGAATCATGGGCTTAGTTCTGTGGTGGGGTCAGGAGCAGTGTTGGTGGTATAATTCATAGTAGGTCCATGGTGGTATGGAAGACTGTGACCCCTGTTACAAAAGTGGTCTGAGGGTGCATCTGGGGTCACACCCCCCCCCCCCCCCCCCACAAGAAAAAAAGTTGAAGTTAAAAATGTGATGAGTATAGAATTCATCATAGAGCATTGTCACAGTAAATAAGTTGTACAACCATTTAAATCATTATCGATATTTATGTACCGGTTAAGTACATCGTTTTCTATTGTTAAATTTTGTATTGTATTTTCTATCATTTGTATTTTCACCGTCAAAAAAACCATTGGAAGCAAAAATTATTATGTAATGTTTGCATGCATGGACCACTAAAATAATCTTGAATCCTGAATCTTGAATTAGCAACCATTAGTTGATGGTAGCAAGCAGGTTCACGTCTGGTCAAAAGCTGCCATGGATTGCTTAATTAACAGGAGTTTTTTTCTTTCTGTTAACTGTCTCTGTTAGTCTGCAAAGGAGAGGCACAAATCTATGCTGATATATAAAGCAGATAATTTAATTCAAGCCAAATCAGCTACTTCATTATCATTTCAGAGATAAAATTAATGTTTTTAAAGAATAGCAGGCCTACACTAAAATGCAACATCAATGCTGTATAGGTTTTGTGATTTGACCAGCCAGTTTCTCTTTAATCATTATTTTCAACGTTTATACTAAAAAAGACTTATCTGTTGGTGTTTTTTTATGTGGTTTTTTTCTGTAATCACATGAGAAGAGAAACAATTCTCCCTATAAATACAAAAAATGGTTTGTTTTAGATGAAGAATTGAGAAGATTGCCAAATTCTGATCAGAAACTGTCTTCAAGGATCTACGTGCTATTCAGCAACGTGCCTCGTTATTTAAGCAATAAAAGATGATGAAGTATCACATCAATACTTTTTCCAGGATTAAGTTTCATGAGAAGAATACTGATCTTGAGCTATTCTGGGGGTGTTCACTGTGATATTTTCTGAACTAATAATATGGAATTGACCCAGATTTGGCAAAAATATGTCTTTGTGTTTTTGTCTTCTTTCAAGGGGACAATCACCCTTCAAAACTATTTATGATAAACAAAGCAATATAATAATAATAATAATAATAATATTTTAAAGTCCACTCCAAATTTTATTAAGTTAAACCGAAAATGGAAATTCTTTTTGCCCAATTTATCGTGAGCCCGGCAGCCACTGAGCAGTGCCAGATTGATGTTGCTCTATCCCTTACAAACAAGGTAACAACGTCTTTTAACGTCTAGTATGCATATTTTGCAGTATTAATATAATTTTAATTACATTATAAGATCAGCATTTTGGAAATCCAAAGTTTGTTACTAAGATAGTAATAATTTGTCATATTTGTGTATTGTAAGCCAAAAAATGTAGTGTAGATTATAGGCCATTATATCCTAAAATGTTGGCTTGACGTACAGTCTGTCTACATCCAAAAGTTCTTTTGCACCTCACGTGTACTGGGTCTGATACTTAGATAGATTTAGAAAACCATGATCAGTTCTTCTTGCCAAAATCTATTCAAAAGACATTAGCTTGGTCGTAAATGATGGGCACATGAGGTCATCAAATGTTCCATTTTTATTTACCACCCCCCCCCCCCCTCCCAATGATACTGAGAAATGTTATGCACATTATGTCATTAGGTTTGATACCAGTCAAGACGTAAGTATCATTGTCACATATTCTTTGAAAAGACATCAGCTTGCACGGAAAGTCATCAAATGTTCTTTTTTAGAGTGAAATTAGAAAAAAAAGTTCAATTACAATACCTGATGAGATATTAAAGGTACTATGTCCCTTTTGCAGCCAACCTCAAATGCTGTAGAACTTTGCAGGAGTTATGAATATGTCATGTATGTCCTATCTGTGAAATTTAAACGTTAGCAGTGTCCTCATATTCAAATTATGCAAGGAAACCCGTTTACTTCCTAGACTTCACCGTCAGACACTATTGAGTGACTGACTGGCTTTTTTTCTTCTTTGGTAATAACATACATGAAAAGAGTTGTAAAGGGTACATGAGCATTTGTCTATAACCCACTTCTTGTGATGGCCAAGTTTAAACTGATTGATTCTTTGCGCAGCATAAAACGTATGACCATTCGGTACAATTGTCTGAAAATCAAGACTATTACTTTTGGGCTCTATAGCCCTAAAGTCGATTTGACAACTAATAGTCGTTATTTTCCCACTTGAAGACATTTTCAAGCCCCACCTTTTTTAGGGAAGTTCTAAATTAGTATTATCTTTCAAATGCGGTTGGAATTTAACTTTTTCATTTTTTGGCCTGCAAATGGGACATAGTACCTTTAATAGCTAATTCCAGTTTATTGCATTGAGGGAACATGAACTATTTATTCTTCCATTGTCATCTGGTTAAGATGAAGAGAACATGCAGAACAGAGGGAGAACATTTTCTGGCTTCGTGCCAGCAGGATCATGAGTGGATTAGAAAAGCCATTATTTTTCTATGATTTATCATCATGACACGGAGAGAAACATTGTTATTGTCTTCCTACCGGGCAAGGTTCACGACAGGGTTGAAGTGTATGGTCCCTGGTAAGTTGTTAATGTTCACATACCAACCCTTTGTCTTAGGCATGACCTGTGAATGTTGAGTACCCAATGTGGTTGGTCGCCAGCAGTCGCATCGTTTTATTCCAAATAACGAACTCGCAGGACTTCTCGCGCATTTTGTGGTTATTATCGCTACTTGCAAGGTGTGTATTTTAAGAGGATCAATCTGTAATATAATCAAGGAGCATGTTTATTTCTCCAGGAGAAACATTTTTGCCTAAAACTTGTTTGAAACGGTATAGCTTGAATGTGAGAAGGAGGGAAATAATTTGCGTCATCTTTGATAATCTTGGACTCTTGTTTCTTGTGTCAGGCCATTGCTGAAGTCTTAATCGTTGTTTGAGAATTTTTCACGATACTTTTGATGGAACAACCATCGTGTTTAAAGCCCTGGATTATTTGTAGTTTTCACAAAAGAATAGAACAGGATAATGGATGACATCGGCATCATTTCTTTCAATTGAAAATAAAAGAATTCTTGAACTTTTGAAGTAAACAGTATCAAAAGTCTACTGTGACCTGGAGATATAGAATATGAAACTATACAAGCCTCATGGATAGGATGTAAAGTCATTTAGGTCCCCTAGCAGCTCATCTACAAGTGTAGAATTGCTTTCGACTTTCACAAGGTGACAAAATAGACTTCTTCGACAAGTGAGGCTTTGACATTTTATGTGCACTTTCACATCGTGACTTTTTACCTCGGAGCTGGGTATTTTTGGTGAGTTACAAAATATCACTTGTTGTTTTTCACATGCGGAAAATGTATTTCGGGACTATTCTATTTTTATTGTATTTCCTAGAAACCTAGATTATATTTCTTCTATTTTCTTATGGGGAAAAAAATGGAAAATAGCAAAAACATATTTTAGGCTAAGGATTTGGAACAAAAAATAGATGAAAAATATATTTTGAGTCAAAAATATTAATACAAAAAAAAATTCTGTGTTGCTTTTTTTTTTATTCACTATTTTGTGACAAGTTTTAGACTATTTTATTTAGACTAGGGATAGTTCAGAAACCTGTAGCATTTATTTGAAATTTATTTTTGCGACAGGTTTGTTGAAATATTTCTTTACATACATACTTAAATTAAAATATAAAAAATCAAAAATTTATATTTGAATAGTATGTTATCAGATATCACGTTTGTTTTATAAATCTAGACAAATTCTGTTCAGATAATCAGTCCCGATACTTTGGAGAAGCAAGATTATATGTTTTCTGAAAGTGATATACATTTTCTTTAATTACTCGATATCTATTATTTAAGAATTTATCGCAATACTCTATGAATGAAATGCTTATTATTCACACAGAAAATCAGCATGAATTCTCCTTTCCTTTCTAGCTGTAATTTCTTCTATAAAATTTGAGATTTTTATTTTTAATGTTTTATTTCTTTTTCTTTGAGTCAATTTGATAAACAATTCAACTTCGTTACAACCATGTGAAAACTATTTCTGTACTTTCTGTCCATCAAACTATTAAAACATATATTTTTCCAAGTTTCCTTGCAATAAAGGTCTACGCAATGTTTTGTACTCTTCCCCAATTTGGAAGTTTTCCCCAAGTCATCAGTAAAACATATCATTCTATCAGAAAAGTGACATTGTGATGAACAATAGTCATCAATCTTAATGCACCCCTGAAATACATGTGTCACTTTGCGTAATCTCATCCAAATGTTTCATCCTCTTGGTCTTTTATTGTCATCTTGGGACCGCCCCTTGTTGTTGCTATGGTACTCAGAGTGGCATGTCTGGTGTTGTAACACATGTTATTTCTTCTTTTTCTTAGTTATGAAACTTATGAAATATTACTATGTTGTGCCATATTTGTCAGATTATGATTTTTTAATGATATTCTTGGTAAAAATCTTCTTTTTTAATTGTTTTTTCTTTTTTTGGCCCGATTTTTCTCATGATCTAATAAAATAGCCTTTGTATGATTACATGTGTGTTTACATCATATATAATTCTTTCTCATGATCTGTTACTATACATTGTGCTATATCTGTCTGTTTGTGATATTCCTGTTAAAGCTTATCTGCCGTAGTTTACAGGAGGGATTAAACCGCTCTACAAGGTCACTGGACAGATGGTTATCTCATCAACTCAGCGCTCAGTTAACATAAGAAAAAGAGGATCAGGGGGGACCAATGGTCACTGATTAGGCATTGTTTGTTATATAGAGGGCGCAAGTAGCTACCAGTAGTGCAGTGGGCCTTTAAACCCTTTTTAATGTTTTTTGGGGGTCCATCTTCTTAGATATGGTCCAATTCTATATTTATTGTAGAACATTTGTGTGATAATGTTCACATTATTTATTTTTGGGGCCTTCTTCCTAATTATGGTCTATTATTAATATGTTTTGCATATTCATTTTGTCTGTTTGTGGTATTTGAATAATATTCTTGGTAACAAATTTTGTATGTGGTTTCTCTTTTGGGCCCTGTAGTCATATTTATGATCATTCTATATTGCTAGTAGGGCTGTGCAAAACAGTGTAATGAGGTACCCGAGTACACTCCCAGGCTCACAGGCGAATACTCGAACACTCGGCAGTTTCTCAGGTCCCTCGCTGAAAACGCATGCAACTTTACTTTGAGTTGCAGTTGAAGGCGCCGATTTAATAAGAATAATAACAGTTAACAATGCTGTTTTAAAAACCAAAGATGGCAGAATAATCCATTTTCCTCCAAGTCCAAACAGAAATCTGGACATTTGGTCCCAGTTTCTGAAAGGTGAGTTTGACAGTGCTTGAGTTGGGAAACATTTTTACCGACGGTACCATGCCAGCGGGCGCGTAAGCGTGGGCCTGGACATTTTTTTTTTTTGCGGCCGAATATTCGGGTACAAGAAATCATACCCGAGTAGTTGTCAACCGTGCAGGTACTCGAGCATTCGACTACCCGTCACAGCCTTAATTGCTATAAAGCCTTTGTACAATTTATTGCCAGGCCTTATTCTTCTTTGTTATGATCTGTTGATGTACTTTGCTGTTTAGCCATGTTCATGATTAGTGTGGGCTTTACTTTCCATAGTCATTGTGATCTACTGCTGTATTTTCCTTTGTAACCTGTTTATGTTCTTCTTATTTCTTGCTGGGGGACTTGGAGTTTACCTTTAATTTAGCCTGTTCAAGCTCTTGTTGAGATCTTTAATGTTATTTCTTTCTTTTTTTTTACATTCCTTTAACTTATAATTCATAGTCAATTTCATTTCTTTTTGGTCATAAAATTGAATTGAGCTTGTGCTGTATAATTTTTCATGGTCTATTTTCTAATGGTATTGTCTCTTATCTTTCTGTTCGATTTTCTCCATTAAGTTCTCAATATCTTTTTTGTATAATTCCAAACTTTTTAAAACACTTTTGTATCTGCCCTCCTTTGATATTGAAAGTATTGTACAAGCGAAAGATTGCTATTAAAGCAAATATGACCAATGTGAATTTTACTGTAATTGTTGCATACTGCCCTCTACATGCATAATTGTGTTTGGAAGTAATTTGTGAAAGAAGTGGACTTTGCAGTTCTCTCTGCTCCTCTCTCTCTCTCTCTCTCTCTCACTCTCTCTCTCTTTCTCTCTCTTTTTCTATCTCTTTTTCTATCTCTTTCTCTTTCTCTATCTCTCTCCCCTGTTTACACCCTTCCTCTTTAAGTGCCCTTTTCATTGAAAAAAACTATTTTATCAAGTATTATTTTTACTTGAGATTGTATTAACTATTCATTTTATTTCATTTTATATTATCAAAAATTGTAGAGCTTGTTTATATTAACCTCCAGAAAAGACTGCTGATTCCTTGGAAATATTAAAGATATATGCCACATTGTAGTTCATCAAAGTACAATTTATGATGTAAATTATGGATATTTTAGGAAACAGTCCAAACAAAAAATTTTGTTTGAAAGGAACACATCTCCCCCTAATGAATTTTCATTTCAGTACTCAAAATAACTCCAAGTTCCAGTATTTAAGGTTAGTCATTCTAAAAATAAAGGCTCTTTTACTAAAAAGGAGACAACAATTAATGTTTCCAAATGGTGTGTAGTCATATATTCCAGCAGACTTGATGTTCAAATATATGTTGCAGATTTATGGGGATTTGTTCACCGTACTTCTTCAAGGTTTATCTGCCAAGTTCACTGACTTAAGAATACCCCTCTGACCCACTTCCTGAGCAAGTTTGTAAACAAATTCTACAAATTGGCCTCATATTTAGGTCTATCTAATCTAAAGGAGCCTGAACTTTACCTCAAGACCCTATAATTGGATTCAGAGAGTGAGAAATTATTAGTCAATTGTCATGGACGAAGGTTGGAATGTCTTTCTTGCTACTGGTCATGGGAAATGGCAATATTGTCAAAAATGAACAGCCAGAAGGACGTTATAACTCATGTGCTGTTGTCCTTCTTGCTAAAATCAGTTGTCAATTTTGAGTCTGACAAATTTTGAGACATGGTATCATTCTATGACATCCAGGTTTCTCTGTATAATTATATAGACATTTGATGTAAAGTTTATTCAGAGATGTACTCCTTGTTTCATTTACAATTCTGCTTTCTTTCTCCTTCTCTTTCTTTAGATATGGTTCTTCTCCATCCTCTTCCTCACCTTCTTTTTCTCTCCTCCCCCTCTTCTCATTCATTTCTTGGTATTAATTATGATGATATCATAATCAATATAAAGAAGAAAACAAAGAGAAGATGGGGGAAAAGCAGAGGAATATTGGGCATGTGTTTGTCATGCCATGGTGAAGTAGGCTCTGGCTTTCCAACATTCCTCCAATATTCCTCTTCCTTTTTGCTCTTCTTCTCTCTTCTCTCTTTCCTCTTCCTACTTTTTCTCTTTCCTATCATTTGTCAATTATACATTACCTATAGAAATATTTTCAATATTTTTTTAATTGTGTACACTTAGCATCACATTTCATCTTTTCCTCATGTCATTTCCTTTTGAAAATATTAGATAATAAGTTTTACTCCTCTTTTCTTCCCATTTATACACTCCCTCCCACAGAACCTCAATCCTATGACATGCCATATGTTCGTTCAGAGCCAGAACAGTTTTAACACTGTGATAAAGTATATGAGTTAATGCCCTTCTGGCTCCAAACAGATAAATTAACCCTCTACTGGATACCAATAAATATCTCCCTTTATGTCATTTTTGATGTTTTTTTGATAGGGCATATATATATATGTAAAGGCAATGTTCAGCTGATATACTATCCCTGATATGACTGTTTTCCAGATGGTCTATACATTTTTTTTTTAAATTATTATTTGTGTTAATCCTAGCTTTGTTTCCCCAACCACCTCTATATCTTTACATTTCATAATCTATTTGAAATATTAGATTACTAGAGGAGAAGAAATAAAATAATACCAGCCCATAGATATTGGAAACTTTTGAACTGTATGTTGACCACACATATAGGAATCTTGTTTCTTTGTTCTCTTTGAATAAATTTATCTTTTACTTTCAATATCACTGTCAAACATCAATATATCGAACGAGACTCATAATTTTACTTATGATACTAAATGAATCAAGAGAATTCATCATCAAACTAACTTTTCAGGCCCAGAATGATCCCACAGCAATAGTATAATATTGTATAAACTAACAATGTGTTTATTGCTTTCGGCTTGGTGCAAAAAGATTCTTACTCGCCAACATCCAATGCTAACTGGGTGATTGTATAATAAGTGAACATGCATGGAGATTGTGTGTACAAAATATGTTCGCACTGTTCCATGTCATATCCTACTCTCGACTTAAGACGTTTATGGACACATCAAAATAATAGAATACCCGTCAGGTTAAGTTCAAAGGTCTTGCTGCTGTTTAAGGGAAACAAAAATTCCTCTCCGGCAGGTTTTTTTTAAAATTCTCTCCAGGATACGTGATCCTTGTTTGTTATCATTTCTCATTGCCGTTAATCTGAAGATGGTTGATCTATTGTGTGAGCAGAAACAGAGCAGGATGTGTAATATATAAATGTGATGCTACCACTTAGCATTTATAGTCTCCTTTGTTTTCTCTCGTCTGCTGGAGGTAGAAAGGTGCCTTATCTAATTTAACGCAGCGTTAATGCCCTTCTGAAGGTGAACAGATATTTCTGCTTTTATGATTTTCCGTTTCATTCAGTTGTGAAGATTCTTGAAGAATATTCAGAGATAGTAATGGTAACAAGTCTTGTTGTTCTTTGGAAACATACATCCGTGTTGAGAAAGCACAGCCATTCTTGTGTACTGATACATTTATCTTATTGTCTGTTTTGGAACCAGAAGGGCGCTAACTCCTATACTTTAACAAAGAGTTAAAGCCCTTCTGATGCTGAACAGATGTTATGTTCAAATGATTATTGAATATTTAGTGCCTCCTCCTCTTTGAAGTGGAAAGAAGTGAAATTTGAAGAAACAAATAATATTTTGCAAAATAAATTTAGAGTTTTTCACTGCTCTAATTAGAAGAGTCAACCTTTGATGGAATATGCTCAAACTCATTTGGATATTTTCAAGTTGAATGGTAAGTATTTAAAGCTTTTTGTATGTGTCGTTTGAACTAGATTAATGTTGAATACAAAATTTATGTTGAATAATCCTTCATAGTAGATGTATATTGGTCCTCATATATTCAGCTGGTATTCGATTCCAAAAAGGAAAGGTAAATTGCCAAGTTGCAGCATCTGTCCATTTCTTTTATTATTTTTTCAATCAGTTTAATCTTGGCCATCACAAGAAGTGGGTTATTGATGTAGACAAATGCTCATGTACCCTTTACAACTCTTTTCATGTATGTTATTACCAAATGAGAAAAAAAGCCAGTCAGTCACTCAATAGTGTCTGACAGTGAAGTCTAGCAAGTAAACGGGTTTCCTTGCATAATTTGAATATGAGGACACTGGTAACGTTTATATTTCACAGATAGGACATACATGACATATTCATAATTCCTGCAAAGTTCTACAGAATTTGGGGTTGGCTGCAAAAGGGACATAGTACCTTTAAATCCTGATATCTTGAAGTTGTTCCCCTTTCAAGCCCGGTCCCTTGCTTCTCTACCTTGGACTTGGTGGCTTCATACAGTCGAAATCCATACCCCTTTGCTATCCTAATCAAAACAAATGTGCCCCTATCAGGGATCTCTATCTCAATCGACATTTAATCCTACTTCAAAAGAAGTACCTTTAACTTAATCAAAATACATAAGTCATTACGCGAGGCCTCATTTCACAATGGCTGCCTTCTGAAGAATCAACCACCCATTGCCCAATGAAAAAGACTCCTGAATTAGAGGTATTGTGAGTAATATGGGTGATAAAGCAAAGTTTTATAGCTACTTGACTTTTAATTCTTGAGGCAGTGTGACTCAATGAGGACAAGGCATTGTTGGCTATTTTATGGGTTGATTTCCAATTCACAAGTAAACGTGAATATAGCCGCTGCTAATTGAAATTGATAGTGTTTGTTTGTTGACTGAGCTTACAGATGAAAACAAGGTGTATCTATGAAACAAATATTTGTCAGGTAGTAGAATGTAATCAGATTTAGCCATTTTTTTCTTCTTCAGTATAATTGTATCACTCATTACTCAAATTGTTTATTCATGGATGTCCTTGTTGGGTTTTTTTCAAAATTAATTTGAAGACTACAGGTAGATTTACCCCCCAAAAGAAAAAGAAAAAGAAATGCTGTTTCACAATTCATATCGCTCCATAGTTTGGTCAATTTTACGTTGGTATTTCATTTCTTTTTATCTTCCCTTTTCCCCCTCCCTACCTCCTTTTTCTTTCTCCTCTTTCCCTGTTCTCATGCTCTGTTGACCCCCTTGACCCCCTGTTGATCCACCTTTCCCTTATGTTTTCTCCCATCCCCACAGCTTTCCACCGCTTTTCAGCCTCTTGTCACTGATGTTCCACTCCACCCTCTCTCTCTTTCCCTCCCCTCCCCACATCCCCTCTCATCCCCTCTCCCTCCCCTCTCCACACCCCCTCTCCTCTCCACACCCCCTCTCATCATTAGGTTCATGCTCTCATCCCCTCTCCCTCCCTTCTCTCCCTCCCCCTCTCTCTCTCTCTCCCTCCCATCTTCACCCCTCTTCTCCTTTCTCCACTCCTCTCTCTTTCTTTCTCTCTCTCTCTCTCTCTCTCTCCCTATATCTCTCTCTTCTCTCCTCTTCTCTCTCTCTCTCTCTCTCTCTCTCTCTCTCTCTCTCTCACCTTCGCATAATGAACTCAAGAGCTATATTGACAGAAGTCAAGTCCTTGGGGTTTCATTCATGCAATTTGGGAGTCAGCTAATCCCTCTTTTCATGTCTTTCTACCTGTGTTTTTTACATGTTTATTGAGGTTTCTCTCATTTACCTGGAATTCTGAATGATCTGTTTGACCAAGCAGCCCCCTCCCCCAACCAAAAGTGTTAAACCATACTCTGTATTGGAGAAATGTACTATCTTGTACTATCCCTTCGTGTACATTTTATTGATTATGGAGTGGAAAATTCATCTGGAAAGTAATTGAACACTATTTAAAGGCACACTGTCCTACTTGTAGCTACTTGCCCCCTCTATATAGAAAACTTCCCCAATCGGTGCCTGTTGGTCCCCCATGATCCTCTTTTTCTTATGTTAAATGAGAGCTGAGTTAATGAGATAGCCATCTGTCACAGTGACCTCGCTGGCTCGCCGGGTGGTCTAATCCCTTCTAACTGAAGTAGTAAAGCCTGCCTTTAAAGCGTGGCATCTGTTTCAATTCTTAATTTCAAAAAATATTTATATAGATAGTTTTAGCATTTGTTGCAGATTTGAAGTGCATTATAACTAAATCTTGTTAGAAAATAATGCAAGAACAGACATATTCATAAATGATGCCATGAAATTCATTAGTTAATTGGTCATTCATCCCATATATAGTGGGGTCAGTCACTCTGTCACTGTGTTTGATAAAGTCATAGATTCATGAGCATGGCCATATTCAAATCAAATCCATGCAAATTTATTTTTGTTGTTGAAAATGAACAAGTTAATAGAAAATGTACACATTAGAAAATGGACTACACATTATGAAGCTTTGAAGTTTCTATATGTGCTTATGTGGGGGTATGAAAATAGGTTGCTTCTGGACTGTGTCTATTCTCTTGCATTGGTCTTTAAAGATAGACTGTTAGAGCAAAATTGGAGGACTTGGTTTACCTTGCAGAAGAAAAAGTTTTTTATTTGACCAGTAGTGGCCAAGGATGCCTGTGAGGCTTATAACATGTAGGTGTGATGGGAGTGAAATCTCATACATCTTCAAAGAATTTCCACTTGAAAATCTATGGAATCAATGCACTTGCAGGGTATTTCGTTATTTTGTTTAAAGAAAGGGGGCGTAAGCCATGGAAGTATAGACTAGATCCATTTTTCTTTTACCATACATGATATGATATTGCTCAATTTCTTTCATGCTTCCCTTTCTCTAATGCTCTTCTCTCTCTCTTGTCTTCTTTCTCGCTTTGTCAGTTTCCCCCCCTTCTCTTATGTTTTCTTGCATTTAATGCACAAATTTTTCCCCATCTTCTACTCCCCCCCCCCTTGTTTTAAAATAAATGTTTTGTTTAGTCTCTCTTTTTTCCTTTTCTCTCTTCAACACATTCCATAATCCTTACTTTTATCTGTCCACTCTGTATCATTACAATATTCCATTCTTAAACTAGCAGACATCGCTGCACAGAAGTTTCAATTGTTTGTTAGGAGCAAGAAGAAATACTACTTGTACTTACAACCACTGTTACATAACAAGTATTTACCCCTGAAAGGTAAACAGTACAAGGGCTATTCACAGGTACAAGATGAGTGAAAGTTGATTGTCCTGCCCTGCAAGAGAGAATTCTTGTTTTGGGCCGGCCCCCAGAAAAAGATGCTGCCAAAAGTGCAGATCCGACCACAAGTTTGTGAATGCTTTATATAGATCCTGAGTGGTCTGTACTCTTAATACATTTTGCAAGTCCAAACTTCTGTCAATTACTGTCACTCATTTGTATTACAAGTTCTCGACCCACCCTAGTGAAGGGAGAACTCTTGTTTTGGGCTGTCCCCCAGAAAAAGATGCTCCCAAAAAGGAAGATCCAACCACAAGCATGACAAAATTGTAATTTCTTAATATAGTCCTTAGTAGTTATTACCTTACAAGTCCAAACTTCTGTCAAATACTGTCAGTTATTTGTTCTGGAGCGACTAAAGACTGCCAACTGACCCAGGATTTGTAGTGCAAAACAGGAATGATAGGTTTTAAAGAATAGCACATATTTTTTTTCAAATGCAAATTAAAAGCTTTACAAAATTGCTTCATCAAGAAGTAAAGTAAAAGTTTGAATATGAGAGGAAAATAGAAACATTAGTCTCTGCATTAGAGTTTCTCCATTTTTACCTCATTTTGTTCAGATAATATAAGAAATTTAAGACTACTTACTGTAACATGTCTAATCTCTAAAGATTCAAGGACCAAAAAGATCAAGCCTTGAAAGTAACAATTCAGAACAAAACATTTAATCCTTGAGCTCTCAAAGAAATCCTGAAAATAGGTCATCATGCCCCACAGTCTCTACATCATTCACTTATGTGTTGCATATACATGAGTTGTTGTAATTTGTTTTACTTTGTAATAATACAAATAAAATGAGAGAGGGAGGGCATATTGCAATTTTGTTTACAGGGTGCTTATGTGTAAAACTGAAGAGACATGTGTGAAGAAAACAAATACAAATATGTGCATTACTAGAAACCAGATTGATCTATTCAGTATGTTTGGCTATTAATATTTAACTTTTTAGAGTTTACCTTTTACTTTGGTGCCTAACTTGGTTACACCTAAACAAGACAACAAAAACTGTTTGCATTTAGTAGTTAATTTTGAGCAAGTAAGTATTGTAGTTAGTAATTAATATTAAGACCTAAGGACTGACAGAATGATGATACAAGTGTGAAGACTGAGAATTTCAAAGTCTATGGGTTAATAAAAAAAGTTGAAAAAAGTTGAGAAAATTGAAAAAAGTTGAAAGTTGAAGGCCTGTTGAGAGCCAGAAGGGCATTAACTCTTTGTATAATGATAGAGTTAATGCCCTTTTAACTCTTAACAGACTAGTCATTGGTTGCCTGCTTAAAGGCTGTATGAGCTATGTCTTGTCAGTTGCAGTAATGTCCTTCTTGCAGGCAGCGGACAAAATTCATCTGTACTGAAAGGCAGTGAAAAGCAGGCTTTGAGATCTTTGCTCCATCCACAAGATGTCCTGTTGCAATCAGACTCCATCTCACTCAATATTTGGAGCTCAATGCCCCTTCCCCTCGGCCCCTAGCTGTCCGTGTATTCCTCATGCAAACATCGCCTTGGAAGGCGGGGGCGGGCTAGGGGGCATTTGTTCTGCTTTATTCATCCCATTCTCTCCTCCTATTATCGCCCCTTCTTCATCTTGAATAGCATCCATTACTCTGGCTTCATCTCTGTATCATTCTGAGGAGTGATAACTCCTTGATTGTAATAAGGAAATCTCAGGATGTCATTATTCTAAGAGTGTGTCTATCCCATTTTCTTTTCTAGATTAAATCAAGAAATTTCAAGATTCTTCTTCATTCTGAAAAACATCCATTACTCTGGCTTCATCTCTGTATCATTCTGAGGAGTGATAACTCCTCTATTGTAATAAGGAAATCTCAAGATGTCATTATTCTAAGAGTGCGTCTATCCCATTTTCTTTTCTAGATTAAATCAAGAATTTCATGATTCTTCTTCATCCTGAAAAACATCCATTACTCTGGCTTCATCTCTGTATCATTTTGAGGAGTGATAACTCCTTGATTGTAATAAGGAAATCTCAGGATATCATTATTCTAAGAGTGTGTCTATCCCATTTTCTTTTCTGGATTAAATCAGGAAATTTCAAGATTCTTCTTCATTCTGAAAAACATCCATTACTCTGGCTTCATCTCTGTATCATTCTGAAGAGTGATAACTCCTCTATTGTAATAAGGAAATCTCAAGATGTCATTATTCTAAGAGTGCGTCTATCCCATTTTCTTTTCTAGATTAAATCAAGAATTTCATGATTCTTCTTCATCCTGAAAAACATCCATTACTCTGGCTTCATCTCTGTATCATTTTGAGGAGTGATAACTCCTTGATTGTAATAAGGAAATCTCAGGATATCATTATTCTAAGAGTGTGTCTATCCCATTTTCTTTTCTGGATTAAATCAGGAAATTTCAAGATTCTTCTTCATTCTGAAAAACATCCATTACTCTGGCTTCATCTCTGTATCATTTTGAGGAGTGATAACTCGTTGATTGTAATAATGAAAGCTCAATACATTATCGTTTCAAGAGTGGGTCCATCCCATTTTTATTTCTGGATTAAATCAAGAACTTCACATGATTCTTCTTCATCCTGAATAGCATCCATTACTTTGACTTCATCTCTGTAACATATTAAGGAGTGATAAGGAAAGCTCAGGATGTCATCGTTCTAAGAGTGTGTCTATTCTCTTCTTCTTGGGCCCCTACAGGTTACCACATTTTGTGATTGAATTTGAAAATAACTTTGTATGGATGCACCTTCAGTTTCTTTCAAAGCTAAAACGCATTGATAGTTACAAAACCTGCATTGTTTATGTTTGCTTTCTCAAGAAGAGAATGGTTACGTTTGGGTGAAAGCTTGCTTGCTTAGAACCCTTAGCAGTGTATGAGCATTTCTAGGATTGTGAGAAGTCTTCAACCAAATTAATGAAAGACTAACAATTTGTTCTACTCGACACCCACGGATCAAGATATCTAAGAAAGGAAGTCCTACCAGCATAATCATCTCCTAACAAATTCTGCTTTTGCGTACTTGAAAATGCAATATTTTGTACAGAGAATGAGACAATTGCTTCTCGGAATAGTATTTAACACTTCAGATGATTCCAATGACTCAGTATTTTGTGTAAGTGTTCACCTATGCCCTTTTCCTACTAAGAAAAATAAGAAATGCAATTTTATATGTGTTTGTTGTATGTAAGATGACTTAGATGCATATTATCTGGGTGGAATGGGATCTGCAACCTCCACAAGGATAGCAAGATTCTGACACATTCAAATTGTTTTAAATATACTATTTGATATTTTCAAATGGTCCTGAAAGTAATTGAGTTTTGTTTGAAATCTTATAGTGTAGGGAAAATATCACTCAAATTTTGAGGAAAATGATTAATATGTAGTAATGGAAAGTGACTGTTAACTTTCAACAAGTAAGAATTTTAATTGTGCCACAGTACAAATAGAATAATAATAAATAATCACAGATACAATCATAACTAAAAGGGGTAATTTCAGATTAATTCCTTATTATTGTCATCACCCATATAATCCTGCTTCCTATAACATTTTAGAGAGATTTTTTTAACCTTTACTTTCAGAAGTTAAAAGAATTACCTTTTATCTAATGTCTTTGTAAACAAATAATTGTCTAATGAATTGAAAAGAAGTGAAAGGCCTATTTGGCTTCTGCTGATATGAGTAATTTTGATAGTGGTCAGCGGTAAGGAAGATAAAAGAAAAAAGTTGTCATGGTTACAAATATAAACAAACATTGGCAAACTCGTAAAAGACAAAGCTTTTGAGGAGTATTCGTAAAAGTGAGTCAATACTTTAATAGCTTAAATCCTTTTCATTCTTTCTGCTTCATCCACCTATATTGGTCACAATGATCATGTGGTTTAGAATACAAAAGAAAGCTTTTTTAAAGAATTGGTAAAGGTAGCACTTCATTTGCGTTAAATAGAAGATGAATTGTGAAGAGATTAATGAAAGTGGTGAGGGAAGAATTCAGATGTATATATGGACAGAAGACAATTTTCACTTGTGATATCCAAACAGCAGTACAATATATATTAAAGTCAAACCTGCTTTAGCGCCCACCTGAATATATAAGAATTACATTTCTATTTCCCTTGAAACAATGATTATTTTTTAAATAAGTGCTAAAGGAAACCTGTTTAGAAAGACCACCTCCCTACAAAGACCACTTTTTGTGGTCCCCATGGGTGGTCTTTCTATACAGGTTTCACTGTATATCATGAACAGAGAAACTAAAGAATATTAAACTGTGGAATGAAGACAGCATTGATGGTTCCTTTTCTAAAATCTAGCTTACGATTAATGTTGGGTATTTTTAATCATTATAATTAATTAATATAGGTGTGAATGAGTGGAATATTGAACCTTCGAGAGTCAGGATGAGGGGAAGGGGCATTTCTTAAATTTTAATGAAGATAGAAGTTTAGGGAGTAGTCATTATGAAAAAGAGCAGAGTGACTAGAAAGAAAGCGAGGGAGAACTGAAAAATAGTGAGGGGGGGGGGGACTCAGGGACTGAGAGAAACAGAGAGAGACAGAGAGAGAAAGAGAGAGATTAGCATTTTCCTCAGAAGTTTCATTGTATCTCTGCCTATTGTAATTCCATACTACTTCAGTGACGTAAAGTGAAAGAATTCCCACCAACATCGGAGTGAAGTGGTTACCCCAAGAATGACTTCAAAGTTTGCTTCTTGCTTCAATGAGTAGAATCAAGTCATGAGTCATACATCTATCCGGTATCCGCCCTCATTTTTTTAATAAATAAAAACAAGAGTTGTATCCACCAAGGCCCCTACATTTTTTGTTGTTGCGATATTGATCTCTTCAACAGGGCTCAATTCTGGCTTTTGAAGTTAAAGCCCATTTCTATTTTTGGTAAGCATATAAAACACTTTGCCAGATTTGTTTGGTTTTAGTTGATAAAAATATGGAATCTGTCAAAGTGTATTATATGCTTACCAAACTAGAAATGGGCTGTATCTTCAAAAGCCAGAATAGAGCCCTATACTAACAAGCTATTGTAAAATCATAATCAATATCATCTTCTTCTTCTTCTCCTCCTCCTCCTTCTCCTTCTTCTCCTTCTCTTTCTTCTTCTCTTTCTCCTTCTCCTTCTCTTTCTCTTTCTCTTTCTCCTCCTTCTGTGGCATATCTTAATGGAAAAAGCATTTTAATGTAGGGTTACCATGATTTTTTTCTTTTTTTGGGGGGGGGGGGAGACAGTTACCATAGAGTCCTCTTTGTGCCACTCTGTGACTACCAGGAGTCCAAAATACTTTCCAAAATGGGTCAGGTATGGAACAGAAATCAATCATAAAAAATAACTTATATGGCTTTCTTTCGTGAAAAAGTGTGTTCCTTTTTATCATTAGGTGTGATGTTTATATTGGCGAGAAATTGAATTAACCTCACCTTCAGAACAGAGATGTCTCGATCTGCTCAGCATATAATTGTTATCCGAATTAATGGTACATAACCTTGGCGTTAGTGGGATATATGCTCTATTCTAAGTCTTCTTAGCCTTTATACTGTTCTCTTTTCTCCTAATCTTTTCTTTAGCCACCCACGGTTAATGTCTGTTCTTATATTGTTGTTCAATGTCACCCTTGTCGATCCCCTAATACCGTTGCACATACCTTCTTATTTTTTATGTGCGCCCCTATTTTTTTCCTTCATTTCTTTAGTTTTTTGGGGGGAGGGAGGAGCTAGGAGCAGGGAAATTGTATTGTATAGTAGGGCAAGAAAATGACAGATTCCAAGATGAACTAGCTAGATTTGAGATAGGAAAACTTGAAAAAATCATTTCATAATGTAATAATTCTACCATTACTTTTTCTTTTACATGACTTATGTACATATATATATATATATATATATATATCTTTAGTATGTCTCTGTTTACACTTCAACCTTTTTAATGTTCATATAACAGAATTCAAGACAAGTTCATGATACGTTGATGTTTATGTAACTTGAAAATGTAAAACATTTTGACATGATCAAGGAAGTTTCTTTAACTCTTTAAGGAGATTAACTGTAAGTATAAGTAGCTCACATGTCTTTTCTGTGGGAAGGTGTCGTTAGCTGCCTGAAATAAAGCAAATGACCCCACCATTAGTTAAAGAACTAAAGGTTGAATACCCTCCTAAGCGATTTCCATATTAAGCAATCGCCTACTGGAAATGGTTGGACCATGGGTGGACCATGGGTGGACCCTGTATTTAAGCGTAGGGGAATGAGAGGATTCAGGAGTTAAGGGGTTAAGGAATGAAATCTTCTGTGTATAGCATGGCTTGAGATGGGTTGAATATAAGAGGAAGCATTTCCAGTGTCTTTTTATTCAGCTTTGTCCACCGGTTGGCTTCCTTCGCAAATACGTGCGAGGAGAGTGGGTGATAGAGCAAGAGAGAAAGCGAGAGAGGAAGGGAGAGGGGAAAAGAGAAGAGTCTCTCTTTGTGATCATTGATGCATCCAATCACTTTCTGTGGTGAAGTACAGTGTATAGATTCACCTACAGAGGGTCATTGTGTCGTTTTTTGTTGGCAGAGACTTAAACCAGAAGCTTAGTGCTTGGGATAAGAGGCCAAGGAACGTAATGAAGAAGAAAAGCTCGGTGAATCTGAAGAAGAAAAGTAACTGATAAAGAGAGGGAGAGAGAGAGAGAGAGAGAGAGAGAGAGAGATGAGGCAGTGATTGGATTGTGAAGTTGCTGAGAGCAAAGAGATCTCTTTGCTGAGAGTGTGTCTTTTCACATGCATATACAAGGCATCAGGGTGCTAATGTTTGCGTTTCCTCTGAGCGGGGAGACACTGGATGGAATAGTATTGGGAGTATCGGTGGTCGTGCTTCCTTGCATAGTTTGTTGATTAACACAAGAAGGAGAGTACGTGGGGTAGAACTTTCCTAGGAGACCGTACTCCACACGATGCAACTCCTTTAGCGCTGCCTAGATCAAGTGTATTGTCAGTATTTTTGTTGGAAGACGGTTGCAATTCCCTGAACTGCGTGGAGCTGGGTCAGAGACACTTGTTGGCTTCATATTCTGACAGCGTGTCGTGTTTTCCTTCAAATATATCGAGAGAAGAGGAAAAAATGTTTTGTGGTCACTTCACAGCTTGAGTTCTCAGCGAGGAAACTAGGTTGGAGGGACCCGACCCTTGCGAAGCTCCTCCCAAGAATTGTCTCTCCAACAATGACAGTGATGTCAAGTTCAGATAGCTTGCAATCTTGTTTGTGGTGCTAGGATCTGAACTCATGCATAGGATTTCACAATAGATCCTATGCATGCAGTGTAGACCTCTGACAGTTTAAAGTGTAGAAAAGAGGAGTACGGTGGATTACTATTTGATATTGACTAACTTGGAAGGTTTACATTTGGAACTTTACCACTACCTCAAGTTTTGATGAACTCCTTTAGTTATGGTAAGTGTCTTCTTATTTAATAGACTGAAATCCTTTTGAATGTAGCATATTTTGCACATTATTAGCAAGGTGCAAGTTTCTTATCGAAATTGAAATAGCTATTGAATATTTATTGGTTCCCACTGTAGTCAACAAAGATAATATGTTGGTAACTTTTAAAAGAAACTTTTCATTCATACTCAAGATAGTAGTACAAATACCGCAGATCACACACAAAGGTATGTAAAAAAAAAAAAGTGGCAGGTATGGCCCACAGCAATGAATTTACCAAAGCAGGGCCTTATACAGATAAACATAAAACATAACGTTGTATAGATACGATACATAGTTCAAATGAAATATTACCTGAAAAAAATTATTTTACAAAAATAAATGGGATATAATAAGTATGTGTTTTTGGTAGGTATAATATAAGTATTACTGTAAAATATTTATGTATTGCTTATTTTATGATTGTTGTTAAAAAACAAGAAATTCTATTTTTTTAATGAATATTTAGCATCTGGATCTCCATACATTTAGTACCTTAATTCAGACTCAATTTATTTAACAATGTGATAAATATTACTATTTTGACCTAACCACAAAGAATAGCATAAATATGTTCTCCTTCAGATATATTTTGTTGCAACTGGCAGAAAGAACATTATCTTATGAACCAACTTAATATTGTCGGTTGAGAGCCAGAAGGGTGTTATTAACTCATATACCGGTACTTTAATACAGATTTAATGTCCTTCTGGTTCTCGATGGATTGTATGACTAAATTGAAAATAATGAGTTCTTCCGTCTACATATAGTGTTATTCCTACTTTCTCTATTAGTTTGCCTATATTTTCTTTCTTTCTCTCTCTCTCTCTCTCTCTTTCTCTCTCTCTCTCTTTCTCTCTCTCTCTTTCTCTCTCTTGAAGACATCTGTATTGTTGTAGGAGAAATAATAGGACACAGACTTGCTGAAAAGCAGTCTTTTTAGACTGATGTGAGTTTTACCGTGAATAAATAAATTCAATTCAATTCAAAAGCTTTTTAGTAAAATAGCTAGGAGTCACATAAACACTCACTAAATTACACAAATGCCAAATGGTATGGAAGAAAAACATGTTTGCCAGTTATGTGGCTTTACCAAATTGAAAAAAACATTGCCCGAATTGTGAAAATGTGAATAGTACTGGAGGTTTTATGCCATATCCATTTCAACCTGTGGTTCTTTTATGGACCTCCATGTTACTGGAAGAAGCACTGTTGTGGTTTCCTAGCTCAATGAATCCTGATAATGTCTTGAGTCATCCAGAAGACTTTGATTAGAATGACATTGATCCTTTGTCATGCAAAGAAGGCCAGAACATGGGCATGAGAAAGGAAAGAGACTGAGCGTCTTTTGCTATGGTAATCTCACCTGATTTCAATTTGTATCTAGTTCATCAGGCAGCTGAAACAGACCTAATGTTTATACTGTCTAGTGCTGTTTTGCTTTTTAAAAACAGAAAGGCTCTTCTATCTTCTTTAGATTAAGACATATTTATGAATTATGAAATGAGATCATAGAAAAATAACTTATTTTATGATGAAGATAAACTGTAATATTTCTGATTGAAAAAAGTAACTCCCAAATGTTCCTTGCAATATATTTGTGAAGTTGCTGGCACCATGTGGATTAAAAAGATGATTTGATAGATCATGAAATTATATTGAATTTTAAGCTTTGATTGTTGTAAAAATTTAGATAAATATGGCCCATTTGAATATTTGTTTTCCTCAAACAGGCTATTGTATTTTAATTTGCTTTCACAAAATGTGAGAGTATTATTGACAAACTTCAATTTGAATCCAATCTTATTTATTTGATATTAGTGGTTCAAATATAGAAAAATATTTTCCTTCCTTTGAAATTGGGTTCATGATGTGTAACCTTAGATATCACTGAAGGATATTGCACCATGATGAAGAAAGGCATTTTGTGATTGAAAACTCTACCATTTGTGATATTGGCCTACTTGCCTATAAAACGGAGGTAGGCAGAGTTTTTTTTTTTTTTTTTTTTTTTTGGGGGGGGGGGGGGGGGTCGACTGCAATCTTCAAACATAATTTCTTATTTAATTGGCCATGCTTAGTTATATGAGGTAAAATCTGGGAAGAAAATAATCTGAGGAAGAGAAGAAAAAAAGTAGTGATAAAAAGACATTCCACAGACAATAAGCATATACAAGGAAGCAACTTTGGCAGTTTGTTAATATGTCTGAAGATTTAGCTCGTGTTATCCTAAGTACTTTGCTAATGATGTCAGACTTTACTACTTTACACCCAAAATTGCAGGGGTACATCCAAATCCTAAGAGTAAGCCCATATTTAAGAGGTGATAGGCAAAACAGGTGAAAAAAACTGATCCTTTTAAACCCAATTTGTTGATTATTTCCTGGTCACTATACGATCATGGAAAAGGAAACTAGATTTGATTATTTTTTTCTCACTTTCATAACAAAGTGCTGTCCTTATCCTTTCTTTATCTCTCCGTCTTCTTTTATTTGACTATCTTTTGTTCCTAGCATGTTCCTCATCATTATATGTCTTCCTCGATACCGTTTCCTCATGTTCTTCCTCCTTTTTTGTGTAGGTATAAGAATTTTGCTTTATCATTTTTTGGTACAATTTCAAGTCATTCAGTGTTCCAATAACCAAATGGACTGACATGCATCGTCTTTGCAGGTGCCATATCCTTTTAGATATTCTAGTTAATTCAATTTCAGAATTTAGAAAAGATACTCTGTATTATAATACCAAGCTTGGCACATTATATGAACTTTATTGTGATTCATACTATAGTGATTTATTATATTGCCAACCTTGCACGATAATTATGATAATGCTATGACACATCAGAAATTTCAGAATGCAGTCCATGTTTTTTTCTACTTTGTTATGGGCAATCTAACCTCTAACAATTATTTTTACCAAAGATATTCAGGTAGATGAAAGTTATTTTTTGTCTTCTGATATTTGAAACGATTTGATATATATTATGAAATTAAATATAGTTTGATATAAAGAAACTTTACACTAATGGACAATAACAAAACTGCATGGTGATTGAAAAAAAATTCTCTGGAAAATTCTGCATTTAATGTTTTTCTACTTGATTTTGGGGACAGGCAAATGCAAGTTTGATGACAAATAACATGGAGCTGATTGCTCATTATCCTGCTGAGTCTGAACAGGAGCCAAGCAAAATGTCACAAGTTTAATTGTGAAAGTGCTTCAAAAAACTATGAATTTTTGTTGATTTACATAGTATAGTACAGTTGTAGAATTATCTGAACTGGCTCTTTAAAATGTATGAACAAATTATGGGATGTTAAAAATAAGTAAACCACAGCAGTTCCTGGATATATCCTTTGAATGTTGCAGTGGTTATAAATCATGTGGAGTTGATTTTGATGATTTGTATTTTTAGAAGTTCAGGGATGGTCCTCGGGAAGGATAAATTTATTTTAAAAGATGAATAAGCAAAGAGAAGGCCCATTTGTCCAGCCCCAAAATCAATTGTAAAAACTATTGTGTTTTGTTTTTTTGACTGCTATTCACACTACTGGAAAAACCACAAAAAACGTTGGAGTTTGCTCATTCTGGTTCAGCATGCATGCATGAATTGCCCTGCTTGCAATCACCTTGCTTTGTGCAAATGTGCACATGTGGCAAACAGGCAACCATGCAGAGAGGCAAAGACAGCAATCAAAGAGTGGTTAAATACAAATAATACCAAAAAATAAAACAAATGAAAGGATAAAATTATGAAATAGCAAAATTGGAATGGTTGCCCACATAAGGTTTTGTATCTTATCAGAAAATCAAATGTATAGATTCATACCCTTCGGCAGTAGGCAAGTACAAAATCAATTTGGATTTGTACACCTTTATCACATGCATTTTCATTTGCTATGATAGTACTGTACAATAAAAAGTTGTATAGGTAAATTCCTAATGATTTGTAGACTAGCCATTAGCAACAAAGAAAATACTTGCCATTCCATAAGGGTAACTCAATTGGCTGTAAACACATGGAAAACAAGCAGATTATGAAATGAAGAGCACTATTCTATAGAGTGTATGGTATCAGTAATACCATTCCCTTATTTAGAAGTTGGTTACTTAAGTAGACTATTAAGTCTTCTTTAATCCTCACCAAGTAGCTACAGGATAAAGTGAAAGGGAGAAGTTATAGGAAAACAAGATTGGAACCTATTTCCTTGTTTACAATAATGTCAGATGTAAGATTGTATCATTTTTGTAATATACTTGTGTTCTTTGCATTGAAGTCATCAAAAATGCCTTACAGTATGCATTTAAAGCCCATATTTATAAAGTTTTGTAAGGCTCCAAGGAGGGGGGGGGGGGTTATTTGTGGTTGAAATTATACTTTTTTTTAAATTACTTTAACATATGTAAGATTGTATCTTTTTGTTATATATATTTGTTACCCCTGCATTGAAGTCAGCAAAATATGCCTTATGTTATGCGTATAAACCCCATATTTATAAAGTTTTGTAAGGCTCCAAACTCCAAAGGAGGGAGGGGGGGGGGTCTGATCTGTATGAGACCTTGTGCTATACAAGGCATTCAAATCATGTTCAAACACAGCCTCCTCTCAGGGTCCATCCACCAACAGAAACAAAACTCACTTCACAGAGTCGAGGCAAACCAAAGTGTTTGATCACCGCTCTTCAAATCACTTGTTAGTTCACAGTGGACAAAACATGATTGTACATGATGTTCTTTGGAGCCAGACATGGTATAATTATTGAGTATCTGTGAATGTCCTTGGTGGAAGCTTTGCCAAAGATGTCACATAAAATGTTTTGTGCAATGGAAGTCCATTGTATGCAGATGAATTGAATGTTTAAAAGCAGATAAGCTAGATCACAAGAGGTGACGTTTTTAGCCTGATAGCAGGAAATAGATGTATTGTTACCATATGTAGATAATGTTGTGTGTAAATTCCTTTGTATTGTCATGTGCCTGGCAAAAGGGCGCAAAAACATGAATAGAAATTTTTGATTATTTGTGTTTGTAATTTAAGGATAAAGGAATAATCTAGAGAAGTTTTTAACATATTACTGTGAACAATTTAGATCCAGACTTTATGCGCTTCTAGTCGAAACACTTTAGAATGCATATTGCTCAGTGGCTGCCGGGCTCACAATCAATTGGGCAAAAAGAATATCCGTTTCGGTTTAATAAAATTTGGAGTGGACTATTAGGCTATTATTATTATTATTTATTATTATGTACATTCACTTAAAGTGCATCTATTTTAAGTCATTTAACAATTACTGAATTTGAAGAAGAGAATTTTTTCTTCTTCCAAGAGTGGGGATTACAACTCTGTTTCTTTGTCTTTATATGAATTTTTTTCTCATAAAAATGGGAACATATCAAGGGAACATTTTCAATTTCATGATGTTTAACATTTTGTAATGATCAAAGTATTCATGATTATATAGTGAAAGCGCATACAATCGTCTAATAACTAGGAGATTCATAAGAACTTTACAAAGTATTTTATCATGGAATCATTTACAGCATCTCCTCCTACCCCTTCCTCATTCCACTTTGACTCATTTCTGCTTATAGTGTTGAAATCAAACATTGATAATCATTGAAATGATTAGCAGTTTCATCAAGTCTTTTAAATTCATTACCATAAAGTTCTTTTCAGCTCTGGAAGTGTAGCTCCCCTCCCCCATTTTCACTTTTCTTTGAAAGGTTGAAATATTTTTTAAATTACTGTCGGGGTCAACTCAACGAGCTTTGACAAAATAGCATTATCTGACCTTTGTCATATTCTTAAAAGCTCTAAAGTAATCCCAATGAAATTCTTTCACTTGTGTTTCACTTTCAGACCCTCACATAAAAGTGGCGGGGAAACTTTTTCATGTAGCAGCTGCCAAGGAAAAAATCATGTCGGTTCTAGACACAAAGGTAAGTGATAAACCATTTAAAATTAGATTGAACAGAAATCCATGATGCTATTCTTTACATAACCTGTAATTCAGCCCTCGAGCCGCGGTTGAATAAACCATTACTACTACTAGTACATACTCCACCTTTTAGATAAACCTGTTACATATATTGGAAATTAATATATTCATGTATTTTATAATTTTAAAGATACTGCAAGAACTACGCACCAAGTGAATTCTCTCGACCATAAACCATTCCTGTAAGCTCAATGTATTAAAGTCACAGAGTATACTCTGAAGATTATGATGTCACATTGTAAAGATATCTTAATAGTATTAATGAAATTGAGGGACTATTGCAATTGATCATAACAATTACTCTTGTGGAGTAACATTCTCTAATCTGTAAAAACTATACCAATCACTCCTATATGTACTACTTTTAGAGTAACCGTGTGACGCTGAAGATGGACGTGTCGTACACGGAGCACTCTCACGTTATTGGCAAAGGGGGCGCCATCATCAAGAGGGTAATGGACGACACCAAGTGCCACATCCACTTCCCGGACTCTAACAGAGGCAGTCAGCAGGAGAAGAGCAACCAGGTCTCCATAGCGGGACAGATTGCTGGCGTGGAGCAAGCACGGGCTAAAATCAGGGTGAGTAATTACTGACATAGGAAAGGATGGTGGATGATGTATTTTTTGTCATTTTGTGTATTCTTGTAAAGTGGTTTCAAAGTTCATTTACCCTAAATCTTCATATTGTTATTCAAAGCCGGGGTAATAATATGATTGCAGGGTCCTCAGAGAGAACAGTGTTAATACTGATGAGGCTACCATGGGTAAACAAGACATGTTGTTGCTGTAAGTATGTATGCAGTGTGACTGAACTAAGATTTGTTTCAGCAATATGGACCTTGATGTTGAATTTGTAAGATTTGATAAACTAACATTTCACAGTGAAACCTTTTTTTAATTTGATGACAAAAAAGTAACACTACTCACCCATCAATCACCCTAAATCAGGATGGATATTTTTTTGAGTGCTCATCTTGGTTAGATGTGGACCTATCTTGTATGCAATGATTTTTGTTCATACTTGAACTTTACTGGAATTTGTTTCAACTTTTCTTTTATGTTCTGATTATTTATGGAAAAATGTACATGTTAATTAAGCTACTACATTTTGAAATATGAAAACAAAAGATTCTCAAAGAAAAGAAGTGTTACTATGAATTTAACATTTGAATTTGCTGATGTATTCCAGACTTTTCAAAATATTTTCTCCTCCAGGAATTACTACCACTAGTGCTAATATTTGAGCTGCCAATTACAATGGGGGCGGTCCCCTCCATGAACTCCCCCATCGTGCAAGAAATAGTACAGACCTACAAGGTTGCTGTCAATATGAAACAAAGGGGCCGGGGCTATTCCACTACAGTGACGGTGAGGGGTGCAGCTAACAACGCCAGAGGGATGAAGGAAGGGACAACCAGGTTAATGGAACATTTGACTGGGGCAGCAGGGGTGAGTAGAGCAATAGGTCAAGTAAGAGCTTGCTGAGAATTGGAATGGAATTGAAATGATGATATCAATGATGATAAAATGAGGAGAATTCCCACCAAAGTTACAACATGTGAATCATGATAATGATTGTTAGAACTAATCTTAGCCATTTTAAGGCTAGTCAAAGTTTATGCATTGATTTTCCAGGCTCCATTGAATTAAGCCAAATGAAGTTTCACTTCATCGAGAGTAATGTGTGTTTAATCCCTGACCTTTGTCTTAATTTTCCAGTCCTAGCCCATATCTGTTAAAGGGGCAGTTATCCCTTTATTGCTTTTATTGCTTCTTTAAAAAGCCAATTCAAAGCATTGGCCAGTAGCCATAGCCTATTTGGAATTGTATGCAGTGCTCTATTAAATTATGTTTCAAATTTTAAACTTGATCTGTTTGTTAATTTTGTCAGGGCACATTACCAATAAGCACACAAATAAAGATCACACAGCCGTACCACCAGTACATGATGCTTCTAAATGCTAGTTATTGGCAACAAAGTAAATTTTTAATATGAAAATCACTCGGGGGAAATTGTACAGTACTTACTATAAACTGTAATATTATAGATAACTTTCAATGCATTATTCACTGTTGATCTACTTGTCTGTTATGTTTGTCAGGGCGCATTACCAGTAAGCACACAGATTGAGATCTCACCACAGCATCATCAATTCATGATGGGACGGGGAGGATTAAACATCAAGCAGATCACTCAGTGTACAGGAGCTAGCATTCACTTTCCTGATCCTAATAGCTCTCAGAAGAAGAGTTCAGTCTTCGTCTCCGGCAGCATCGACTCTGTGATCGTAGCCAGGCATCTGTTGATGGTGAGTGCCCCAACTTCTCTGCTACTGCGTCTTCACGAATAGGGACCTTATTTTCAAGATAATGTCATTTGAACCAAATCCTAGATGATCAAACATAGAGAAATGCTGTTAAAAATGTATTATTGTTTTTGAAAGACTTGACAATTCTGACTAAGATAAATTCAACACTAACACTTTTTTTTTCATCCTATGAGTCTATAGAATCAGTTACATATTAAAAATAATATAAAGTTTGTGTTTGCACAAGCTAATGACCATTGCAAAAATATGTACAGACCATGACATGTCTTTTGAATAATATGGTATGTATTTTTGACAAAGACAGGAATATGATGAGATCAATTAGAGACACTTCATTCAAGATGCACCCAGATAGCTACTTTATGGCATTTTCACCCACAAGTTCTATCTTTTAATCTATAGTCTACCTGAGCCAGGTGGCTCGTGTATTAAAGCCTATGGGAATGATGGCATTCAGTAGTCAATGGGTTAAAGTGAGTGGTATAACACCTGGGGAGGGTTTCACAAAGACTAAGATCGACTTTAAGTTGGACTTAACTATGGCATGTCGTCCCTGCTTTCACCATTGTTGAAGGGAAAAAGTCTTAAATATAACTTAAGATTACAATGTAGATAACTTTTTTCTTCAACAATGAACTATCAACAAACTTAAATTCTATAGATTTGTGACGTCCGTTGAGAGACCAATGGTGAGAGCAACTAGTTGCATGAACGACCTGCCATAGTTAAGTCCAACTTAAAGTCGATCTTAGTGTTTGTGAAACACCCCCCTGATCTTGTGTACGGTGTTTCCTGGTTATCTTGCCATTTACAACAATAAGATCGATTGGCATTCTCATAGCCTCCATATATTCACTGCATATTTCACTAATGAGAAATTTTTATTGTGTGTTACCATGACTACAGGGATGCCTTCCGTTGGTGTTGATGTTTGATATGAGGGAGGAGGTAGAGGTTCATACCACCAAGCTGGCTCAGCTTATGGAACAGCTAGATATCTTCATCAGTATCAAACCAAAACCAAAGCAACCAAACAAAGTAAGTCTAACCTGGAATATATTGCTCTCTTTCCGTTATGATTTTGTTATGTCCATCTCAAGTATTGGACTGCAGGAGAGTTTTAACAAGTTGATATTTGTACAAAATGACTCCTTAGATATCATTTTTAGTGCCTATTTGCCATTTAGATGTACACACTGAAAGAGCACAATTCTTCAAAAGAAATGTAGTTTAATTCTTTTCTAATTCTTGAGGATCTAATTGAGTATTATGATTAATGGTTGTAAAAACAGGGAAGTTGGATTGTATAGTTGAAAGAGCTAGACTTCTGGCAAAAGTGGAAGGATGAAGTGTATCATAAACAAATGAACTTAATTATTTTTTTTAAAGTCTCATCACGGAGTTGTGATCCAAAAATATTCTCCAGACAATAGTCTTCAGTAGATTTGAACATTCAATTTAGTGATTTTTCAGCTGCCAAATACAAATATTGAGTTCTACATTATTTGCATTCCCTTTGACAACCAAGCCTTAGCATGATCCATAACATCAAACCTATGGAATATGTATGTTGTTCAGTGGGCTAAGCGTTGACTTCTGCCTGGAATACTGGACACTGCACATTCCTTTCACCCAGTGCAAATATGACTGACCAGTCCTGACCAGTCAGTGGAATGTTGAGCCTGTTTGAATAGACAGTATTGACTTGTGCAAACACACCCTCTTGCACAACATTCCTTAGCAACGGATACAGTCGAGACCTGCCCATGTGCCCATTGTCATTCAGAGATATGTCTGGGCAGGGAACTCTTTCTTCTCTAATTTGGTTGCATTTATGCAACATATGAGGGAAAAAAATAGTTTTTATGAACATGTTTGATGTAATTCGATTTTCGGTAGAACAATCGTTTGCTAAAGACTTCAGCCCAAGATATCTAGGCTTGTTATTTAATGCAAAGTTATCAAAGATACATAGTACATGTATCAATTTATACATGGTACATAATATCAATTAATTAATAGGAATGTATAAGTGGCTCAGTGGTAAAGTAGTGGTCTTGTAACCGGGAGGTCCTAAGGTTGAAACCAATTTGATGTGCTGGTGCATTAATCCTCATTACCAAGTCCCTCGGAGAGGACTTAAAGCCGTTGGTTCCTTGGTTGCTTAATTACAAGAAAACTCATGCTTTCTTAGTAGTCAGGTAAAACAAACAAACCAACCAACCAAAAATATCATGTTAAGTAACTTGGTGCTGAATTTTCATGTAGAAAGATGTTTACGGTAACAATTCTTTTATCAAATTCAAGTATTTTCATGTTTTCTTCAAAATTCTATCTCAGTCTGTCATCGTGAAGAGCATTGAGAGGAACGCTCCGAACATGTACAGAGCCAGACAGATCCTCTTGGGTCAAGAGTGTGAAAGTTGTGCTGTCAACGCCAATCCCTCCCGTGGCATGAATGGAACATGCCTGCCTGTACATGGATATAATGTGGGCACTGTTGGTAAGGACTGTTCCGTTATCTCATAATGGGGGTATTTGTAATGTTGTTTGTTGCTAACTGCCTTTTTGTGTTTTGTGCTCACTTATTGTATGCATATTACAGCTTCGAGTCATGGCTAACAAGGGGTGATTTATTGATAATCAATGTGGTTTTATCTAACTTTTTTGTTCACTAAATCAAGTTATCACGCCAAAATTCATGTAAAATCATTTATACAAAGCACTTTTAAATTTTGTAATAATTTTTTTAAATTTTACTCAATCCAGATATATAATATGTTGGTTATAAGCTGTAGTTTGAACATAAGCCGTTTCATGCTCAAAATGCACAAATAGTTTCAATGCTACTTGTATTTTCTGGATCCATATTGTAAATCATTTAGTCAAACTCATTCCCATACAATGTTGCTTTTCTGCTGTGATTGTTACTTTATTGCACTTGTTGTAGAAGTCTGTACTGTAGTCTCTCCTCCTTGTATAACTGATCGGGGGTTTGAGGGCGGTCACTGGGTGCTAAGTTCAAATTTAAAGTTTGCTGTGATATATTTTGTGGCACCCTGCACCCCTCTCTGCACCCTCTCCAGGTCTTCTGGGTCACCCCCACCACCAAGGCACCATGCCCGGTCTTACCACGGTCCTCCCCGGTCTTAACGGACTAGCTAACCTTAATAACCGCAATGCACTACACCTCACCAACACGTCCACCACACCAACTCAGTGGACGTTACAGAACATACCTACCAGTCTGGCCTCAGGTTTGAAACAGAGCTCTTTCCTTGGCATGCACCTAAAAGATTTATGATGGACACTTTGCAGTTCCGTCTCAATATAATATTTTGTGTGTGGTTAGAAAGTGATTTAGTACTACATGCAGATGTTCTTATATATGAAGAAATGTATGTTATTATATAAATGTATAAATATGAAGAAAAAACTGTATATTCACAAATGTGTTTGATTTTTTTTTATAAAGAAGCTTCAGTAATATCAATGAGTTACGTTTTTTTTGTAAACCATTGCTCTTTGCATTCTGATTATCTTTGCCTTTGACTATGTATTTATGAAGGAATCGTGATAGAAGTCGATTGGTGATATTTAACTTACATATCTAGGAACTTGATCCTCTTGTTCTGTGCAAAAAATTCTTCATGGATTCTGTTTCTGTTTTGCAGGTTTGACGAATGCAACAATGACTCCAGTACTTGTACAGCAGCCTGTGAATCCTCTCCTGCTGACATCCCCTAGGGGATCCATCAGCTTCACTGCCAATGCTGCATCCAATCCTATAGTCACCAACCCTCGATGTCACCTTCAAATCCCACCGCTGCCACCGTTCCAACCGCTGTACACACCATCCCTAATGTCACTCCCTTGCAGGCAACGCTGCCAACTAACCAGGTTGCTGGCAGTGTTCAAGCTGCAGCGGCCAACCCAACGATGGGTATGCCAACGTTACAGACTGCCCTTCCCACTAGTCCCACAGGTATGCCAGTCCCTCAGGGCTTAGGCTCTGCCAATCAGACAGTTCTGCAGCCTGTTCTTTCTCAAAGTATAGTAGGAAATCCCACCGCTGCCACCAGTATTCAACAGACACCATTACAGATTAGTTCTGCTGCATCCATGCCGCAACCATCGACAACCCAGACACAGGTGTTCCCTACACCTGCATTACTACCTCAACAGACACTTCAGGCCACCATGCAGCAGATGCAAGGTGCCCTCAACCAAGTGCGCGTTCAACAGCAACCTCCTCACCAGATGAACGTCAACACCAGCCTTCCACCTCCACCTCTTCCCCAGGATTTCTTCAACAATCTCAACATGGCCAGTACGGCTGCTTCATCAACGACCCAGCCACCATTCTCCGAAGCATCCTTGTACACGACAACGCCTCACAAGCCGCCTCCGCCCCCAGGGTTCGCCAAGCGCGATCCAATGACATCACAGCTAGCTCAGCTGGAGCTCAACGATATCACTGCTAGAAACCAGTTCACTAGTATGTGCAATAATAACAACCACATGAAGGATTTGATGATGCAGTTGAAAAGCATGCAAATGACACAAGTACCAAATACAGGTATGATTGATATCATCACATATGGCTAAATATATATATATCCATTTTGAAATTATATCTCATTATATATCATTCAAATTAATTATGTATTATTAGTAAGGCGTGAGTTACAAAATGTGTTCACTGGCTGAAATCCTTAAACAATTTCAAAATTCACTTAAGAGGCAACAAAATTGTTGTTAAAAATATATATTGCTTATTGAATCAGACTGCCATACAAGGGTTTCAATGCATTTGATATGATACCCAGATATTTCATGAATTCATGTAATCATTAAAACCATACCAAGCTATGGATAACTTATAATTCATCTGTTTGGAACGAGAAGGGTGTTAACTCAGATAGTTTAACACAGACTTAACACCCTTGTCGCTCTGAACAGACAAATGTATGGTTCATCATGCAAATCTGTTAATCTGTTAATCTGACTTTAAACATTCCACACTTTGTATCTGAGAACGTCACCTAATACTTTCTTTCCTTTCTTATGTCCATTCAGATACACATTACCCGTCCAACCATAGAAGTAGTCAACCCCTGACCCCTAGGGATGCCAGCTCCATTGACCTCATCACCACGGTAACGCCCCCATTGGGTCAGCTGGGTCAGTCCTCCGATCGGAACCTTGATCACAGCGGCAGCAGCAGTGGTCATAGTATGCCTAGAAGTCCTACAAGCTTTGTGGACTTGGTGCTGGCACAGAACAACAACTTATCTCCAAGTAGCAGTCTGAAACTTCAAGTGAGTGAAATACAATCTGTAAAAATGTTTGCAACAATTATGAATCTATTGACAAGAATGCTCAATTATAGAAGAAGTTTGGTGCTGATGCCAAAAAAAGATGTGATGTTCTTGTTGACTATGTTTACATTCACATTGTGGTGGGGAAAGTTGGCTGCTCAGAAATAATATCAGAATCAACAATGTAAGAATCCTCTAAGAATTTGCAATTTGTTATATCCATTTTAAATGAACTCGATTGAGAATATTTGAAATTGGTTTATTTTATATGCTTTATTGAAAAAAGGGCCAGTTTTTGCTTTCAAGCTAAACCGTCATTTTTTTTGGGGGGGGGGGGAGGAGGTGAGTTTATGAATATTACCGGTACTTTCCTTTTAGAATGATTCCATGTGTTCTGTGCTCATTCTGTGAGTTTGTAAATGTTGAAACACTGTTATCTTTTGTCGCAAGTCACGTTCCAAGTGCTCCTCCTATATGCACGCACGGAGTGAATTCATCAAATGTTTTTTTTTTTCTCACCCACCAATCAGAACACAAAGTTCTCACCAAACAACAGCAGCCATGACCTGTCCAGCATGCTGGGCGGAGGTCGAAGGTCACTCACTCCAGACGAATCGTCTGTCTCACTCTTCTCTAACAGCAATGGTAGTGTCACTCTCAAGTAAGTATGCACAACAGGTGATGATATCTAATCTCAAAAAGTTTTGTGTTTATTTGCAATATAGTTTTTACATAGTAGATAGTTACCTGTATGGTGAATCATTTATTCATGTATAATTGCAAAGAGAAATGCTACCCACAGGAAACACCCAGTTTCTGACCCATAGATTTGAATGAGAGGGATTTGTTTCTAATACCTCAAATTAAAACAAAATCCCACACAGTCAACTTCCTCTATTTTCCTTAGTGGGTTTAAGGTGCACTCTAAAAGAATCTTTATTACAACTAAGGTTCAAATATATCTTATGTGCCAAAGATACAGGTGTTGTTTTATACTGAACCATGAGTTTGAAGATGCTATATATAGCAACATAATGTGCACAAATTGAATGATAAATACACTTGTAGTAATATGATATGGTCTTAGTAACCCTGGGTAGCCTAATCGGTATTGATTTCTTCTTATTGAGGGCCCTGCAGTTATGTGACATGAATTAAAGCAAAACTTAGCCGAGCTACATATACATTATAAGACACTCGCATTCATAGAATTTCATAACTTTATACAATTTTTCCTTTTTGTAGTGGATACGGTACAAGGTCTTCCGAGTCGGGATGCGATTCCGACAGCTCCGACAAGCGAGCTCCAGGTTGTGAGAGGAGAGAGAGGAGACGGGAGAGGGAGCTAGAGCAGGAGCAGCAGGAGAACCAGGAGGGAGGAGACCCCAAGGAGCTCCAGTCTGCTCCATATGGAGAGGACTATGACCAGAAGAAGTTCCTGGCAACTAAAGGTATTGAGGATGATATGCCTAATGTTTCCTTAACCCATTGCCCACCGAAGCTGGGTGGCTCCTGTGTTAAAGTCTATGGGAATGGAAGAATTCAGTAGTGAATGTATTAAAATCAAATAAGAAAAGTGCATAGATGTATAATTTCACAGTTTATAATCATCACAAATATCTTACATGTGGTCATGGAGAATTTCTATTTGATGTTATGAATTGAATGGTAATCGTTCATTTGCAGGTATTGGCAAATGTGTTCCCATGACATATTTGATAGCACACAACTGCAGCTCAACATAATACCGTAATGTTAAAATGTGGGCAGAGGTGTTTCCTAGAATAGAATTTCTTTTTTGAAAAATTAATGAATAACTGGAGGCAGAAGTGTTATGAGATTATCATACAGAATTATGGGACGGGCCATATGTTATATCCTCTACAAAGAAATTTCTTTGAAATGGATGGATTTACTGTGAGCCATTTGGCCCCATATTGTAAATGAAACACACTTCAATAATAATATTAAAATTTCTTTGAAATGGATAGATTTACTGATAGCCATTCTGCCCCATATTGTAAATGGTACACACTTTCACCACAATGTATCTTTGTTGCTTAGCTATGAAGAAGAAGCCAGTGGTTCCAGAGGTTCGTGTCCCTACTGATCTATGGAGTGGTCTAGGATTCTCCAAATCAATGCCAGAGTCAGCCATCAGAGAGGCAAGGAGGACCAATGGCTTCTCTCTCTTCCAGATGGATTCTAATCCACTCCCTACAACATATGAGGTATAAAAGTGATCGTAGCTAACGTCTTTGCATGTTGATACTGTTTTGGCTTGTCTATCTATTCTCATATTTGCCCTTGTCTGTTCTTCTGTCTAATTTTTCAGATGTCTCAAGACACATCAACGTCAAACTTTACTACCTTAGCGAGATTACATTATTGAGTTTGAGAAGTAAATTGTAATCATTAAATACATTATTAAGTTTGAGAAGTAAATTGTTATCATTAATTATGTCAGTGAGGACGATTTACATAAAAAGAAGGGCTTAGTTGTGTACCAAGATCAACTTTCTCTTAAATCAATATAAACACAGATTACTAAATCTCTTCATGAGCTGTGAGGAAAATAATTGACTTGAATGAAGTATAAGTGAGATATAATTAGAATTCAAAATGCACCTTTCTTGAATATAAATCTGAATATGCAATTTTCTCTTTCAGACACCAAACCAAGAAGGCGGTGAACATTTAGAGGCTCCTTCCTCATCAACCACCACCTCGACCACCAGCACATGGCCTCCTGACAGGTTGAATGGGGATCCTCCTCCCATCGATGCCCCTAATAATGGCTTTGACTCCACACCAGGCTATGTCAAGAAGAAGAAAAGTAAGAACCAAAAATACTACCAAATTTTCTGGCGTAAAGGCTGCAACGATTCACATAATATGAGATGTCAAAGTCAGGGTGTGGCAGCGGTGGGATATCCTACTATACTTGACTGTACAGAAGCTGCATCTGGATTCCCTTGAGAAAGAACAGGCTGCAGAACTGTCTGATTGGCAGAGCCTAAGCCCTGAGGGACCTGCATACCTGTGGGATTTAATTAATTTTCAAGATGATGTTGATATTGATGATGATGATGATGATGATGATGATGATGACAAGGTTGATGAGGGAGTCCACTAATGTTTTAGCTTATGAATATGGTGATGGTTGATGGTAGTGACAATGGTAGCTATGATATTGACAAGGACGAAGACGATGTTGATGATGATCGTAGTGATAATGATGATGATGATGGTAACAATGATGATAATGATGACTTTGCTCCCAGTGATTTTATATATTCATTTACAAGTTCTCCCAAACTCAATTCTTTCATTTTTCATCCCTTCTTGCAGCTACATTCAGTGACGTAAGCTGCAGTAGCTACATTGAGAGTACAACGTTGCCCAAGTCAAGCAAGGGATTGTGGACTGCGAATGACCTCAACGCTTCCCTCTCATCCCGACCTGACCTCGGTGACATCTTCATGAACCTTGGCCTTGGAAAATATACAGATGTCTTTCAGCAGCAAGAGGTACATTAAGATTTCTCATTTACTTTTTTTTTAATTTTAAATATTTATTTGTTTTACATGACTGCTAAGAAAGCATGTGTATGCTTGTAAGTAAGCGACCAGGGGACTGACGGCTTTAAGTCTTCTTTGAGGAACTTGGTAATGAGGATTAATGCCTTACCAAAGAGCACTAGCACATCGACTAGTTTCCGAGCCCCAGACCTCCCGGTTATGAGACCACTGCTCTACCACTGAGCCATAGTGCCTCCTCCGTGTTTGTTATACCCAGATTGCACTAACATTAACATTCTTAATAACTAGTTTTCCTGATTTAGTGAGGTGGAAGGAGGCAATTAAACTACAATTAAGATTTTAAACATCTCACCAAAGTATTGCAAGAATGAATTGTAGCAAAGGCTTCAATTTTAAACTTTGCTAAATAACATCAATTTTCAAGTCTAATTTTAAACTTGGTTGCGTGGTACAGGTTCATGCTCTAAAGGGTGTCTAGGACATCTTTCAACCCACTTCCATTCAAAATGCATGGCACTGTATGTGACTTATTATCATCTCTTTTCCAGATTGATCTGTCAACATTCCTCACACTCACCGATAGAGACCTAAAAGAGCTTGGAATCACAACCTTTGGAGCAAGGAGAAAGATGTTACTCGCTATATCAGGTAAGATCAGTATCCCTATTAAAAAAATATATTATTTTCATCTACTTATCTCTTTGCCCGTAGGTGTGCATGTGTATGGTTTTAAGTTTTAATGCCTTCCTCAGATTAGTGGCCATTTGCAAATTACCTAATAACTGCTCATTTTGTTGATGAATTTATAATGAATCCAGGTACAGGTATCATAATTGATTGTAAGTGATATTTTTTTCCTCTTGTATTTTGCAATATGCGGTTTTTTTTATAAGGAAATAAATGAAAAGGTATAAAATGTAATATAATAGTAAAGAGAGATTTATGTATGCTTTGATTTGCAGATCTCAACAAAACCAATAAGGATTCCCTCACCACCCAGACATCCATTGCCAATCAGGGTTTCCATGGCAACACACCCAGCAACGGTTTCATTGCAGGACAGTCCAGTCAACACCCTACGTCGTGTTGGTAGTGAGTAGAGACCAGCTGGTTAGGGTGCCATGGTCGTCATGACAATCGTAGATTCAGCAATAACTTTGAGGCTCTCTAGCTTGGTGAGGTTCAGCAACATAAATTGCTCCATCCGGTGTGACAATCAAACCTGCTTTAGCGACAACCTGTATAAAACGACCATCTGTCTATAAAGACGTTTTATTTTTCATCTCCCTTGAAACTTGTTCTCCTTGAAACTTTGTTCTCATCGAAACCTGAACTAAAGGAACCTGTATGCAAAGACCACCTGCCTACAAAGACCCCCTTTTCTCTACTTGTCTCCCTTGAGTGGTCTATGGTTTCACTGTACAATATTGTTGTTTTCTTTTTCAAGTCCGAGGCTTCATCACTTAGTGGTACAGCAGAGGTCTCATAAACAAAAGGTTCTGGATTTGAAGCAAAATGGATGTGCATGAGTGCCTTTGGGTAATGTGTTGTTTGTTTTACAGTTCCTGTAGGTAATTGGTTATTTGTTATTCAAGAACATGACAGTTATTACATTTTGGCAGAAGCAACTTTTCCATATATTCAAGCATTTAGAAGCAAGTATTATATGCTTTGAAAATTGAAAATATGTTTCATATTTTTTTATTTTCACATTTGTTCTCAGGTTGTTGTTTTTTGTATTCAAGCTGAACTTTTATCTAAGTGGGCTGAATATATTAAAGGATTGAAACAAAGTTCCAAGAGTGCCGTATGGATTTTCAAAGATATGAGACCAGCGTGTGTTTTTTTCTTCCTCAAAGTGTGCCTTACATTTGCAAGAATATTAGACAAACTTATTTCATCATGCTTCCAAGACATTGGAGAGATTGTGACCTTAATTTTAAAACTTCTATATACATGTATTTCTGTATATGAGAAGTTTTAAAAAAAAGCACTTCCAATAAATGTTACATCACTATCACCTTGGTATTTTTGTACATTAGTTAAAGTCATCAGGACATTATAGATGAAGAAAAAGAGAAACGATTTGTTTTAGAAATTATCTGCCTTGTAGTTATTTTGATCAGTATACATGCATACAGGTTTGTGCACTGAAAAGCAGAATATGTATTCTATTTTCTTAGAATTATATTAGTGAAGACAAAAATTGTATTCATATAAATGCATTCACCACATTTACGTTATACACATTGTTCTCAAACTGAAGATTTGGGATGAGCTTGCTCAGAGCAAGATCTTTTTGACGATCATTTTTATTTCATTTATACATTCATAAAGACTACCTTGTATGACAATCAGTATTTTGTGTTTGGGCTTGGTATAAATTTCATGGGAATTGCCAGATAAAAACTAAAATCCATTTACTTTTAGTCACTGAAATTTGTTCTATATTTCAAATTGACTTCTAGCTATCTTTTTATGAAAATAGAAATGTAGAAATGCATCTTTTACTAAAAAAATTACTGCTCTTTATCTATTTATAAATAGGCCTACACCTATACACTATACCCTCATATGGACTTTTTTGAAGTATTTTTTATTTAATTACCTCAATCATTGGCATTAGAATTTGGAGATTCATTGAAATATACGGAAGTCGTGTTGGACAAAGAAACTTTAGTTGTGGTTGGAAGCATAAATTTGGACGTGACAAATTTTAGTCAGAATTAAAGGGATAACTTGTGTTTTCGTGTATTAAGCTTTACCTTTAAGAAAAAGATTCAATTGACTTGAAGATGCTATATTGTATTTTTCTAGCCCTCCTCCCTTTTTTTAATTGGCTGATTATTGTAATGTGTGCTGGCGTGCATTACTTAGTCCTTCCCACTTTTTAGACAAGAACATATTCAACGATGTCTTATCACTGATAACTTAGTATTTAATGCTCTAAGATGTGCCTATTGCATATATTTATACCACAAAGTGCTCTTTCTACATGTATGTTAAAGTAATAATTATGATACTTTTGTTCTTTAGAATGAGGAATGAGAAGTTTGTTGTAGATAGTAAAATGTTTGAACACTGATCATGAAGAATGAATGTACACATATTTGATTATTGCCAATGAATTATTGGTATTTATTTTAGATTGAATATTTAAGTTATTGATTGATAAATTTAATCTAAGGTAATTATAAACATTTGTGCTCTTTTGCAAGAGAAAAAAAAACTCTTTTCCCGCACAAGAAGTTAATAAAATTATTGTGCTCAATTAATGTAAACTGAGAATTGATATGGACTGAAGTACATATGAAGTATTTATAGTATTTATTTCACCACTATTATAAGAGTATTATCAAAGCAATAGTCATAAAATTGCATATTATATGTGCGCTACAGTTTTTTTTAATTTTCATATTACTGTATGAGAATTTCATAAATTTCATCTGAGGCATTTTTCATAAAACTTTTTTTCAATAACACCAACTGTTTTAAGCTACTGAAATTGTTGCATTTCATTGGCTGCAGAGAGCAAATATTACCTAGAATTCAAGCATTTATTTAATATTGATAACTATTTATTTTGATGAAATTGGGCCCTAGAGTCAAATAATTGAAAATGTCTGTTACATTGTTTACATAACCATAGTTTTGTGGTTTCTATTTGAATTACTGTTATGATTTTGAAATTTTGTTTCACACCTATGCCTGTTGTCCACATGTTTTGAGAGAAAATGCTTTTCACAATTATCGTTTGATAAATTCTCTTCAATGTAAGAAAGGAGAGAAATTAAGATAAAGAAGATGTATTTTTTCACATTATTTTATTAGCCAAACACAGTGAGAGCACTTGTTTTCAAAGATTTAGTTATTCTATTGCAATGGTTTTGCAAGGTTATTGAATGTAAATATAATTTAAGTGACATTTTATTTATCAAATGTTTGTGTGTGTAATCTTTCAGTATTTTTATGCGAGACATTCACAATTTCTTCACTGAATGATGATACAAACGTAAATACATGTATGTACATGTAGTATAAATCCATAACAAGTGTCTATTTTTTTATATTCATGCATTGTTTCATAGGAAAAAGATTTAAATTTTAAAGCAAAAAAAATAGATCAAGGAAGGGCATAAACTGATGGGTATCAGGCATAGTATAAACATTATGTAGGGCACTCAAAGGAAATATGCTTAGTAATCATAACTATATTGACAAAAGAGATGTCTAGCGTTGTACTCCCACGTTGCACCATCTTTTTTTCTATTTTTTCATGCACAAAACATGCAAGACAGATTAATGCATTGATGTTTTGCTCATCAAATACTTAACAAAATTCACCTGAATTGCCTGTGACACACTTTTAAAAGTATTCTTGTTTGCACATTTCTTTTTGACAAAAAATGGAAAATCTATTCATAAAAGCAAAAGTTATTATCTATTAATGGTTGTATGTACGTAAAGCAAAAAAATTAGAAACACAAGTCCCCCGAAAAACATGGTAAAGTTCAACATCTGATGTATTCATAATTGTCTTCCAATTTTATAACAATTTTAGTGCTGTGATATGTTCTTCTCTCACGCTTGATAAAACATATATCAAAATGGAAATAGTTCAAATTTACAGAATTTCCTTCAGATATGTAGTGTTATATATATTTTGTTAAGGTAATTTATAAGACTTATAAAACAAGAATTGCCAAAAAATACCACCTCCACATTTAAACCATTGAGTTTGAGCACATCGTACTTGTATCTTGTAAGTTTGAGTTTATTTCTTTTCAATGTAACAACTTGTTGATGTTAGTTAAACCATGATCAGTTGAGAGTTTCTGTTCATATAACAGTCAGTGAAGATTGTAGATTAGTATTCTGTAATGTAGAGTGACATTGAAAAATTTGAAGAAAAAAAATAATAACTTGGGTCTTGATTATAAATATGCTTCCAAAATGTTAATGGCTTGTAGGACATGGGTTCTATTGGTTGGTTTGTAGAAGAAAATAATTTATTTTAAAAGATTAACTATTAGTTTATAAGCTTCAGATATTATGACATGGATAAAATATTAAAATGTTAATAATATTGAAAAAAGACATGAAAAATAAATGCATACCGTACTCTCATTTTAACTATTGAAACACTGCATTCACTGAAGAAATCATGACAACAAAAACAAGCATTTTGAAATAAATGTAGCATCTTCAGGATGAAAGAAAAGTCAATAGGCCAGTTTCGTAATGTAACCAAATTTAATGCATAAGTCTTTGTGAAGTGCCTCAATACAAATTATTTCATTCACCTGATAAGAATAATAGTATTTCAATAGTTAGAATGCAGCTAAATATATTAAGTGTTGCTAGGTAGGTCAAGCCATAATGTTTGTCCAACCTGGCAACAACTAATGTATGCAGTTCAGATTCTGTCTATTGAAATACTATTATTCTTATCAGGTGAATGAAATAATTTGTATTGAGGCACTTCACAAAGACTTATGCATTAAATTTGGTTACATTACGAAAATGGCCTATTGTAACATTGATGATAAATATTCATAGCTTATTTTTAGTTGTGATGTAAATCTTTCATTTCTAAACATATCGGTCTTATCGGATCATCAAGCAAATTTTATAGCTTATACAGCATTCATGGATGTATCATGTTTTGTCATGGAAATTTGAACATTTGGAAATCATGGGGAACGAGATGACAATGAAAGCAGCATAAAAATAGACTTAAGTACTTGAAAGATTATAACCTTGTATTTATTTTTAAACCAAATGTGATTTCCATGTGGTTCAGTGTGTGATGATTTGTTATGCAAGGAGATTTGTAGCTGCTGCACAAAAGTTCAAGAACAACTTGACAGAAGGCTAGTATATCAAGACAAAATAACTGTTTGATGTTTTATCATATTATTATAATTATTATTACATGTACATGCGAAAAAATCTTTTTAATCAAATCAAGATTATATCAAATGTAAAAGTACTTTTGTTATATTCACTGTCTGTTTGAGAATAATCATTTGAATATCATTCCTATGTACTGTATATGTAATTTCACTTATTGTCGAGTCAAAACAATCATGTATTTTATTATCTATTGTACACTTATTTTTCACAAAATGTATTCAACACAAAGTTGAGCAAATAAAATTCACAAATGCATATTGGTATTTATTGTCATCACTTTGTCTGTAATCTTCTCAAATTAATTATTATGGATAATGTTTGAATATACATTTAACAATAAGGGAAGAACTGTAGAGAAAGAACAACAATGATGGAAATAAGGCACTTAACTTTTATGAAAAGGAATGGAAGAAAAGCATCTTTATGTAACCTACAGTAGCAAAGAGAAGGATATGAGGCAAGATAAGAACCGAACGCTAGCAATCCGTCAGTTTGTGCACAGATGTCAAGAAAAATCTATTATTGTCTAATTTTGTCTGATAGATTAACTAAAACAATTTTGGATCACACTGTTAGTAAAAGTTTAATTTCACAGACATCAAAGTTTGAAAACCAATGTAAAGTGAGACCTGCTCTATTTTATAGCTACTGCTACAGTTTGAATTGATCTGAATTTCATTCTAAAAATTCCATTAAAAAACTCTATAATTCACATTAAACAAAAGAGTCTAGACTCGCATAGACTGATTTATTTTCAGTTTGGAATTGGCTACAATGTATTACATGGATACAGAAAGAGATGTGATTGAGGTATATAAATACGCAACATAAAGATAAAATCTCCAGACAAAGGGGATAATAATAGATGTCAAGGAAGACGAGTAATCAAAAGACTGCTCACATAATAATATTTCCGTAATGATAATAATAATATTCCCCTTTTACATATCGCTTAATACATCTACGATGTCTCTATTTAAAGCGCTTTACAGATATACTATTACCCCGGTCATTGTATTCAATACTTGCCCACACACACTGTGTGCACAATCTCCACTCCCAGGGGAGCATTTTGCTCAAAACTGTACAGCACTTCCTATGAACTTGAAAATGGAACACCTTTCTCAATTCACATGAAACTATACAAGCATTTATACCATCTATTTCATCAACATGGAGGCTTTACTCAGAGGTGCCAACCAGTACGATTATCATATTTTGTACGATTAGAAGAGTGGAATACAATAATACAATATCTTTTTTTATTTTTTTATTTATTATTTTATTTTTTTAAATACCCATAAAAACCACGGAATCGCATTAAAACATGAACAAGTAAACCCCCACAGCCCCAACAAAAACTTTGCTTTACAATTTTCTTTTAAAATTTTGATGAAAGAGCAAACATTTTACTTGACTGTACGTACCTGTACATTTTTCTGAAATTTTACTGGCCTGGGGCCAACCGGCCATTGGTAGTGTTGAGTTTTCGTGAAAATCTGATTTTTCTCTCCAAAATCTGATTTTTTAGGATACTCAGTCTTATCTGTTTTTTTGTGTCAAGAGGTTGGCATCTCTGTTTACTTGATTTTAACCATTCGTAATTAAAGTTGAACATCACATAATAAACAAAAAATCTTCTGATGAGACGTTTTGGTGTTATTTTTGTTCAAACAATACTTCTACTTCTACAAAAATAAAAGGCCTATTTTCAAATATTAAGGATGTTACGGTGGGCAAACGTTTGGCAGTTTCAACGCATGTACCACTATATCTTGTTAAAACTTTTCCTTCTATTAAACAATACATAATCATTGTTACAATCGATTCAAGTTAAATTACATAAAAATATATGCACTCAGTGCCTTTGTTGCAAAATTATGATGAAGGATATCGTCAATGGCACGTTCCGCCATCTTTGTTCTCGATGAGCACACGCATAAAGTCAGCCTGAGATGTACTGAGTGCTAGACTCTCAACTTCGGCATTAAATCCCTCTACTGTGCCTGGTCCACTCATGTATCCTAGCAACCGGGAGGCGCGGGACGACGACAAGAAATCTGCATCTTTGAGATGGAGACTCTCGACGAGGGCATGCTGCTGACGGAGAAAGTACTTCTGATGGTAGCTGTAAAAGAATAGAAAAGATGAAATAGAAAATAAACATACTGTTTCAAGAGTTTGCAATCATTCACTTATAAAAATAAAATTAAACAAACCTAATTTGTCAATCAGGAAATGCTTTAAAAATACAATGCTTCATGAAATCCTTCTCCAAGTTCAACCACAGTTGCAAATCATATATTTAGTCTAAGCGATAGAGAAAATTTTGCTGCATGCATCTGACACATAGATTACAGGTTATCCAGGTTATGATATGACAATTCAAGGTAATTCGTTCATCGAAAGACAGCTGTGTTCCTATTAAAATTTTATATATGGGGATGATTTATTTATACCAAATTAGTTATTTTACTGCACTGGTATATAGAGCTATATCTATTAGGGGGGGATAAGAACATTGGCGAAAAGCCAATCATTCATATCTCACAAAATTTGAAACACTTAAAGAGCTACAGCTTCAACTTTAGATTTTCATCATATATTCTGATACAAGCCTTACATTTTCACTACATTACAAACTCCTAGCAAAGTTAATATGATAAGAAGTAGAAACAGTACAAAAGCTATCTTACTCTTCTGCGGGGTAAAATTGTCCTGCTGGTAAAATCTTTGTCACAAGCTGCGACCCCTCTCCTCGTCTCTTCTGTTCAGCCTGTAATGATGCCTCAGCATGGTGGCGCTGCACGTCGTCGTGATAGAAAATGGCTGACATGTACTGGGGTTTGTACAGCTCTGTCGGATCGTGATCCTGGTGGAATACTTTCAGAAGTGCCCCATAACTTGTCTTGGTTGGATTGAACTCTATTTCTACAGCCTCAGTGTGATCTCCCCTATAGAAGAGAGAAGGATAGGAATTATTGTTTATTTCTAATTTATTCATTGATATCAAAGAGAAAACTGTGGATTGCAGATTCTGGGCCATTTGGCTTATGGTAAGTTTGTGTTTGGTCTGCAGTCGGTTTCTTTGGTGTGATTGAGGTATTAAACTCTGTTAATTTTCTACACTCAGAAAACTTAACCGTTTCCGGTCAGGATTCATTCTTTAGAGCTAAACTGATCACATCTTGCCCTTCAAATTGGCAACAATAATATTTTTCTGTTATTGCTAAATTGTTCTCATAAAATGTAATGTCTCTGAAAACAATATTCATGAGCAGGAACGTTGTTGAAAACTGAAAAATTACATATTTTTGTTGAATAACAATGATTTTGAGTTTCTCAGTGTTCCAGATTTTAGGATCTTAAAGCTTATTTTCCTTTTCAAAATTTCTGAAATCAAATGCAAGTTAGTCATGTATTGTATTGTATTTATTAAACTTCATTGATGTACATCAATATTCTGTTTATAAACATATAATCACTTTACAATGTAATGTAACAATCAATATTCTGTTTGGGAACATAAAAATGGATACAGTATGTGCAAAAAAATTGACCTTTCTACTCATGATCATGGCTGCATCTGGCATATTTGTAGGGCTCTGAATAGAAAGTTATTGAGGCAAACCATAAAATGTGAAATGATTGACCTGAAAGGTTAAATAGAGCTTATATCCTTATAGCCATTCAACTATGAACATGGCGGACAAAGAAAGAGGACAAAATATACAGTTCCTCATTCTACCCTCAACAATTGCTGTGGTTGACAAAGGAACATCCCTTCACTGCTATTATGTAAAAATGTGTATAACAGGTGTCACATGCATATTCACCTGTTCTACACAATTTTACATAATAGCAGTGAAGTGATGTTCTTTTGTCTACCACAGCAATTGCTGCTCAGAGTAGAATGAGGAACTGTATATTTTGTCCTCTGTCTTTGTCCGTCATGTTCATAGTGTCAAGTCATTCAGCTAAACCGTAAAAGGATTTACAAATACAAAACTTACAATATTCTGTAATTGGGGTTATCCAGCTTTCCACCGGTGTAACCTGCCTTCACCCGGACCACACCCGGCAACGCTCCAAAGGATGCCTCTACTCCCCAGAAACATCCCATCCCAAACGTAGCTTTGGTAGTAGAGACGAGTGGCTCAGAGTAAGGCACGGTAGACGGCTCAATCTGGGTGATAAAAATGAAGAGAATAATTCAATTTGTAAGCTGCATATGGTAAGGGACAGAAGTGTCTATCCAAGATCAAGCACATCAATTAAATCAGATACAAGGTAGTCTAGGTTCTTTATGAAACCATCTGTTCATAGCCAGAAGGGGAATTAAATCTGTAAAAATTGTACGAGTTAACTCCATTTTGGCTCCGTTTTAAAACAGATAAAAACTTCATATAATTCAACATAACATAAGACAAATTTGCCCCTTTTCAACCCTCTCTGGGTCTTTGCCTGTCTGTTTGCTTGTGTCTCTCTTTCTCTCTCACACCCCTTCTCAAATGAGTTCTCTGTCCCTCTTTCTCTCTCTCTCTCTCTTTCTCCCCCCTCCCCCCATCCCACCTCTCTTCTTCACATTCACCTTCTCTCTCTCCCTATCTTTCTTTCTCTCTGTGTCTGTATCTCTCTTTCACTTATGACCAATGTTCAATCATAAATTAGCAATCGACAATACAAAATCCATCCATGACTATTACCTTTCTGTATCTCAGGAAACTTTCAGGATCTCCACATCCAGCACCATCTGTTGCCATGGTAACACTCCACATTGAAATTAGCACCCCCATGATGTATACCGTTGCTGTGGCCAATTTGCTGCCAACATTGTAACCCATCATTGTCATGGAAGTCTGCACCATACTTCCGTCCTAAAGTCGTGGGAGCAGGTTCTTCGTCACACCTTGCAGCAGTTCTGTGAAGTCAGAATTATATCAACATTAAAGGAATAGTCGAGTTCTGCTTTCAGACCGCAAACGCCTTGCTCTTATTCTTATCTATGACATATTTCTAGTGCCCTTTTAGAACCTCAAAATTGAAAAACTTATTCACTTTATATTCAAATACACCTGTAACATATATATGGGACACTTACAATCGAACTTTGAACTTTAGAAGGTCTAGTGAAAGACAACAAATATATTGAATAATTTTAGATAACACATGGTGCAACAATGTTACACGACGCTAATCCAGATCATTAAAATCTTCTTTTTTTTTTAATTGGACGAAATCAAGCTCTCCTGCTCAAACCATATTAATGTGACATGTTCTGACAATGTGAAGTATCTTGTTTCACGCCCATTTATAGCAAGTTACCTTTCTTTGGTGTGCTCGTTCACTAGAAGACTTTTATTCAGCCTGTGCCCCCCCCCCCCTCCCACCTCCTTGAAACCCAAGTGGCATACCATGTGGGCACCCAAAATGTGATGACCAGTTTTTGTTTTTTCAATTTTATTTCTCAGAAATTTTGGAACTATCACCTTTGACAAACATACTCAGTATGATACTGACATATGAAACAGCATGCTGACAAGATGTAAATCGCATCTGTTCTGTTGACAAAATAATCCCATTACCATTGATTATACATACACAAGTTGTACACGCAACATATGGCTCAGGAGCTAGGAGAGACACATTGTGACATTACCCACTCAATTCCCAGCTCCAACGCCGGGGCGCTCCCGGGATCTGGAAGTCGTCTACCAGTACCAGCTACAGGCGTATTCTAGCTGGTCTCTATTGAACTTCTATTGCACGTAATGGCGCACAGAATTTCATTTCAGAAAGTTATGAAGGGAATAGACATATTTCTCAAATTATATTTGAATGCGAGAAGCCAAACCTACCTCAAACTTTGTAACAGACAACAGTCGTTTGCTCCAGCCTCAAGTCATGCTCCAATGTGCTGTACACGTTGTTCAATTCGAAACAGGGCTGTGCAGATCTATATAATTTATGTAAACAAAACAATATTGTGCCAAGGTACAAATAAAAATGCCTCGTATATATCCCACATGACACGTAGTATACTTATGATGGGGCGGAAGGTGGAAGAAACAATAATAGGATAAAGGCCGGATGGTGGAGGCCAAGGTGGGAATAGGAGCGCAATATATAGAAAGTGAACAATTTTACACTAAGCTTTGAGATTAAGTAACCCCCCCCCCCCCCCCCCCCCCTCCCCATATGATCCTATATGATGTTCTCCCGCAATTCGACGGATATCGAGATAGGGATAAAAAGAGAGAGAGAGAGGGGGGGGGAGAGGGAGCTAGGAATTAAGAGAGAGAGGGAGAGAGAGAGAGAGAGAGAGAGAGAGAGAGAGAGAGAGAGAAAGAGATGGAGATAGAGAGAAAGATGATGAAGGAAGTGAGAGAGACAGAGAGAGAGAGAGAGAGGGAGAGAGAGAGGGAGAGGGAGAGAAAGAGAGAGAGAGAGAGAGAGAGAGAGAGACCGAGAGAGAGAAAGAGAGAAAGAGAGAGAGAGAGAGAGAGATATAGAGACCGAGAGAGAGAGAGAGAGAGAGAGAGAGAGAGAGAGAGAGAGAGAGAGGGAGGGGGTGGTAGCATGAGTAGGATTGTGGGCGTGTTTTTTTGATTTTTTTTGTTTCAAAATTTAGTTTCACTCTATGATTTGTTCCAGCATATGCTTACTTGTTGTAATACCTGTATTTTTAAACTTTCTTATAATTCAATTTGGAAAAAATAAACAAAACGTCAATGAAGTTGACTTGGCACTTTTTTGATCAGGTGATATGCCTATTAAATAAAATGGTCGCAAAGGTCATTCTTTACTCAATCTGTAGGCACTGCACATCCTCCCATCATAGTTTGCAATACCTTTGATCACCATTATAATTTTGCAAATTTATATACCTCTTTTTTCCTCATTGTTTTTAAAATCCAAGCTGGTACTTTAAACCGTTTTCTGTACTTTAAAACAACGGTGTATTTATTTTTACTTCTTCTCAGATGCCCTCTTCTCTTTCCTGTATCTTCTTCCAATCTCTTTCTCAGTTTCCTTTCTTTTCACTCTCCTTAATTCTACCATACCCTTTCTCATCTGTTGATTTTCAGACTACACACATGCATTTCTCTTTTCTTCATTTTTTCTCAGTCGTTTAATCCTTCCCTTTTCATCCCTCCTTTCCACTCGTCTTTATCATCCCTACACTTTCTTCACCTCTTTCTCATACTCGCTCTTCTTTCTTGGTTCTTTCTCTCTCTCTATCTCAAACAGATATAATAACGTACACTTCATCCATACAACCAAATACAAAATTGTATCACTTTGCCAACACACTCATGTTACCACTCATGGCATCGACAGGCCATGGCCACCCTAATATATACAATACAACTTATCAATCATTTCTTGGGGAATGAACTTTGAAGTTGATTCTTTACATTGGATTACCTAGTTAAAAACCATAGAGGCGATTTCCTGAGAAAATTTGTCTTTTGTTAGATCATATAATGTGGGGTGGCTTCTTCGTAGGTACACAAATCAATAAAACAAACAAGTATATCAAATCTATACATGTGCAAGTCAATTTAATTTTTCTTTTTTTTCTAAAACAAACACTGCACCAGATGATTTTCCACTTACTTTCCAATGTTTGAAGTAAAATCAAATACATGTTAGACTCTTGATTCAACATAAAACTGATCAATACTCCATTTATAAACAGAGATCCTCAAATCCATGATCAAAATGCAATATATACATGATAGGGGTGTGATAACAAAACACGTCTTTCCATCTTAATAATTGAAAAGCGAATTCGGAACAAAATTCCCACAAGCAACACTTTCGTAATTAGCGACATGTGTTGCCAATACTCTACAACATCAAGACTGTATTTGTTAAGTCGAAACATGGCAACTGAACAATAAACATCAAATAAATAAAAAAGATCTTGGTAGAAAGTACTCAAAATAAAGTCAGGCTTAAAATAGGTAGGTGTACACAAGGTTTTGAAAAAAATAAAAGTGGCTTACAATAATTAAGGTAGCAATACGTTGATTTACAATTACTAATAAAAGAAAAATATATTTACTTGGTCCAAGTGCAACAAACATTTACAAACAATTTGACATCAAAGATTTAATATTAGTCTAGTCCAGATTCACAGTAAGAAATCATTGATTATTAAGTTTGTTGTTTTTCTTTCAAAATTAGAACTCGACAGACATTCTTGAACCTTATTCATACATGAAGTGGGTGGGAAATTTTGAAGAGTATTCTAATCAATACAAAATTTTCTAGGTCCACACTTAAACTTACAAAAAGCTCACCTAAGAGTAAATATGGATTTGATTAGAAATGTATCCGATGTTCGAAATTTGTAATGAATGAGATTCGATCATGAATATCTATATACAGTGCTGGTTATCAAGTTAACAAGTTCAGCGTAGGGAAAGAAACACAAAGGATAAAGAGAGACAGATATTGAAGAACAGAACAAACAAGAAAAGTAGAACGATAGGAAGCAGGAGGTGGACTCTACATTGGGTAGTGAACAATTGAGACACAGGCCACTGGAACGATGGATGGCCTTTGATGTACATGATGTTGTCACTTGTAAAGACGACCTTTGACCTTTTGACACACTCTAATAGAAGCTGTTTCCTCCCCTGTTCATGCCCATGCCACCCATGCCAGTTCCAGTGCTAGCCCCGGAGCCATAAAATCCGCTCCCGCCAGAGCCTCCACCACCCATGCCAGAGTTGCCTAAGGAGAAGAAAAAAAGTATGAACAAACAAATAAATAATACAGCAAATCTGTTCACCATTTTGGTAGTATAACCAAATTAAAAGACACATAGAAGTAGGCTCTTGTGGAGAATTTTGATACCATTCGGGCATTTACCCAATAACAGCAGTTGTCAATCATTAGGATTAGCCTTCAATGTTATGAACAACAGGCTTTACGTAATGCTGTCTATTCTCCATATGGTAAAATCTGACATTTGCATTACCCGAAGGCTCTCCAAGAGACGAGGGGGTACTTCTTGATTGCCCTACGCGATTACTGTGTGCAGACTTGCACACCCATTAATGTTATTTCCACCAAGTCTGGTGTCAGCGAATTATGACCTTCTGCATACAGAAACTGAAGACCCACTCCCTTTAAAGGTAAAGACCAGTTATGGTCATGCGATTGCATTGTGAAAGAAACGTTGTGGAATCGATCAGAAAAGGTTGATCATCTAGCATCTAGCATCTGCAAGGTTCTGGAATCATCAAAATGATAAGAAATTTGGCCCATTCTTCATAGTTACAAGCACTATACACAGAAAGATGTTTATGGGACTACCCTATATCTCTCACAGACCATGAGAGAAACAAATTTACCAAATATATGAATTAGTAGGCGGTTTCCCGGCAAATTTTTTATCATCATGTATTAGTCAAAACATATTCTTTCACATGATTGGTAATGAGAGCTTCCATTTCATTTTTTGAAATTGGGGCGTTACCAATACTGGTCTTTACCTTTGAAGGTAAAGACCAGTTATGGTCATGCGATTGCATTGTGAAAGAAACGTTGTGGAATCGATCAGAAAAGGTTGATCATCTAGCATCTAGCATCTGCAAGGTTCTGGAATCTTCAAAATGATAAGAAATTTGGCCCATTCTTCGTAAAGTTACAAGCACTATACACAGAAAGATGTATATGGGACTACCCTATATCTCTCACAGACCATGAGAGAAACAAATTTACCAAATATATGAATTAGAAGGCGGTTTCCCGGCAAATGTATTAGTCAAAACATATTCTTTCACATGATTGGTAATGAGAGCTTCCATTTCATTTTTTGAAATTGGGGCGTTTCCAATACTGGTCTTTACCTTTAATGCCTACAACTTTGTGAAGTGCCTCCTTACAAATTATTTCATTCACCTATTATGTATATTTGTATTTCAATAGTTGGAAAGTGAATTGCATACATTATGTGTGATGTCTGATTCTTACTAGCAACAACTCTCATTTATTTGAATTCTTGCAAATTACAAGAGTTTTAAAAATCATACAATTCCTGGGGGTTTATTCACAAAGACTAAGATCGACTTAGGTTGGACTTAAACTATGGCAAGCCATTCATGCCACTGGTTGCTCTCACCATTGGTCCGAGTCTCAATTAAGATCTTTAGACAATATTTTTTCCTTCAATAATAAACTATCAAAAAATGTAAATTCTGTAGATTTGTGACCAAAATGTGTACGTCCCTTGAGAGACCAATGCTAGGAATGGTTGGAGGAAACAGTGGCATGAACGTACTGCCATAGAAGTCAATCTTAGTCTTTGTGAAAGACCCCCTTGGTTTGGCAAGACAAGGAAATGAGGGGATTACCCTTACCCTTACCATATCCACCACCACCACCGCTGCTGTTGCCGTTGCCAAAGCTGGTGTAGCCGCCACCACCCATACCAGTTCCTCCTATCTGGCTGCTATTGTAACCTCCACCGGCGCTGCTTCCGTAGCTACCTGTTAAGCACAAAGGGTGATGACAAAATGCATGAATGAAACTGAATAATACTCAGGGACATTTCAGATACAAGAGGGTAATCCCTGATGATGAAATGCTGATCGAAATATTGTACTTACATGAATGGAATGAGGCATTAGTTCTTTTATTACTTTTATTTTCTAAGGTGGAGGGGGAAGGGGTTGCAAAATGGCCTCTATGGGCCCCTACGTGCACTCACTGATTTGGGTGGTTTGAAGATATAATAATTACTGATCGCTCTTTTCCTAACCAAGCAGATATTAATTCAGCCACAGTTTCCTATGTTTTTATGTTTAATATGTTTAATATGATGTCACAAGACTTCTCTGGAGGAGCCTGTGCCTATTAAAACGGAAATAGGGCACTAGAGAAATGCTGCGAATCATCAATAATGACATTTTGCTATCATTAATGCAAATTTGCTTTATGATTCCAGAGAGAAATCCAGTTGTGTAAATAGTTATATCACGATCAATGATGGGTAAAATGATGAAAGACCATGAGGTAAACATCCCATACAGAGGCAAGATAAGGGTTTGTCTAAATTAATGGTCAATATTGTGATAACATGATCTGGTGTGCATCACACATGTTAACCACTAAACTGGATAGACCCTAATCCATCGTCCCTGCCAAGAGGGTGGTCCACAAGGGGTTCAAACATGTACCAGCAACAGGTGTGATTTGTTATTGTACAGGTTCAGAAATTTAATCACGACCCAAATTATTTAATTAAGTATTAGTCATAGAATGTGTTTAAAAATGCCTGAAAATATGGATCAGATTGCACCAGAGTGCATCCGAGAGCCTTAGAACGGACCTTGTGCTTTGGATACATCAGTTCATACTCTTCTTCCACGTTCAAACGTGACATGTTTGAATTTTGTTTATGTGGACCACCCCGCAATAAAGTCACCTTCTAACGTACTACTACCTCCTGAATATCCTCCAGAGCTCCCCATGCCACCACCGTATCCTCCTCCTCCTCCACTGCCAACACCACCGGCACCTCCGCCGCCGCTCTCGTCAGTGTTGAGGAACAGCTCGATGTAACGGGGACCCATCTCTGACTTGTGCTTGGTCATGGCTGCCTGGGCGGCCTCAACGGTCTGGAAGTCTGCGTCGGCTTCTCCCGTGGAGCGGCCGTTTACCTTCTGGATGACCACGTTGCAAGGGCTGGCTGTCTGCCCAAAAAACTGAGGTGGAACAAAGAAAGAGAGAGGGGGAGGAGCGTTACAGACAGGGTCTAAGGAATATTTTGTACGATATGGATCATGTATTCTGGATAATTTATGGAATGATATTGACAGGACTTACTATCAGAACTGGCGGTCAAAAGGATAATGTGAGAAAAGAATAGAGAAAGAGATGGGATTATACAAACACAAGTTCTGACACACACACACACACACACACATTCAATCAATTTGCAAACAAAAACAAATAACGACAAAAAAGAAGAGAAAAAAGGAATATGAAAGAAGAAATGATAGTGTGGTCTCTCACACCTTCCTCTGTTAACATATAGAGCAAGACTGGTGCCCCCCCCCCCCTACGATGCCGGTGTCATTATAATGTCTTGACCCACGCTATGCCACCATGCGACCTCACCTGGTGGATGTCTTCTTCCGTTGCTTTGTAAGGCAGTCCTCTCATGTGGATGGAGAAACCGGTCCTTGATTCAAAGTCCCCTCCAGCTCCACCGCCGTAGCCCATACCACCTCCACCCATACCTCCTCCTCCACCCATACCACCGCCGTAACCCCTCTTGAAGTCTCCTGGAGGAAGGAAGAGCGCAAAGTCAAGTGAACACTGTACATAAAGATCACTCAAGGGACACAAGTCATCAACACAAAAATGATTAAAATTTAAAATTTTCAAAAATGTACAAATTAGAATGGCCTTTTCTTTATAGAGGACCTGTAATTATAATATACCCTCCTCTCCATAACTATCTTTCACAGATGAAGACCTGGCCCTTGTTAATGAAACCGCCATTGCAGCAATCGGGCGATGGAAGAACTTAGTTTAATTTCATTTCATTTAATTTATTTATGGAACTTTACACAACTATCTTGATCTAAGGTAGCCTATAATCTAGGCGGAGTGCCGAGCTTTTTTCTTTGCTGCTAGACTAACCCTAAGCAGAACGTCTGATACGGCGAGACTACGAACCGTGAGTCGCGAAGCGGCTCACCGCCTATAATCACTGGTCTAGCTTTAGTCGTTGTTTTTTTATTATCAACCATGAATCCGTGGCAGTTTTTCGTACGAAAAAACCTCATGAATACGAAATGAACTCAACCAATCAGAAACATGTATGGAGAAGAGTCTATGCATATGCATATTATAAATCACGTGACATTACATCATTTTCTTCATCCAAGATGGCGGGTAGTTCATGGGATGACGATCTTCTGCGAGAAAGTTTATCATATGCGGCCAACAAACTAGGCATTCCTAATGGAAAATTCAGAGAACTGCAGGAATCCGCTATTCGTAGCGTTATTGAAGCCGGCAGGGATATTTTTGTTGCATTACCTACTGGTTTTGGAAAGAGTGCAATATACCAAGCAATCTCTTTGTGCTGTGATTTTCTACGCGACCACGGATTCTATGATCATGATGACTCGAGTCGTTGCCGTTGGCAGAACGAAAGTACCGCGGTAAAAACTACCGGTACCACTAGTGGCACTACTGGCACTACCAAAACAACGTTGATCTTTACCATACAAAGATATATGTTTTATTGTTCACATAAAACTACAATTTTTTAATTTTTTGATATTTCACAGTAGTAAAATGATCATTTTAAAGATTTTTTTGGTTTCATCTCCCCTTCTTCCTTTTTATTACCCCTATTTAGTAATGGACGAGCGCAATCTTTTTTCGTTGCGGTTTCTTATATCTGATTGGTCGAACGTAACATAGGTGTACCTTATTTGGTAGGGCTGTTGAATGATTCATAGATCCGCCATTTTGAATATATATGAATATTGATTAGCTAGACCAGTGATTATAGGCGGTGAGCCGCTTCGCGGCTCACGGTTCGTAGTCTCGCCGTATCAGACGTTCTGCTTAGGGTTAGTCTAGCAGCAAAGAAAAAAGCCCGGCACTCCGCCTAGATTATAGGCTAGATCTAAGGAGACACAAACGAACGAACTTATCTTGAGAAGTGACTCAAGGGTGAAGGCACTTGAGAGATTAAAAGAAATTAGTGATATTTTTGTCAACAAACGGGAGAGTTATTCGTCACTACGTCACAATCCCCTGACAAAATTTGCTTACCTGTAATGATCTCTTATTTCAAACATTCATAACTCTCTCATTATTCAATTTGAATTATTTTAAAGGCATTCATCAATTATGACAGATACATCTTTATCCCCCATGCATCAATCCCTAGAATGCTATAAAGGCCTACAACATACCTTTATCATTTGTATAATTATTATTAAAACATCTACAGCTGAGCTGACTTATAACACATATCCTCAACCCCTGTAAGCTTGCAGGGTAGGTCAGAAGAAAAATTATTTCCAATGTTTTCCTGGGGGTGTTTCACAAAGACTAAGATCGACTAAAGTTGGACTTGAACTATGGCAGGCCATTCATGCCACTGGTTGCTCTCACCATTGGTCTCTCAAGGGACGTCACATACTTAGAAAATTTACATTTTTTGATAGTTCATTTTAAGTCGATCTTAGTTTTTGTGAAACACTCCCCTGATGGAAGACTGATCTCTCTTCATGTCAAAGAGGTTTATCAAAAAGCTATCAATTCCAAATGTCAAGGTAAGGAACCTTTTCTTTCTCATAGAAAAAATAATAAATGAAAGCATGCTTTGTGCAAGTTGGCCCATTTTACACAACTAATGCACCTCTTCAACAGAGAAAAAAGATTTTTCTTCATACATGGTTTGTGCAATGCTGTTGACACACCAATTTTTCTCAGAAAAAAATATTTTTGAGGAAATGGTGTTTGTGCAATGCCCTTGATTCACCACTTTATGACAGATTTTTGTTTGTTGAGTACATGCTTTGTGCAATGTAAGCTATTTTATGCCACTGACGCACCTCTTGGCAGAAGCGGCTGAGGTCCACCTCCCCATCCCCCTCTACCTGGTCCTGACATGCCGCCACCGCGCCCTCCGTATCCACCTCCTCTTCCACCTCCGTATCCACCGCCTCCTCCGTATCCGCCGCCTCCACCGTACCCACCGCCGTAACCAAAGTCTTCTTCATAGCCATTCCCTGTAAGATAAGGTAAATGCCAAAATTAAGAGAAAATTTCTTTTATAACAGTCTAACCTTGAACTCAATCATCATAGTCATACCCTCCCAGGTAAAGGTAAATGCCACAAAGAATTATGACTTTTGTAAAACATTGGCCTGCGTTTTGTCTTGCAAACCAGCCCAACGTCTCCATATCATGGCAGCTAAGCTAAATCCTTGGTGATACTGTAATTATTTGTATAACCGGTAATGCTTCGCTAGCCATATTGTTATTATAATTATCATCATCACTAGCAAGCAAAGAGAAAATAGTATGATGTCGGTGACCGATTCTGAATCTCACTCACCTCCATATCCACCAGACCTACGCTCAAATCCAGAATTCCTCATCCCCCTTCGACCCATGCCGCCGCCCATGGGCCCTGAGCGGTCGTAAGGACCGGGACGGCCAGGGACTCCACGAGCTCTGCCTGGGTTGCTGTTGAAGCGTTTAATTTCTGACGCGTTGCACTGGAATACTTCAATGTACCTGGTATTGAAAAAGCATAGTGATATCAATTACTCTTTGCTCATGAAGTGAATCTTTGCTCCCAAACAGTTTTTTGACTAGGCATCTGAGGCAAAATATCTACATGAATAACATTTTAAGTTTAATTTTTTCCATTCTTTTACAAATAGTTTGTTTTTATTACTTAAGTATCTCATAACTATTGAAAACAACATATACAAACCATTGACATTCTCAGGTTCAATTTACAAATCCTTTTTTTACATATATATTATGGCAAGGCTCTTTAAAATGAAGAAGTATTGACGACCCATCACAACTATCTAAACCACCATTTCTTTTAATTTTAAAGTACTTTTACATTGTACACGTCCCATGACTTCTTCAAAACAACCCACACCATTTAGGTCTCTTTACAATATAAATTCAATACTCCATCTTCAGGATGCGATCAAACCTTCATTTTATTCAATCATCATTATTTCTTTATTGTCACATTTTTTTTAATTTATTGATTTTCTATGTATACTTGTTTACAATATGATTGTACAACAGCCTCTGAGGAACTAATACTGCAACAAGCTCTGCTTCTAGTTAGTTCCTCTTTTCTCGTGCCATTACTATATCTGTCTTGTTTCATTGTATATTTTGTGTAATATACTTCTTCATTGTATTATGTTTTGCATAAAAAATAAAATCATTTGAATCTTGACTGGGACAAATCCAATTTTTCTTTTATAAGAAGATTATGTGATTTGATAAGTATAGGGTAACAACTAGCATCTTCCTTAACTACACACAGCTACATGTACCACCAAAATCTCTTCCCACCTGTGACCCATATTGGCCTTGTGCTTTGACAATGCCCCCTCCGCAATGTCCTTTGAGACGAACTGCACATATGCTTCCCCTGTGCTCCTCCCATCGTAGTCTGTTGGCAATGTAATCCCATCTTCTGCAATCTGGTATTCTTCGCATTCACATACGATTTTTGCATGTTCATCGTGAGTGACACAAGGCATATCATTTCCATCCCACCCAGCCAAGGGCAAAGAAGGGGTAAACCAGTTCCACCCAGTTCAGATTGTCGCAAGTTGGTTACCGCCCACCAAGCCCGGCCAAACCAACCAATCAGGGATGGGGATGATGTCACCAGTTGTTTCACCATGCCCACCAAGCCCGGCCAACCAACCAATCAGGATCCACCCCCAGGGTTTGGTTGTAGAGTAGTAAGGCACCGCCCACCAGCCCGTCCAAACCAACCAATCAGGATACAGGATGACCGAAGAGTTGTGAAGCCACGCCCACCAGCCCAGCCAACCACCCAAAGAGGGGTAGGGTAGAATTCATATATAAAGGGAAGGGGATACAAGTACACACATCCAATAAGTATATAGTCATGCACCATAGTCATTTTCCATCATATCTTGAACTCTACGACTGAGCAAACAGACTGATAAATCTTTGATGTCTTTAAACGTACAATACTGATGTAGAGAAACCTAAATATAAACAATTGGAAGACAAGTTCTTATAGCATTTTCAATGACTCTGTTTACATAATTATTTCTCCATTGCCACCTGCCTCCGATATCATCTTTATGTCTTGTTCTTTGGGATTGTTCTTTGATTTTGATTGATAAAAACTTAAATTAAAACATTACATTAAAAAGCTATTCTCGTATCAAGACAGCAATAACCACAAAATATCCACAAGAATTGTATGATCTGCAAATATAAAAATCTTGAACCTTTATATGAGATAAAATATGATTTCATCACCCATTTGAATGACTTAAAATGCAAAAATAATTCATGGTATAACAGCATTTCCTTAGACCTATCTAAAGGCGTGTTTATGCTTAACTTTTTCTGGCCAGAATCAGGCATCTGTTACGCGTTTAGTTTAAAACACGGTTGCGTCCTTTCTCACTTTTGTAGAATCACCGAAAAACGGCGATCACGATCGCCGATCATAAACTCACAAAAAGATGCGTTTACAATTTGTAAACGCGTTTAAATGGGGTCAACGCACTGACCTCTAGTGGGTCTACGCATGGACCATGGTCTACGTATATGCGCAGTGCAAGTTTGCGAATCCAGCTACAAGGCCAATTAAGGCCACCCACGGAGAATTGCCTGGAGGAGCCAGAGAAGTGAGCATAAACAGTACACCGTGGAACTGTGATTACGATGAGCGTTTACGATGAGCATTACAAATCGCTCATTCTGCCTTCAAAATTTAAGCTTAAACGCACCCTAAAGGTCTGGTTACATATCTGAACTAGAACATACCACATTATAAGGGAGATTCAAAAAAAATAATTCCTTACCAAAGTTCAAAGACTCATTGAGTTTTTAAGTCTGTGCATTGTCAAAGTAATCCATGTAAATGACATATCTAATCTAAGCTATCATTATTTATAGATTATTTTCACTCCTGACAATTCATGAAGATGAATGATCATGAATTTCTTTCCCCTAACAAATTTACGTTTAACAAATATTGATAAGGCTCCATAACATTTAGGTCCTAGTACATCAGACCTATAATGTTGAATAAGGAATAGCCTTCAACTCATCAATAATATCATATGAATATCCTAAGGAACAAAATTATCATAGGGCTACTATAATTAAGCTAGACTTTAACCAAAAGGCAGTTTAAGTGTCACTAACCCTTGAAGAAATCATTGATGTCATCAGTTCTGCAGTCAAAGGGGAGTCCCCTGAGTCGGACACACCCGTCATTCTCTTCTTTGGCCTTGTCTCCGCCTCTCGATGTTACCCATTCCATCTCACTGTTCTTGGATCTGAAAACTGAAAAGAAAAATACAAAGAAATATAGATAGCATCCATGAAACCTATTTTTCAATTGTAAAAACTAGATGAGTTTGTGACATGATAACTTCATGATTTGCAAAGTGATTTTCACGACAAGAAACTTTTTAATATTGCAGAAATTAAACTGAACTGGGCATTGCAGCAACATACTTGATCTTATTCTTATTGGCTAACATTAGTAAAGTTCTCCCGTCAGTGTTGGCTTAAAGTACAGTGCCTTCCTTGCCGATAGCCCCCAATGGATTATATTACACTGCCTAGATTTGGTTGCCTAGTGGGCCTGAATGAGGCAAAATTAATTTCTACCAAAAAAGGGGATGACCATACAATTGGACCTAACAAAACCTTGCAAGACTCAAATCATGCTTCAAGTGTGTGTGTGTAATTGGGTTTTTACAGACGTGTATCAATTAGATATGATTATTTACGTCTGGGGACCAACCTTTAACGTCACCATCCAAAAGACATGACTCACTTTCGAACCTGGGTCCTCGGCTGAATCAGTTTGTAACTTCCATTGTTAGCTGGATTACAGGTGCACGCCACAACGCCCCGCTTTGTATCCAATCTTATCAATAAGAGCATCCTAATTGCAAAAATGTTCAAAAAGATACAAAAAATCTTACCTTCAATATATCTGTGGCCGATATGATTGTTGTTTTTCTTGAGGCCCTTGAGGACATCATCGTGAGACTCGAAGACCACAAAGCATTCCCCTGAAGGGCGTCCTCCAGGAAGGTGAACAAACTTGACGCCATCAGCACCTCCCTCAATCACCGACTCTGGGTAGAAATAAAGATAGTAGCAGGGTTTACACAATAGTCTGTTAACTTCATAGGTTTAGGTCGTGATTTCAAACTCCATGGTTATCTTGAAATTGGTGACCATGCACACATGCTTGTGGTTATGAGACTTTAAGTTGACTCAAAGTTACAAACCAAGAGAGATCTGAAAGTTAGCATGATAATTACGAGCAGCCAGGGGTCCTCACTCAAAGTTATGTGCCTTGAGGACGTAATTAACTTCAAAGTTATGCAAATTTGCATTTAGAATGAATGTTTTCTCTGGCCTGTAACTGTGAATACAATGTTGTTTCATATCCTTTTAAACTCTTGTTTAATCAGAAATCAAGCAGATATTAGTCAAGGTGAAATTCTGCTATCTCATATTGTTATTTCAGTAATGTAACTTGCTCATGTGCAATTCAATCTTTGACATCCATTCATTTTGTGTGGTATGCAACATGACTCATATGCAAAAGCCTTGCTTTTCTCTTATAGTGTCCTATGACAGCCCTCTGGAAACATACAGAGACATTAGATTATATTATGTTGTCGGCTGCTTGCAAGAAGGCCATAACTGCCATTGACAATACATAGCATAGGTTACGTGACCTTTCAGCACTGAAAGATACCAGATACTCACCACTGAAGAATGTGACGATGTCCTCTGCGGTGGCTGACCAGGGGAGTCCCCTGGCCCTCACAATGAAACCATCTTCTGACATGCTGCTGGGTTTGGTTGTGTGTTGCAGTCAATCGAGCACTGCTAAGGGCTGTAAAAATTTACAGAGAGAGAACAGGGATTCATTTTGAAAATGCAAATGATTTTAATTATTTTCACACCTAGATCCTTCTTACCAGTACTTAGAATATGGGAAGGGAATTATTCTGATATGTTAGTCTGTGAGTTTGGTATGCATCCTGTGTGTGTAATATGTGATGTGCTATGATGCATTGCAAACAATGGACCTGCCGCAAACACTGTAAGTTCAAGCTATAATTGGATCAGAAAATCAGGAGGAAAATCTGATGAATCTTTTTTTAAAAATCTGCCTCAAAAATGCTGTTTTGGACTTTTGGATAATAATGACAATCAAATAAAATACATTGTGTGCCTACAAAAAAGGGCTTAAATTTCACGACTTTTGGTTAATCCTAGCTAGAATAAAGGAGCCGGTTTTCGGCCACTTAAGACAAAATCCTATTTTTTGGACCCTTTACTTCCTATTTATTATCATTTTTTGTTCAAATCATGAAGCAAATATTATTATTTAAACAAAACAAGAATCCCAGAAAAAAATTACGGATTGCCATGACAATATTCAATTCAATTTTCACTGTTTCGGAGTCAGTTTTCGGCATAGCATACCAGTTTTCGGCCACATATACAAAGTCAATAGGAAGCGCGCGCACGCGCCGTGCATTTCCGCGCTGATCTATAGCACTAGCGGGCGGAGCAGATATCCCACGCCGGAGCTCCCCGGAGCTCGCCAGGCCGAAAACTAGTACTGCGGTGATCGGAAATTGGAATCTGAATTAGACAGAGATATTGTGTGTACGTTGCGGTGTGCGGCTGCATTGATTTAATACATGCAATGAGATACTTTTGAGCTTGAGACTAGCACAAAATCGGGCTCTAAATCTGAAAAATACTTGAAATGAAGCTCATTTTATGGTACCCATATTTCTTACAGACACGCGTAAGATAATCAATTTTTCAGATTCGGGAAGGACCACCGATTACATCGCTAAAATGTGATATTTTAGGATATATTTTTCATTGCAAATGTGGTTCTTCAGTGACACTGGCATGGTATGGTATGTGTGGGATATGTGTTATGCTATTATGCGATGTATTTTAAAGGGATTTTACCTTGCATCCAACCAATCGGCCGAAAACTGGAGCTAATCGATTACCCCCTCCTTTACTCTATGCATTTTTATAGTATTTGATAGCCCAAAAGTTGAAAAGTTTTGGCCCTTCTTCAGGTGGAGCTTGCTGATCGTGCTAAAGTAACCGCTTAATAAAATACCCCTCATTCACGTCTACTTTTATGGGTTGTCCATCTTCCCAAGGATTTATCCTTCATAACATGAAAGTCTCTGTGCAAAGTAAGTGTGAAATCATCAAGGGGCATTATCTGGAAATCCATTTTTCGGATCGCCAACGAGCGGATCGGAAATAAGAATCCTGCATTTTCCTTTTTTTCAGGACGATTTTCGTTCATGCAGATGATCCTTATTCTCGGACAAGTAAGCGCCCCTACTGTCACAACTTCATGTCCATATTGTTTGTACTAGACCTCAACATCTATTTCACCTTACATAATTGATCCACATCCAATTCTAACAATTTATATTTTCAGTTAGAATCGACTGTATCTCAACTGTCCCCCCTAGTCCAGGCATAATTTGATATGACCTCCCACTAATTGCAACAGAAAATGTTTTGACTGTTTTGTGCTCTTGGAGGTGTCCATTATAACATATCAAAAGTCTTAAGGAATCCTGGTGGGGGAAAGTGCCATGGCGGCCATTTTTTTCAAAATGGCCGCCATGTATAACTACTGTTGTACAATTCTAGGGATTACTTTTTAACAGCACCTCATTTTACCATGCGAATGGTGTCATATGAAAGACATTTTAATTCCCTACAAGGTGATACCTCATTCAATAGGTTTCGGGATGATTTACATAGCAATTTTGAGCCAAAAGTGTGATTTTTTACCATTTTTTTTCAAAAATGTGAACTGCGCCAAAATACGTATTTCTCCATATTTATTTGATTATTATGCTAACCGACTTGAAACTTGCTGAAAAACTGTTCAGCATCCTGGTTGATATCATATTTAAATTTCAAGTTTATTGCTTTACTAACTAAAAAGTTATAGCGCTCTAAAGTTGAAACTTTGTTATGAGCCAAAATGGCAAATTTGGTTGCTAAGGGCTATCTTCTCCTTAGCAACGGTAACATATTGGCGTGAGAAATAGAATATATCACGAGAAATTGCTATCACTAAGCAGATGACTACTTTTATAGGAAGTATGATGTCCAATGATGCATTTTCATCCTATTTTCATGATAAATATCGCTTAGTTCCCGTTGCTATGGTAATAATATGCCTGGCAACCGATATGAAACACATATTTTTGTTGTAAATCTAATATTTCCCATATCTCTGCTTCTAAATAACATAGAGTTTTGATTTTAAGTGCTAAACATACATTTCCAGGGACAAGGAATCAAATTAATTAGATTTTAATGAGCTAAACCTAGCCAAAAAGCCGAAACGGCAGCCATTTTCCAAAATGGCCGCCATAAAACTGATATTTTGCAATATCTCCGCTTCTAAATGACTAAGGGCTTTGATTTTCAGTGCAAAACATACATTTTCTGGGGTTAGGAATCCACTGACACAAATTTCAATAAGCTAAACCTGACCAAAAAGCATTATTCTGAGGATGTGTCAACTACATACCATGGAATGCCGTATGCCTGATGGACAACGTACATGTATAGGTCATAATTATTCAAGGACAATATCTTAGAATCCTGTGACGAAAGGAAGGATGCCTGGGCAGAAACAGTCAGAGCCCGTGTCCTCTATGTGCATGACCTTCATGCTGCAGATGCAGTGTACCACCAGGTCTGTAGTGTTAACTAATGCTGTGATGTCTCATGGAACAGACATACCTGATTTCAGTTCGGAGTTTGTCCAGGATGCTGCAGACAATGTAGACAACAACATCCGTACCCTTGATGGTAACAACACATTCCATGGCATGGTGATGATTGCTGCCATAACCCCAGCCACCAAGACCAGCAGACCTACCCTCAGGGCGCAGGTCACCTCCAGCGATATCTCCACGGTGGGACGAATTCCTATCCATGGCCACAAAGAAGAGAGCCGCGGTATGACAACACTGGCATACCAGAAGGTGGTCAACATGAAGGCAAAGGACCTACCAGCAGACCTTGATCTCCTGTGGAAGAAATCCGTTATGTTCACCTCACCAAGACCGGCATGGTCTGGACTGATGCAGCTAGTACATCATGATGTTTCTCCCAATGATCGACATGAATCCCAGCAATGTCACTTGCATCTATTCCACACTGAAGTTTGTGTGTGCATGAGCATGCTTGTCGCCATGGTGTTACACCCATCATCACCTTTGACCAACCATTATGGTGGCTAGCCCTCATGATCATCGAGACTGAGCCCACAGGAAGTGTTTTGAATGACATGCTTTTGCGCCTGGGAGGCTTTCACACAGAAATGAGTTTCTTGGGAAGCAATCTATGCAGATAACGCGGTGGTACACATGATGTCAAGCAAGGCTATTGCACGATCAATACGGGGACATCTACTTGTTGATGCAGCACTGAACGCCTTGATTTTGTCAGACGCACTTGGTGTGCCACTCCCTAAACCATCTGCAGATCCACATGAAGTGGAGGAGACCAATGAGGCAACAGTACCACCAGATGATGAGCCTATGACAAACGGAACTGGAAACGCTGATCTTGATGAACGTGCTGCCCTCTACAAGAATCTGACGGAAGGTTCCGTGTCTGCAGAGGAGTTCTGCCAAGCTGATGTTTTAACCAGAATTGAGAAGCTCCTCCGGGGCAAAACCGAATCCTTGAAGTCCTCTAGGACCGCCACACTTTGGCTACAGTACATGGAGATGGTAGACATTAGGCCTGAGTCATGTCGGGATTTTCATAAACCGGGTCCCGACGGCCTTGCACCGGTCGGGACCCGGTGTCCCGAAATCAGCTCGCAGGATTTGTCACTTGCCTCTATAAAAAGCGCATATCATCAGTATGTCCCTTAAAAGTGACATTTTTATCAGTCAAATAAATCAACACATGCATACCTTGGCACAGATTGGTATATTCTTCCATTTGACATTATATTTATCCATGATTGGCGATGTTTAGTGCCATTATCGTGCCTCTAAAAGTAAAAAAACTCGAGCAAAAATGTAAAGACTACAATCGAGCCGCCATTTTGATTTATGCAGGTTGAATAAATCTGGTCAAAAAATATGAATGTTAGAATAATAAAACGGCTTTCTAAAAATTCTTCTGTACAATATACCGATCATATAATATTTTAAAGACAAAAATAAATATTTATCTCTTATTTTAAACATCGCATGCTTTTTTTTAAAAGCTGAAAATTACTTGGTAATCACAAGAAGTTTCGATACGAATAGCTGTTGCAAGGCAAGTTCAGACTAGTCTCGGAAAAATGCGCAGTGCTCCTCGTTATCTGTAATGCGTGCCAGAACGAACCCAAACAAAGACGTGATCGTAACGAGAAAAAAATCATTAAAAACTACGAGAGCACAATTGGAAAGATATACTGCTCAAAATTACCATAATCAGATACATAACTTGGACAAAGAATTCAATAATCGCCCAAGAAATGCCACAGAAATTGTGATAATCGAGGAGTAACTGGGTACATTTTTATCGCAAGGGGCCTGCTGCAAATACTCGAATCCTTTGTTATACTGCTTTTTACCGTAGAGGGCGGTTTTTGCCTCGTGTTCAATTTAAACACGTTTAGATATATTACAGCAGGCCCTTCCGATAATGATTGTACCTATAGTAACTCATTAAATATCACTATTTATGTGGCTTTTCTTGGACAACTATTGTATTCTTCCTCCAAGTTATGTATCTGCTTACGATAATTTTGAGTAGTTGTCTTTCCAATTGTGCTCTCGTAGTTTTTAATGATTTTTTTCTCGTTACGATCACGTCTTTGTTTGGGTTCGTTCTGGCACGCATTATAGCTAACAAGGAGCACTGCGCATTTTTCCGAGACTAGTCTGAACTTGCATTGCAACAGCTATCCGTATCGAAACTTCTTGTGATTACCAAGTCATTTTCAGCTTTTAAAAGAAGCATGCGGTGTTCAAAATCAAAGAAAAAATATATATTTTGTCTTTTAAAAATTATTCGATCGGTATGTTGTAAAGAAGTACTTCTTAGAAAGTCGTTTTATTATTCAAACATTAATGTTTCTTTCAACCTGATTTATTAATTCTGCCGAGAGACCCGGCCAGTACAGTAGCTATAGCTAGCAGCTGGCAACAACAACCCCATGGGGCGAACTGCTTTGCAACCCATATTTATATCAGCAGTTCGGATTGATTCTGGATGAGCTAGAATACGATTGGTAACAATTAAATACTTAAGTTTTAGGGTGGATTGGTTTTAGTGGTGTGCAAAACTGCAATTTCTTACATATTTCATTATTTTTTTCGGAGCGCCGGTTCTCAAAAAACGAAACCGGGACCCGACGGCAACGGTCGGGTCCCGGTGTGATCGACCGTACCGACTCAAGCCTAGTAGACATACTACGGAAGTTTATTAGAGCAGAGCGTATTGGCAACTGGGCGTTGCACCTTGAAGCTGTATCAGAAATGTTGCCCTACCTGGCAGCCTCTGGGCACAACCTCTACACCAAATCAATCCACCTCTATGTGCAGCAAATGAGCAAGCTCAAGGATGAACATCCAGATGTGTACCAACGATTCGAAGAAGGGTTCAATGTTATCAGAAGAAGTGATCGCCTAGATCTCACCATCGAACAGGTCCTAATGAGGAGTATGAAGACCAGCAGTGGCCTGACGAAAGAGGCATGACAGAGCAACAGCGTCTCATATGGCTGCTCTCCATGCCTGCCTGTGCTGAAGTCAATAATGCCACGCAACAGCTCACAGGTGTCAACTATTACACTGGTGAACAAAACAAGGATATGACAAATGCTAGACAAGCACGTGACATGAAAGACACACATGCAGTTATCAGCTGTCTGAAAGAGAGAACACCCTTCAGCTCAGATCCGGGCTTGCGCAGCATTTCGACATAGGTACATGCAACCAGCAAAGTCAATGTGGATTCAGCAAAAACTGTTGGAACAGCAATCTTGACCAACATGGATGGACAAATTGCTGCTGACTACACATTCAAGAGGAAGGATCAGGCCATCACCTTTTTCCAGCGACTGACAATTGCTGCAAAAGCTACAGAGGCTCTACAGTCTGTGTTCAAATATGAGCTGTGCAGTTACCCACCAGCTCTGTTTGATTCCATACTGCTGCTCAGACAGCCACAGAAGCCAGTGCTAGCAGAAGCTATCTGGACACTCCTAACAAAGGATGCACCAGGAATCACAGGCCAAGTCCACTACCTGTTGGATGGTGGGGCACTAGTTCAGCGCATTCCATGGGCACGTGGCTCAACATACAAATGTATCTGCACGAAATACACAGAGTATGTCCCAAAGAAGTATGGACAGGCAACAGTTGTGTTTGATGGATATGATAGTACATCAGCAAAGGGCACCTGCAGCACACCAAAGACGTGCAAGAGGGAATGCTTGAGCAACGGTGACATTTGATGAAGATATGCAAGCTACAATGAAGAACAAGACAAATAAGCAGCACTTCATGGCATGCTCAGCACCAAACTATGGGCAAAGAACTGACAGACACATCATGCTGCAGGTAACGCTGGTCTCCTCATAGTGCAGAAAGCAGTGGAGTCTGCAGCCACCACTGATACTGTGCTGATCGAAGAGGACACCGATCTACTCATCCTGCTCATCTACCACACCAACCTCGACTCATGTGACCTATTCTTCCAACCCGAGCCAAAGAAGAATGTGAAAAAACCGCGTGTCTGGAACATGAAGTCTGTCAAACAGCAGTATAGGCCCCGATGTATCACAGCACATTTTCGTCATGCATGCTCTCCTGGGATGTGATACTTCTTCCCGCGTGCATGGCTTTGACAAGGGAGCTTCCCTTCACAAATTCAAAACCAGTGCGCACTTTCGTTAACAAGCAATTGCGTTTGACAGACCGACAGCGTCCACAGATGATGTTGTAGATGGAAGCAGGAGAGAAAGCCTTGGCATACCTGTACAATGGGAAGCCTGCAGAGTCACTCAACGTGGCGCGACATAAGCGGTTCTGCTAGAAGGTCGCCTCCAGCATTTCTCATGTGCAACCCCAAAGTCTACCGCCCACATCAGCAGCAGCGAAACACCACAGCTTTCGTGTCTACTACCAGGTCCGGCAGTGGAAGGGCATTGCAGCTGATGAGCTACGACCAGATGACTGGGGTTGGTGGGAAAGCAGTGGAGGAGTCGTGCCCGTACAGACGGACTTGCCACCAGCTCCGGAAGAGCTCCTCAAGATGATCTGCTGCAATTGCCAGACAGACTGCAGCAGTCTGAAGTGCACCTGCAAGAAGCAGAGTATAGAGTGCTCAGCTGCAAGTGGCAATTGTAGAGGGTCAGCATGCACGAACTCAACCCAAGTTGCATGTGAAAGTGATGACGATGAATAGACTTTTTGAGGAAGATTGATGGATCGAAGATGGTAGTCTGAGGCTATGGTAACTACATGCAGTATTATAATAATTATGACCTATTCATGTACGTTGTTCCATCAGGCATACAGCATGCCATGATACAGTTAACACATCCTCAGAATAATGCTTTTTGGTCAGGTTTAGCTTATTGAAATGTGTGTCATTGGATTCCTAGCCCAAGAAATGTACGTTTTGCACTAAAATTCTAAGCCTTTAGAAGCAGAAATATTGGGAATTATCAGGTTTATGGCAGCCATTTGGGAAAATGGCTGCCATTTCGGCTTTTTTGTCAGGTTTAGCTCATAGAAATGTGTTTCAAAGGATTCCTGGGCCCAGAAAATGTATATTTAGCAATGAAAATCAAAGCCCTAAGTCATTTACAATGTAGAAGCGAAGATATTGCAAAATATCAGGTTTATGGCGGCCATTTTGGAAATGGCTGCCGTTTCGGCTTTTTGGCTAGGTTTAGCTCATTAAAATTTAATTAATTTGATTCCTTGTCCCTGGAAATGTATGTTTAGCACTTAAAATCAAAACTCTATGTTATTTAGAAGCAGAGATATGGGAAATATTAGATTTACAACAAAAATATGTGTTTTATATCGGTTGCCAGGCATATTATTACCATAGCAACGGGAACTAAGCGATATTTATCATTAAAATAGGATGAAAATGCATCATTGGACATCATACTTCCTATAAAAGTAGTCATCTGCTTGGTGACAGCAATTTCTTGTGATATATTCTATTTCTCACGCCAATATGTTACCGTTGCTAAGGAGAAGATAGCCCTTAGCAACCAAATTTCCCATTTTGGCTCATAACAAAGTTTCAACTTTAGAGCGCTAGAGTAAAGTACCCGGTTTTCGGCCACTTAAGACAAAATCCTATTTATTGGACTCTTTACTTCCTATTGATTATCATTTCTTGTTCAAATCATGAAGCAAATATTATTATTATTTAAACAAAAAAAGAATCCCAAAAAAAAATCACGAATTGCCATGACAATATTCATTTCAATTTTCACTGTTTTGGAGCCGGTTATCGGCCGAGCGTTTCAGTTTACGGCCGCATGTACAAAGTCAATAGGAAGCGCTCGCGCGCGCCGTGCGTTTCTGCGCTGATGTATAGCACAAGCGGGCGGAGCAGGTATCCCACGCCGGAGCTCCCGGGTGCTCGCCTGACCGAATACAGGCACAGCGGTGATCGGAAGTTGGAATCTGAATTAGACAGACATATCGTGTGTGCGTCGCGGTGTGCGGCTGCATTGATTTAATACATGCGATGAGATACTTTTGAGCTTGCGACCAGCACAAAATCGGGCTCTATATCTGAAAAATACTTGAAATAAAGCTCATTTTATGGTACCCATATTTCTTACATACACGCGTAAGAAACTCGATTTTTCAGATTTGGGTAGCGGGACCGCCGATTACTTCGCTAAAATGTGATATTTTAGGATATATTTTTCATTGCAAATGTGGTTCTTCAGTGACACTGGCATGGTATGGTATGTGTGGGATATGTGTTATGCTATTATGCGATGTATTTTAAAGTGATTTTACCATGTATCCAACCAATTGGCCGAAAACCGGAGCTGACCGATTACCGGGTACTTTACTCTATAACTTTTTAGTTAGTAAAGCAATAAACTTGAAATTTAAATATGATATCAACCAGGATGCTGAACAGTTTTTCAGCAAGTTTCAAGTTGGTTAGCATAATAATCAAATAAATATGGAAAAATACGTATTTTGGCGCAATTCATATTTTTGAAAAAAATGGTAAAAAATCACATTTTTGGCTCAAAATTGGTAAGTAAATCATCCCAAAACCTATTGAATGAGGTATCACCTTGTAGGGAATTAAAATGTCTTTCATATGACACCATTCGCATGGTAAAATGAGGTGCTGTTAAAAAGTAATCCCCAGAGTTGTACAACGGTAGTTATACATGGCGGCCATTTTGAAAAATGGCCGCCATGGCACTTTCCCCCACCAGGATTCCTTAAGACTTTTGATATGTTATAGAGGACATATTTCTAGGTATAAAACAGTTGACAGACTTTCTGTTGCAATTAGTGGGAGGTTGACCCCTTTTTTTTCACGAAATGCCTGGACTACCCATCATACACAACTCAGTGCACAGTCCGTCCACGCTGGCACGCTACACATATCTGCACGGTACACAATCACTCACGTTCTTCGACAAATGACAATGCGACCGACTCAGTAATTTTATCAATTTCAATAAGCGATTACAATAAATTGACAATTCAGAATTAGTTAAATTTTGCTTATTTACATTGATGATTTGTGAGTTATCTACTACTGTGATTACAGTTGCTTCAAATATTGTCTAACTGACATTATAATGATCTGAATTCGAAGTTACTCACCAGTTAATGTGACGTTTGGCTTGAAAGAGGATAGTCTAAATTCCATCTCGTCCTAACTCAACTCAGACGTATACAAATCGGCACCCAAACAACACGAAAAGTTGTGGCGTGGTGTCTGGGCTTATCAAAGGTCAGTTTGAGAAACGCCCCCCTCTCAAAAAATGAAATTTTAAGAAACATAATTATATCATCTATAAATGCAAGCTTTGGAAGAAATTGCTTGAAATTAGGGGCGCGTTAATGATCGAGAGGAAAAGGGACACTTATTGAAAAGGATAAGACACCTTGATATAACAAAAGAAAATGAGTACGTGTCAAAGCACAGTGGGTAATTAGGTGAAAATGCCGGGGCACTTCATACACCTACAAAAAGAGCCACACAACAGGGTTGAAAAGGGACACGTATAAGAATGGGAAATGGGCATTTATCGACGGAAAAGGGGCACCCATCAGATTTTGATAGGGTCATTTATAAGAGGTGAAAATGCCAAGGGGCATTTACGAAAAGCCTGAGATAGGTTCCTTATTAGAAAGGGAAGGGGGCACTTATTGTTTAAAAGGAAATTATCATAGGGGCACTTATGAGACAAAGATGAAAAAACGGGCACTTAGGCCTATAATGAAGGAAAATGTGCTTTAGTTGAAAGAAAGGGGGCACCGATTAGATTTTGATAGGGGCAATTGTCAAATATTAAAAGGGTCATGATCGAGAAGGGGGAGGGGCGCTTAAAAGAAGGAAAGGAGTATCTGTTAGAAAGAAAAAGGGGCACTAAGTCTTGTCAAATTAAAAGGGGGCAGTTATTAGAGGTGAAAAGGTTCCTATCGGGGACGAAAAGAGCACTTATCAGGAGGGGAAGGGGCACTTGTCAAAGTAAAACGAGTATCTCTCAGATGTGAAAGGCAGTTATCGGGGTGAAAGGGGCACTTATCTGAAGTGAAAAGGAGTAACTTCTCGTACCTAAAAAGGGGCATTTACTATAGAGATTAAAAAAAGCGCTTATGAGAATAGAAAATGGACACTTATGGTTGACAAGGGGGCAGTGTGCATACTGTATATAAATTGCAATTAAAAATTCTTGTCCTATTTAGTCACTTTAGGCCCGGGCTTTAGGCCTAGTCCGTCAGTCTTTGACGGAAGGCTGAGAGGGGACATTGATTTGTACTGAATGGAAGAGCATTCCACGCCCTAACTTCATTGTTCATGATTGTGTTTTTTTTTGTTTTTTTGTTTTTTTTGTTATCCTGTTCGTACAGAATAATTTGATTTCATTGAAATAAAAGAAATAAAAGAATTAAAATTATTATAATAAAAATCCTAGTATCCCAATATTTCCGTTTATTGGGAAATTTAGATTCGGTTCCTCAGGAAGCCAAACAACAAGAAGAATATCAAAATCTTTGACATTCAGATGCCAACGGGCAAACTTGGCATTCCTAACCTGTGGACGTCTCTGCCAGTCCAAAATTGGCCTTATATTAGCCATCAGAGAACACATAGGAGACTCCAAAACCAAGAGTAGCATATAGCCGGGAGAAATATATCGTAACTATAGACTTCCTTGAAATCGAGACATTATAATCACCATCATCATCATTGTTAGTCAGTACCCAAAGCATTATTTTAATGGTTATACTTTATTTACTTTAGAAATTTTTTTACTCTTTATTTACCAATTCGCAATGGTTATTTATGATGACACGCACTTAGATAGCAATACGGTATTTAAGTACAAGTGTATTCAATTATAGAAGTTTCAGTCTTATATAATGCTAGTTATGTGATGAAAAGAAGTTTCGGGGGAGTTTAGTCAGTGGGGGAGTAATAGTGATAAAGAAAAGATGAATTATGTGCAACGTAGGAGAGAGGAGAGAGAGAGAGAGAGAGAGAGAGAGAGAGAGGGAGAGAAAGCAATGCATAATGGGGTATCAAACAGTTCGAGGGGGAGAGTGGGGGGGAGGGGTTCGCGTAATACGGTATTTAAAAGTGCCCCCATTTTTCAGATCTTGGCCTTAAACGTGATTATTATTTTCTTCAGGATTATCTCGCTGAAGGGGAAATTTTAAAAATTATATGTTTTCTGCCAAAATGACCCCGGTAAAAAAAGGGTATGGGTTTAGACGCTTGAACAGCTGCACACCTCCGTCCAAACCAAATATGAGTACCGCACCCCCCCCCCCATTCCCCTTTGGGAGGTTTGAATAGTGACAAATTCGAAACGGAGCACACTTTGGGGTTAATTAACTTGGGTTTTAAAAGGGGTACGGTCCCTGTCCTCCCTGAATCCGTCACTGTTTCTATATCATGTATCTTTTTGGATGTGAAATTGTCCCGGCCCCCCCACTCAGAGGTCGGAATGACCGCATGCGTGTTGCCAAAAAGTCCAGTAAAGCGTACTTTTCGTGCGACAAAGTCCGGCCCGAGAATTGTAAAAAAAGGGGTGTATTTGACTTTTCACCCGGAGATTTCTTTAAAAAGGGGGTATTTTTCTTTTTTTCTCTCATCTCTTTGGACTCCTGAGAAATTATTCTGAATTTAGGGGGGTACATTGAGCATTTTCCCTGATTTAGGGGGGTCTCCATGCAAGGAAGGAAAAGCCCGCGAAAAGCCCGCGAAAGGGGGGTTCGGAAATGTTGGCAGTCCTCAGATAGGGGGTGCTTTCAAAAAGAGGGTACGAGCATATGCGTACCCCAAATAACACTGAGTGGGGGGGCCGGGGAAATTGTATGACTTAGTGAATACTGAACTGAACGAATAAATTTATAAAAAATCGAGAGCAGTCTTTGAAAATCTGTGTAGAAGGGCGAATCAAATGTATTTTGAATTGAAATAGGACGAGTTCGCACTGGGTCGATTCTCCTTGTCATTGCATTGCAGTATTGTTTAGCATGTGCATGTAAACTGCATGTGCACGCTGCATAGCTGCGCATAGCGATACTGCGCACGCCTATTATTTCGGGGGTGTCTTCTCATATTCTAAGCAACTTGATGTGGAATAGATTATTATTTTCATTTACCTATGATGATATGAAAAAAATGGGAAATATATTTCTTTTTTTCTCTTATTTCAATTCAGATTTTTATGATAAAGCAATTAAATTATATAATATTATTTGCAACTATCTAGTTTTATTAAAAAAAATAATATATGATTGAAATTGGAATCAGGCTTATATGACACGCAACCCCGGTTACACAATTATAATCAACTGGCTAAAAACGCGAACCTTAAATTACGGGAAATTCAAGATTAAAGGAGGAAACTGATGCCAAAACCAAGGTATGTCAGGCGATATAACATATATTTACTTATTTTTTCATCGTTACAGTAATTTTGAGTATATGAAATGGTCAATTTTGCATCCCAGTAGATCTAAGTGCTGAGCTGAAACTGAGTAAAGACTGAGAGTGAGAGTGCTGTATGATGATGATGTGAATAAGGTCTCGGCGCGCGGCTCCTCGGCTCCCCCGGCCGCCGAGCGCTCCGCCTAAACTGAGTGATGGTTACCACACATATCTACCACACGAGTGATGGTTACCACACAGGTCAAGGAGCTTGGAGGGTTGTTTCATTTTGTGTGACCATTTTTAACCACTCCAGCAAAGCATAGAGAGTCTTAGACCGAATTTTCTGTCACTTTCGTTCGTTAAGCCTCTTATTTGGGTAGGGTCGGCTCTCTCTTTAGAGACGGAATTAAGCCGACTATCTATACGCATTCCCTTGCTAACACCAGGCAAGGCCATTTATGGCCATATTTTTATGCCCCGAAAATCCTCCCAAATGTCATTTTACCTTGTGCATGTATTAGGGTGTCTGATCGCGCACCCGATGTTGTGTGCTAAAATTCGGCTTAATTGCAGAATACCCTACCATATTGTTAGTCTTCATATATTAGCCGTAGATATAGATTGTGATTTTATTATTTGCGATAACGGTGATACAGGTATTGAAGATTGTATAATGCAAGTGTCTGAATTCATTTGGTGGATGAAAAGTTGAATTCTACGCCGTTTTGTGCGTCATTGCAGCGCTGAGTTTGGTGTGTTTGTCGCTAATTTGTGACAAATTTAGATGGCTTTCCTGATGGTATTTCATGCAAAATGTCTGTTATATTGATAAGCACTGATTCTTGTCCTTACCTTTGTCTTGATTATTGTCTGTTATAGTCATTTAATAGATGAATTACTTGAATTCTAAGCACATTCCAGTAACACAAAATGTCCAGCCCGTTCATAGTCCCACACACTTATTTGTTTGTACCTTGTGCCCTCTCTTACACTGCTAGTCTGCTTTCAAAGACCCTATTAGATATTTTAATCAACAAGTAATGTCTCGTTCTAAAAATACAAAAGAAAAATAATAGTTTTGTGCTTTTTTAATCAACAAGTGATGTCTCGTTCTAAAAATACAAAAGAAAAATAATAGTTTTGTGCTTATAATAGTGGAATGTCTCGTGCTAAAAATACAAAAGAAAAAATTAGTTTTGTGCTTAGACTAGACTAGTATTGGTGGGTGGTCGATGGTCGTTGGTCGTTGGCCTCTTTTTTAATATTTGTGAGTCCTTGGTCGATGGTCGTTGGTCGTTGGCTTCTTTTTTAATAGTGAGTCTTTGGTCGATGGTCGTTGGCTTCTTTTTTAATATTTGTGAGTCATTGGTCGATGGTCGTTGGTCGTTGGTCGTTGGTCGTTGGCTCTTTAAAACAAATAGACCCTATGCTTCACTATTTGGTCGATGGTCGTTGGTCTCTTTTTCTAATATTTGTCAGACTGTTGGTTGATGGTCGTTGGACTCTTCCATTCAATAGTATTTGGTCGATGGTCGTTGGTTTCAATTTCTAAGATATTTGTCAGACTGTTGGTCGATGGTCGTTGGTAGTTGGCTTCTAGTTCTAGTTCTAGATCCTATATTTCTATTTTTACCAGACTGTTGGTTCTAATTCTGTAAAACCGTGGTAGGGTATTCTGCAATTGTTCCTAAAATTCTTCCCATAGAGATTACACGCATCCCTATGCAGTCTACGTGCATTGCGCGACCATGCAAAAAAAGTCAATTTTTTTTTTTCAATTCGAGATTCAAACCTTTATCTGTTGTGATCCTGAAGGTGATAATCAATAAATGAGGTGTCATATGAAAGAGCAGGTGAATTCCAATATTTCCAAAGGGGCGTAGCCCCCGAAATTCTAAAAATATCTTGGTCAAAACAGCAATTGAAACATTGTGTCCTGGCTAACTCTGAGGTTTGTCACTTTTGAGATATGACGCCCCGATCGATAAGTAGTCCCAGTCCTAAGGAACAATTCTATGTGCTTATTTTTTCGCTAGCCCCCAGGGATCACAACTGATAACAGTTTAAAAATACCCTTCTCGCTATTTGGTGGATCTGCTAATTAGGGGGCGTGCGCTCCGCTCAGTCCAAACCATGGTTACATCGCGTAACATCTCCGCGTACGAACGAAACCCCAAATTCAAGTATGGGTGGCCATTCGCGGCATAGAACCCGGAAGTGAATACACGTTATAGTCAATGGCAATATCGCGGAGACATCTCCGCGATATTGCCATTGACTATAACGTGCATTCACTTCCGGGTTTTTTGTGCGACGAACGCCAACCATACTAGTCAATGGCACATGTCGCGGAGACAGCGTAGCTCAAGCTGCAAGTCGCGGATTGGCTTAGCAGCATGCGTACGATATGCATACGCTTGCATATCGCGCGATACAGCTGTTTGGCTAAATTTAGCAAAACAACATCACTCTGCGTGGACGTCTTTTTCGTCGATTTTGACCAAAATGATATGAATATACCAGAGTTTTGGAGGGGCTGTAACTTTTGATAGAAACATCGGTGAGACTTGAAATTTGAAATGTATTATTCTGATAACATTTTTTATTCAAATATCAAACAAAAATGGTGAAAAACGATCCCAAATTGAAAATTGAAAAATCGTTCAGACACCCTAATGTTATATTGTAAATTAGGCCGAGGCTATAATGAATCCGTTCCACTTACCAACGTGACTGAAATAATCTGTTTCATGGTCCCTTTTTAGGAAATTATGGGTCAAAATCGAAATCCATGTTGAAAATCTTGCAAGACGTAATTTAACTCTGGCTACGCATGACGTCATCTAAATCTCATCCCTTCTAGTCTACGCCGAAGGCAAAATGATTATGAAGGAAAAACTGTGCGCGAGCCACACGTTCGTAATGGCGTTATAATGGCGCTAAAAATAGGGTGTCTGATCGCGCACCCGATGTTGTGTGCTAAAATTCTTCCCATAGAGATTACACGCATCCCTATGCAGTCTTCGTGCATTGCGCGACCATGCAAAAAAAGTCAATTTTTTTTTTTCAAATCGAGATTCAAACCTTTATCTGTTGTGATCCTGAAGGTGATAATCAATGAATGAGGTGTCATATGAAAGAGCAGGTAAATTCCAATATTTCCAAACTCAATCTGCAAGTCGCGCATTGGCTTAGCAACATGCGTACTATATGCATACGCTTGCATATCGCGCGATACAGCTGTTTGTCTGAATTTAGCAAAACAACATCACTCTGCGTGGACGTCTTTTTCATCGATTTTGACCAAAATGATATGAATATACCAGCGTTTTGGAGGGGCTGTAACTTTTGATAGAAACATCGGTGAGACTTGAAATTTGAAATGTATTATTCTGATAACATTTTTTATTCAAATATCAAACAAAAATGGTGAAAAACGATCCCAAATTGAAAATTGAAAAATCGTTCAGACACCCTACTAAAAATAGCAGCGATATAGCGATTTAAACGTAGCCTTGTCTGTGCACTCGAAATTGATCGTGAATTAAGAGCACGGTGCCAAATCGATGCATCACAGATGCCCGGATTGTCACGTACCCATCAAATCCTACTATCAATTGCATGAACACCTATGGTATGGCTATGAAAAGTATGAGCATGCATGTGCATGAAAGACCAAATAAACTTAATGTAAATGTAATGCAGGCTATGGGCATAGTCATGCCCGTGGATGATGGATGCATTCAAATTTTTAAGAAGAAAGCATATCATTATGTTTCTCTATTTTTGTTTCTCCTAACTATTTACAGGTAAATAATTTGCAAAGACAAAGCTGAACATCGTTACATTGGCCATACTATCTCTGCTCCAGTCTATACGGGTAAACCGCAAGCAAGATGGGAGAAGAAGAGGATGGTTACGTCATAAGAGCCAGGGGTCTGCCCTGGAGCACCACCGCAGAGGAGGTGATGGATTTCTTTGAAGGTCAGTTAGACTTCTTCTTCTTCTTCTTCTTCGCTATAAGTACAGGCCACCGCCGGGTGTATTCTCGTACTGATGTACATGAGCAACAATTGACTCTCTATGATTATGCAATATAGCCAAACCTGTCTATAAAGGTCACACAAAGGAAAACAGGAAAACTTCCATTGTACATGAAGACATGTTCTAAAACACACATTTCATCCTAGAGGGAGACTCGCTTGACCACTATAGATAGAAGGTCTTTAAAGAGAGGTGGACTTTATAGAGAGGTGGTTACTAAGTCTGGTTTGACTGTATTCAGAGGATGGTCTTTCTATCTGAGTTCCCGTCCTCCTTTATTTCTGCTTGTGTACCCTTTGATGGATGGATGGATGATTGAATGAATGAATGAATACATGTAATCTAGATGAATCAATAAATACTTTACCTTGAATGAATACATGAGATATGTGGATGAATTAATTAATTGTTGAATGCCTGAGTGGGGGAGAGAGAAAGGGAGAGAGTGAGTGAATGGATGAATGAATGAATGAATGAATGAATGAATGAATGGATGAATGGGTAAATAAATGAAAGAAAACATGACTGAGTTAGGGAGGGAGTGATTGAATTAGTAAGTGAGTGATTGTGGTGGTGGTGGTTATTTTACCTGATTGCTAAGAAAGCATTAATGCTTGTAAGTAAACAACCAGACGGCCAACGGCTTTAGGTCCTTTCCGAGGGACCAGGTAATGAGGATTAATGCCTTACCAAAGAGCACTAGCGCATCACCTTGTTTTCGAACCCAGGTCACTGTATTACAAGACCACTGCTCTACTGACTGAGCTATCGCGCCTCTTAAATGAATGAATGAATAAATTAATGAATAAACATGAATAAAACAATATTGCCATGCCTCTGTTGCCCACCTCTCAGATTGCAACATCCTTGGTGCGCCAGACAGCATCAAGTTCATCTTCAACAGTTCCGGAAGACCTTCAGGAGAGTGCTTTGTGGAGTTTGACTCTGAAGGTGACTTTCAGCAGGCAATGAAGAAAGACAAGAACTATTTACAGAAGAGATACATAGAGCGTAAGTTGAAATAGTTTGTAATACCGTACAGATATGGACTGGTTGGGTGTGTAGCCTTCTAGCCTTCGATGTCTAACATGCGCCATAAAGAAAATGCAAACAATGGGTACGCTTAAGTGCAGAGAGTAGCTTGGATACGGTATGACACAATAATATACTCATTTGACCAGGTGGTCAATAGAACATTGCAAAATGACTGGGAATGATGCTAATCACGATTCTCGCATTGGATATCACGTGTCAAGCTTTTGACCAATCACAACTTTGTTATCTGTAAGAGCTTTCTATGTTTTGCAGCATATTAATACTTCATGGTACATGTAGTGTGCAATACTCAAAACAACATTTATCCTTTTTTTCATGTAGTATTCAAATCTAAGAGAAGTGAAATGGAATGGGTCACAAATCGCAACAGTGGCGGAGCAGACGGAGGCGAGGGTCTAGTCAAACTTAGAGGGCTTCCTTTCAGCTGTTCAAAGGAAGAGATCGCAGAGTTCTTCAGCGGTACGTATCAGAATGGATGAGCTAAGACCATAGATAGACCAAACCGGGTAGGGGGCCATTTTTTTTAGCGGTACCATCTAAATGCATGTGTCCTGCATTTATGTTGTGTTTGGTTCAAGCTGTTTGTAAACAGATATTTTTTTTCCCCCATCAAATGTTATTCAACAAAAAGCTGTTTAACTTCTTGCTTGGGCAAGTGCATTCAATTATCTCTGTCTTCAGAAAGCGACAACAGTGAAATAGGAATTTCCCGCTTAATTTTAATTCAAACAAACTTAGATTGAGGGCATAATTAATGGTTGGTGTCCAAAGAATTTTGATGGTCCACATTTTTAAAGCCTCTGGGAAACAATAGGTGAGGGAAAATCAAGTGTGCAGTTTTTATCCATGGTGAACATTAAAAAAAAAAATCTTTGCATTTCTAATGGTTTTGGCCAGAGTTACATGTATGTTAGCCGGATTACTTAAAAGGATGTCTTATTCTTGCTTTTCCGGTTCGGATATTAGAAAAGGGAAAATTTAACATTTCATGCAATCTTTTATGATGGTTACTTTGAATGTCATGTGGGGGAGAGAAAGGGATTAGATGGGTACATATTAGAGAGGGGGTTTAAGGTGCTGTCGTTGTTATTCACAAGTGATTCTGTTTCAAATTTCATGTGTATACATGTATATTTAATGATTTAAGCATTACCGGTAAAAGCAATAGGGACAAGGGTGGTGGGTTAGGCAGAGGAGGGAGTGTATGGGCTTTATTATTTTCTGGCACTTGAGCTCCAAATTCTGGGATGAAAAAGGAAAAAAGAATTGTATATGTCCTGCTGAGCAAAGCAACAATATTACAGTCTATGGACTTACATTTAGTTGGGGAAGGAGAAGAGGAAGGGTTTATATTGGTTTGACCCAGAAGCTTGGTACTTGTAGAAACTACAAAGGGGAAAGCAAAGTTTACCATGTTATTTGTTTGCGATGTCTAACGTTGTAACTGACCTGTGTCTGTCCATTCCTTGTGCCTTCTTCTCCCATTCCTTCTCCAACTTTGATATGGGTTGGTGTTGTCTGGGGCAACATACCGACTCTCTCTCTCCCACACAAACTCATCCGTGTACCCTGAATGGGGTTGGGCTCTCGTCCGCTTATTGGGTGTGGTGTTGGTATCTCTCCGGGGTCCTATCGACGGTCGACGCTCGGCAACGTTGGGGTTGGTGTTTTTTGCGATGATGATGATGGGATGGATGATGAACGCAGGGTTGACGATTCAAGCGAATGGGATTACACTGCCTTCGGACAACGATGGGCGCAGGACGGGAGAAGCCTTTGTGCTGTTTGCATCAAAGGAAATCGCTGAAAAGGCTTTAAAGAAACACAAGTCACATATGGGGCACAGGTGGGACTAGAAATGTAGTGGTATGGTATGGTTGGTACAATGATAGTTGTTCAATGTTTGATTTCCAACAAGTTAATTTTAATGGCATTTCTAAAATTTAGCACAATTGCTGACTGAAACCTGGGTCATGTCAGTCAGTAAACGTTTTTGGATAATTCATCAGAAAAGATCTGCATTCATAATTATTATAGTTTCAACAAAAATCAGTATTGCAATTTTTTCAATAGAATATAGATAAGTCATTTTCATAATTCATAACCCCTCATTAATAATTTTCAAGACTCAGACTAAATATGTACTTTTTTAAAGAAAGGAGATGTATGTTCCTTCAATGTCGTACATGTACATCTCGCTGTAGTTGAAGAAAGAACAAAGGATATATTTTGATCCAAGTTCGTAAACACTTGGATGCGATTGCTGTTTGGGGATTGGGACGTCAGAAATGGATTTTTTTCTGTAACAATCTGCATTGTCATGATCCTGAAAAGTGAAAGGGAAAACCTGAATTGTTATAAACAACAGTTAAGATATTTTTCGATTGCTTAGAAAGTTTATGACATTTTATAGAATGGTAGTAATCGTTTCACCAAATTCACTAGCAACCTTTGCATTCATGAACAAATTTATTCTTAATGAGTTTAATCGGGAAGAAAGCGCATTGGGTTCGATTTTCAGGACTGCAGTTAAACAATTTGTTTATTTCTTTTCATTTGTTATCGTGAGTGCTTTTTGAATTGTTTCTTTCAAAAAAAATAAAAGAGTCCGGATAGATTTATAGCATGATTGAACAGTTGAAGGATGACAAAATAATTAATTGTGAGTCCAAGCAGCTTTGCAGGCATTCAATGCTAAATAAGAAAAAGTAAAGAAAACATACAACCCTTAAAACTGCAATACATGCCAACTACAGATTTTTCTACTCTTGTTATTTTTTTATAGGCAATCTGTTCACGTAATATTGATGGAGCAAAATTGTATCAATTTAGCACAGTTTATGTTGTTTTATAAGAAAGAAGATGTGAAGTTAGTTTTATACATGTTTTTCAATAACCTACAGTGGCATAAAGTGTCTGCCTCATATAGATGCATCGAAATATCAAAACACATATAAAGACGAATTATATCAAAATAATTAAAATATCTTCAGATATGTATTGTTATAAATCATTTCGGTTGTTCTCTTATTGCCATCTGATGACGCGATCCAGAAACATTTCTTTAAATTAAAAATCAAGAAACTGAATTTTCTGGTCACAGTACTAAAATAGAAAATTCATCAAACAAAGGCATAGATAGTGATTGATATATTTTTTCTTGTAACACTCTGTACTTTTCTTGTCGCACTCTGTACTTATACACTAGGTCCTGGCTGTTGTTCTTTAAGTTCATATCCATATTGAAGCTGTACTAATATATGCAATGGGTATCACCTTAACACACAGGTACATCGAAGTCTTCAAAAGTTTCCCAGATGAGCTTCGGAGAGCTACCAACCCCACCCGAGGCGGGCGGGGCGGCATGAACCGACCTGGCCCCTATGACAGATACTCCGGTGGTCGAGGTGATGGCTTCTCTCGTGGTGGTCGGGGAAGGAACTCTGGCTTTGAGAGGCGATACGGGGGCGGCGGTGGAGGTAATGACTATGGAGCATCTTCTTTTTTTGTTTGTTTGTTTTACCTGAATGCTATGAAAACATGTGTATGCTTATAATTCAGCAACTTGGGGACTGATGGCTTAAAGTCCTCTCCAAAGTGATATTGAAGTGCCCATCAATAAAAACCCAGTTAGAATATTGAGCTTGCATGAATTTTGATTGACTTCCTGCCGGTCTGGGATCCTTGGTATTATTTCATTCGAGCACCACACTGTATGTAGTTTTAAGTGATACTACAGGGGTTTATGTCTATCACCACAGCAATTGTTCTCTTGCATCTACAAAGCAGTTGCTTCATTAGGCCTAAAAACAAGGTGTTGTATTGCCCTTTGAAATGTACGGACGGCTTTAAAAAAATAAAAATAAAAATGGCTTTTTTTTGTTACCGTTTTTTTAGAAGAAAAAAATTATTACAAAAATGAGAAATATCAGCACAAAGAGGTAGAAAAAAAGAAGATTTCCGATCGACCGACCCACCGACCGACTCATGTTTTGGCAATACAACATTTTTTTTTTTAAGGCCTTATCAAAGATAAACTGACATCTTCATGTCAAAGATTTACTTTGATACTTCACTCTTTCCAGGCTATGACGATGAGTTCAACTATGGGTTCGGAGGCTACGGCGGCGGCAGCGAGGGTGGATACGGAGGAGGAGGAGGAGGAGGGTTTGGAGGAGGAAGGAGTGGTCGAGGAGGGGGAGGAGGGGGAGGAGGATGGGGTGGAAACCCCCAACCCCTGTTCCCAAGAGGCAGAGGTAAGAGCTCTTCTATAAGAATTATGATAATATAATATATTATGCGGCAGCTTTGCAGGACGTTTTTAAGTGCTTTCCGATTACCAGCGGAACAAAATTAATGGGGTAGTGAGCTCAGGTAAACTGTAAAAGAACTCTCTGGTGATATAACAATAAAATTATAAAATACCTAAATATCACAGAGAGAAAATGGCAGTTTTGCCTTACCAAATCCTAAAAGAGCTTCTGAGAACAGAAAGTAACAGTATTTATCACTCTGGGCAACGTTTCATGAAACCGTTATAAGTACAAGTTCACCGACACCCCATTGAAACGCATGTTAAACTTCATACACGCATTTCAGTGGGATGTCGTTGAACTTGTACTTATGACGGTTTTGTGAAACACTGCCCAGGTCATCAAATCTAATAACATTTCGAGCAGCTGTTCACCTATTATGCGTGCACATGTATATGCCAGTCCATCCTTGATGATATTCACATCCTACCAGGTGTGTGATGAAGGTGTTATGATTTATGCTCTCATATTACCTGCTGGTACCGCAAGCATGTTTGTGCTCAATGGATGGATGGATGATTACTAATGTAGCCATGAGAATCTCCCCACGTTTCTGTGCTTTCCCGCTTTTTTGGGGCCAACAAAAAAATGTGAATTGCCAAAATTTTCTTGATCGTTTCCGTGATTTCTCGTTTTTTATTATTACACCCACAACCTGAACCCCCGTTTTACGCCTTGCCCACGGGTTGGCCGTTTGAACATATTTTTAAAGATATTTATAATTTCCAGTTTTTTTCCCAACAAACTCCATTCTCATGCCTGCTAATGTTGTTTATTATGTTTATAAATTTCTTGTTATGATAGTGATTAACATCATACATCACTAATAAACATCATTAATAAACAAAAATTGAATAATGTTTTCTACAATAATCAAATCCCAGGTGTTGGTAATTCTATTTGAAATATTCTTGAATTTGATTTGCAGGTGATTACAGACGAGGCGGAAGAGGAGGGGGAGGAGGTGGCAGAGGAGGTGACATGGGAGGAGGTGGAGATTTTATATCTGATACGGGCTATTCAGTTCACATGAGGGGGTTACCATTCAGCGTCACAGAGCAAGATATCAAAGAGGTAAGCTCATCAAGTCTATTCATCTCTCTACCAAGAGTGTAAAGTGATTAAAGCTTCAGTATGTTTACCCTGATTTTAGCTTAGTGGCTGGTTCTCCGACACATGCTCTGGCGACGATTGATCCTAGCTTTATTTTGTCTAAGATATCTTGTTCACGCTAAGGATACAATTGGTTTTCAGGTTAGCTTAAGGGTTATGGCTAGGTCTAGTGTTTGGTTTGGGTTAACAATTAGTTAAGAGTTTTAAGTGATCATCAATTATTGTCATGAGAGTTGAAAATATTTATAAATTCATTTCTGCGCCTCAGAATAGTGTACTGGATGAATAGGCATTTAGAAATTCTGTAAATATTATTATCATTATTATTACTATTACCTAATCCTCTCTGCTTCCAATAGAGGATTTTTTTTTTTTTTTTTTTTGGGGAGGGGGGGGGATGAACTAACTAAAATTTCCTTTTGCTGCAGCACTTTAATGTACTAATTGTACCGTAGCATCTGTTTTGTGACCACCATTTCATTTTCAAGCAGGAAACTGTTGATAAGTCATTTAGTTTAAAACATTAATATGCCACCCAGACCATCAATGTAACCTCTGTCTTATGTCGTCTTCCTCCCAGTTCTTCCATGGAAGTGCCACGCCCTCCAACGTCGTCATCCATGATATCAACGGCAAACGCAACGGTTTCGCCGCCGTCGACTTCCGAACTCACGACGAGGCCAAGGCAGCCATGAAGAAGGATAAGAACAACATCGGCAGCCGCTACATCGAGCTATTCCTTCATTCCAGTGAAGAAGAGGGAGGAGGAGGAGGAGGTGGTGGTGGTGGAAGAGGTTTCGGCTCCTCTGGAGGCGGGAGCGGCGGTGGTTACTCAGGTCAGTAGCAAATGGTAGTAAACTAGGTAGTAGATGTTACTGCATCCATACTTGAATTTATGAAAAGATTAAATCAATATTGATAGTAATAATGATGATGATGATGTTGATCATGATGAGGAGGATAGTTATAATGATGATAATGGATAATAATATGCCTTCTTTGTAGAGCGCAGATCACATTAATGAGAAAACACCCCAAGATGCTTTCAAAGGACTTTGGATATTATATAGATGGTAAATCCAGTGATTAATATATCTCATGAGCATCATGAAGTGATCTGTATCTATGCACATGTTCCTTCTAAACATGTGCCTTTTAAACAAAGTTTTCAATGATAATTATAATTCCAGGGTAACAAAAGTATGTGGGCTTTCTGTTGAGCTGATGACTACAGTATGTTCAGCAAAATGTACTACATATAGTTAAATATATATACATGTAGATGGTTAGTTGGTTTGTTTGTTTTACCTGACTGAAAAAAAAAGCATGTGTATGCTTGTAAGTAAGCAACTAGGCGAGCAAAGGAATTGGTAATGAGGCTTAATGCTGTGCCAAAGGGCACTATCGCATCGAATTGGTTTTGAACCCAGGACCACTGCTCTACCACTGAGCTATCCAGCTGCACATGCAGGAGACACTATGAACTTGACAGACAAAGAAAGAGGACAAAATATACAGTTCCTCATTCTACCCTCAACAATTGCTGTGGTAGACAAAGGAAAACACCTTCACTGCTATTATGTAAAAATGTGTAGAACAAGTGTCACATGCACATTTCTTTCTTTGTCCGTCATGTTCATAGTGAGAGGTTCTGTTTCCATGCTGTTGTAGGTTGTTGTGGTAGGGATGGGGTCGGTCATGGTGCCTGTACTCAAAGACATCTTGTTTCTTTGTCTGTTGTAGGTGGTTACAGTGGAAGGGGTCGTGGCGGTGGTGGTAGTAGTGGAGGTGGGGGCTACAGGGATTCCCAGATGGGTGGTTACAGCGGCGGTGGTGGTGGAAGTGGTGGTTATGGTAAGATGATTCACATGTAACTTGCCTCCTTGCCCTTTCAGTGTATCCCTTTTGCTTGTCTTCTCTCCTTATTTTGCTGTTATGTTTCATTAAAAGTATTTAGAAGTTATTGTATGCTTTAGATAAAACAGAAGCAGAAAATGTGATTTATCATGTGATGTACGTAAATTCTGTAATAGTTACTCAGTTAGCACTTGCATGTAGTATGGATACTGTATGTATTTCTAAAAGACTATGTTTTAACCCATTTCATGCAATAACATTTCAAATATTTAGCATGTCCCCTCCTAAAATACGGATGTATGCATGGAATAATGGTAGAAGTGTTCAATATTTCAAAAGTCTTCTTGCTTGTTTGCATGCATGTGTTGGTCAAGATTTTAATGATAGAAATGCATGTTTACAAAATTTGTGAAGTTAGCATATTTTAGAAGAGAGTATTGATACATTTTAGAGGCTGTCCATGAAAGCAATCAAATTTGATTCATAAATGTGAAACAATGTACTTTGGAATGCTTCCAGAATTACCAGTTAGTTTACTTTCTGTCACGTAAAGTAAAATTGTTTGTTCTTTCTTTTTTTCCTTCTTTCTCTCCCTTTTTCTCTCTCTTCCTTTTTTTTTTTTTTGGCTTCCTTCTTTCTTTCTCTCTATTTTTCTTTTTCGTTCTCTCTTTCTTTCCTTTCTTTCTTGGTGTATTTAGTTGAATCAATTTCATATCCACCTTCTGCTTATATCAGTTGCCAGCTGTGCTACTTTAATATCACATTCATTATATTTGTTTTCCCATCCTGATGAAAGTCATCATAATTATTCCATTTTTAGAACAAATAAATGAGAACAAGAAAGGAACAAGTTTTTACCAATAATAATAAATCTCTTACATAGAAGTCAATTTGTTTGCGCATTATGGAATATCACGCATGAAGTTGAACTGACAAGAAAAAAAAGTACTAGTAGTGTTTATCCGAAGTAAATTGCAACCTTTTCTGAAATTTAAATGGAAGGCAAGATGCTCTTTGTTCTTTGATTGTGGCAGACATATTTGAACAGAAACTTATAAATTAAATTCTAAAAAAAATCTTGGTCCATTGGAGCTCTTTTAAAATTTTGTTTGAACAGAAATGATTCACTTATATTGTAGGTGTTTTAATTTTTGTCTGTTTTAGGTTTTGTGGCACATATCATTCTATTGTGAAAATTTACACCATGCTAATGTAGTACTTATTCTTCTTCCAGACTTATTATAGTGCTTTCAAGGGCTATGTTCCTTTTTTTTTCCACTTGGAAATCATTCTATTTTGATTTCTATCTCGTCTTTTTTCAACAGGTGGTGGCGGCGGAGGTAGTGGAGGCTTCTACGGTTCAGGTGGCGGAGGAGGTGGTGGCAACAGCTATGGTGGGGGCTATTAGGACCCTGCCACACCCGATCTCATGCTCCCAGCAACATCACTTTCACATCTGTACCCCATACATGTATTATTTAATGGGGCACCGAATTCTCTGTGTTTAATGCAACTTCTGTAGTTAATTTACCCATCCACACTGTTAGGTTCCGTGCTGTAGATGATCTTGCAGTAGACATTATATCATGTTGTAATTTGAATATGTGTTGATATAAGATGCGGTATATTCAACACATACATAAACATTTAAACTTAGGAAACCCTGCAAAAATATATTTGGATTCATGTTATTAGCTGTCCAACATATCAGCATAGATATCGCCTTCACTCCTTTTGTAACTTTATTTTTCCCTTTTTAAAAAAAATAGCTTTTATAGGATTCATAGGCTGCAAGTAAGAATATTCGCTCATTATTAATATGCTTATAACAATTATGTTCTAGCAGTTTTTACTGGCATTCTTTACTAGTAAGTTTGTAATTTCAAATTATGTAATTGTTAATAATCTTACCAGTGAAACATGTTAAGAAATTCGAAAGTAAATGACTCATAGAAGAAAGGAGAGAGAGAGTAGACTCAGAAATTTTGCTAAATCCTTTGAAATTCAAAAAATTTTCTTTTTAATTCTAAAATTAATGCGTATATTGACTGTCTGGCCAAAGAGGTTTTTGGTTGTTTTTAACCATGTACAGAATATTTTATTTGTTTTTCTAACGTCTAGTCATTTCATATCTATAATTTATTTAACGTGCATTCACTCCAGTGCCACATGATCCAAGATCCACCCTTAAAAATATCCTGCAGTTTAGAGAGATATTATGCGCATGTATGTATGCATGTATTCATTCAATATTTTGGACAGATGATTCATAACATTATAAAACCCAAGTATTAATTCTGATGCTGTACTTTGAGCAAATAAGTGATGAAGGGAGATAAGTTTTTGACCGTGTCAAGAATAGTTTGTAAATATTTCTGCCTTTGAATGAATGTATTCTGACTCTCATTCTATGAATGCATCTTTAGATGACTTGTTTAAAGGTTGTTTTGGGGATGTGTATTCTAATTTGCATGGAGATCATGTTGTCCTTAATATTTTCATGTACATATATTATATGTCATTTGAAATTGTTGACTTGTGTCTCGTTTTGTATCGTTTTAATTTTGATAAAGTTGTGTTATCGTTGTCATTTACATCAGAAAAATTAATGGTGATAGTATGCATATTTGATCATTTAGTTTACTTATAATGGACATGTAATCTAACGATATTAACTATAAGTTGCACAAACAACATCGATTCAAATTGCCAATGAGCTGTACAAAATTATTGTCACTATTATATCTGTGATCTGTAATATATGATCACTAATTTGAGAGTTTGAGATGAAATAGTTGATAGATTGGTATATCACATATCGCGTTTAACCTGCCTAAGAGTAGGAATGCTGGGAAATAATACTGTCAAATTGTTACGCTAAGTTTGGAATGTCACAATTTTACAGTTAAAATTAAACTTTGTTCATATTCCTGTTCAATTAACAGTGTATTCTCAATCACCATTATGTTCCCAAAGATAAAAGTAGTTATGGACAGATTTTCAAAAGCTTTAAAATATATGGGCCATGTACAGTATGTATGTTTGAGAGTATGTTATATCCTTCTGTAAGGTATCAACTGAACTACCTTATTGAAAGTCAAATGTTCTAGCTATCTTTTACTGTATATTCATATGTACCAGTACAGTTCATATACATGCATCGTTAGTTCTGTTTCTACATCGAATCCAAGCAGCTTTGCTATGAAACACAGTCCACCGTCATGTGCATTTTTTCTCAATAGCAACATTTGCAGGTTAATACAGACCATTTTGTTGCATGCCTACGGCAACAAGAAGTGGCATTTTGCCAAATTGGCTGTAAAACTGTTTCACTCTTATTACATTTCGATTGGGGCCAAGTGATACCAGTAATTTGGAAAGTGCTGTGATAATTGTAAGCCACGATTGTGATCAGATACACCTACATGTGTTTCTTTCCATTGTGATGACATGTGCTACAACAGTCCGTGTTGTTCCCAGCTTCTTTGTAGATGCAACTGTCTGTTTTTTCTAAATAAACGCTCAGCCTTCAGACTGAATTCATTTTTGTATGAGCATTGCCTAATTGCCTTGAAGACCGTTGGGTAAGTTAGGAAGTGATCTGTTAATGTTGAATAGACGGTGTAGGTCAGTGGTTTGTATGGTGTTCTTGACTAGATCAAACATTAAAGAGATGATTTGGTTCTACAAAATCGAGGAATAGCAATGAATACAGACACGCTGCAGCTTTTTCTATTGCACTCATCGGAGTAAATCGCAAATCCGATTATGTTCATTCTTGAGATTTACTCTGATGAGTGCAAGATGAAAAGCTTTAGTATGTCTTGAAATCTAAGTTTGAACTCTCATGACAAAGCAACATCTTGGCAACTTAAAGGAGATGTCTGGATTCCCTCTTCAAACTGATCTGAATCTGAAATAGAGTGAAAGAAAGGAGAAAGACAAATGAAGAGTAGAGGGAAAGAGAGAGGGAGAGAGAGAGAGAGAGAGTGGGGGCTGTGAGATAGAGATAGGTAGAGACAAGAAAGAGAGGGACAGTTGGAGAGAAAGACAAGACAAGAGAGAGAGTAAGAGAGACAAAGAGGGGATTTGAATGATAAATATAAGATAATGTATCTACTTGGGACGTACAGGAGGGAAGAAATAATTTTAAAAAGCATCGATGTTGGTGTCTACCATGTTCGTTTTTTTTCCAACTTTTTTTTCTCGATCTTCCACTATTTCAATTCACTTCTGCATTGATCTCTCCTTGTTCTTTTCATTTCTGCTATTCTTGTTTCCTCTTTCTCTCTCTCTCTCCCCTTTTCTCTTGCCCTCCCTCCCTATTATTTGTCTCTTTCTCTTCTTCCCTGCAGTTTTCTATCCTTTGCTTTTTGACTACATACAATGTATTACATTTTAATAGTTTGGTTTTAGACGTAACAAAGCGCTCAAAGGTTTGCTTTGGGTCAATTTCAACTGTTACAAATTAATTTCAATTTTAAATAGAGGATATTATAAACATTTTAATAAAAATCTACAAATTAAAAATATGAAATATGAACTAATATGAGGTACTTTCATAACATTTTGGTTTCCTATCAACTATTTGTCTAATTTATGAAATACTGAATTTTATATATGTTTGTTACAAAATGACATTAAAGGCAGTATTTTGGTCATTCCATGACAAAGCTCTTTCAAATTCAATATTTTATGACTTTGATGAATGGTTGATAAGAAACTCTGCTGAATCTATATTGTGGAGCATCCACAAGCCTACTGTATAAATCTATATTCACATCATTAATTGTAGATTTTATTCAAGTACATGTGTATCTATAATTTCTTTTTCTTTTCAGAATTGAAAATTCTTTGGACATGTCATTCCATGAGAATTGGAATTGACCTCTGTCTCACAACAAGTCACAGTTTCAACTCGAAATGAAAAAGATTGCGGCGCATGTAGCACTGTAGTTTCCAAAATGGTCATTTATTTACAGGTTTCAAATTCAACTTACAAGAAAAGTAAACAACTAAATTTTACCCAGCCATTATTCACAGTAAAAATCTATCAATAATAATAAGCCAGGTAGGGGGAGCATTTCAAATAGGCTGGTTATCGATACATGTCTACACAAGGTCATAAAGGGTGCATGAAATGTTATGGGTCCCCATCACTTCAGGTTCCACTGTACGAGAACTATGTGGGAAAGTGTTCAGAAAGACAAATACAGAGAGGAAAATCTCAGAATCTCATACTTTAAATACACACCCCCCCCCCTCCCCCACCTCCTACCCTCCTGCAATGTGACTTGCATCTGCTCAGTATGTTAACATTTAAAACAAAAATTGTAGCAAGAATATCCACTCTCGACAATTCAGACAAAAATAATCTAAAAAAGGTACAACACATTTATACTGGCAAATCCTACCCGAAGAAAGTGTAAAGACCTGCACAAAGCACTGTCACAAGATGAAATTATCACCACAATAGGCGGTATTCATTACAAGCAAGTTTGTTAAAATAGGATTTGCCTGTACACGAGACAGAAATATCCATAAACGTAAACAGACAATGGAACACAAAGTTGAGAGACTGACTACACGAGTGATACTTTATCAGTTGCCTTCCAGAATAAAATTAAATTAAAATAAAGTGTAACTGGAAATATGGGAGACATACTGGTCTGTAGTCCTTTGTAGCTTGTTTGTGGTACAACGTACATACAGAAGGATGTCTAGTCTATGGAGGCTATACAATTTCATCCCATGCATCAGAATTGTATTAAAAGAGTGATTTCTATGTTTAAACTGAGGTAACTCAAGGTTTGAAGGGAAAGTCCACTCTTATACAAAGTTGGTTTTAATAAAAGCAGAAAATGACAGAAATAGATTGGCGAAAGTTGGAGGAAAATACAACAAACCATATGAAAGTTGTAATGATTGTCCTTGCTATCAGCAATTTTTCCCCATTAAATTTGTTATAAATAGAATGCAAGTTATCAAACTTTTATAATTTTCTGGTTTCGATTCAGGAATAGATCGATTTCAAAGAGGAGTAAATAATTTATTAATAAAATAATTTCTTGTTTCTTATACAAAACAAAGAAAAATCACAGAGTTACCATTTTTGTTAATCCATCAGAGATTTAAAACATCTTCATTGTATTATACTTTACTTGGATTTTCATCAACCTTTCATTTCCTGCTCTTATGAACACCAACTTGATTCTGGGTGGACTACCCCTTCAAAAACCCTTACGGTGTTAGACTTAGACAGAATACTAAGATTTAGAAGATGATTCCTCTACCCCTGTCCCCATCCTCTGTGGATCCTGGGAGGGGTAATGTACCGCTGGAGGCTTCCCGCTACCCTGCTGTGACCTGGGGGGTGGAGGCATGTTCGGGGGAGGGGGAAGGGGCATTCTGTGTCGCATGTGGGGCGGCATTGGGCCATCTCTCCTGCCCCCGAAGGGAGGGGGCGGAGGATACCGGGGCATCCTCGGGGGTGGTCCACCTGGAGGGGGAGGGGGGAACCTTCCCCTGTTGCCTGGGTGCATGTGGTGGGGAGGAGGGGGTAACCGAGGGGGTGGGGGCATACCCATGCCGTAGCCTGGAGGGGGTCTGAACTGAGCGTGGTGGGGGTGGGGCGGGTTGTTCATGGGAGGGGGAGGTAGCATGGGGGGAGGGAATGGTGCGTTGCCTTGGTCTTGGTTCATTTGTGGTGGATGTGGTAATACTGCAAGGGAAACAAGATAAGAAAACTGAATATTAAAAAACTTGTTAATGAAGCTAGGATTGAATAACTGGTCTAAAAACTCTGACGTTACATTAGAACCATAATAAAATTTCCAGCTATAGTACAAATAACTTTAAAGGCAGATGGTATGTCTAAACAGCTCCAAAAGATCTTCATACACACAGCATAGTTATATCCATTGATCTCTACGAAATAGTTGTATTTACATTTATTTTCAAATCACATGGAAGTGCTAACATGTACATTCTCTCGTTAACTAAGGTACAAATATGACAAAATAAACAACTCTACAAGAGGCTAAACCAACGATCACATCTGTTATCTCTTTGATATGTCATCATGTATGTGTCTGCGTGTCAAGTAAATGAATACTTTGATAACAAATTAAAAAGATTCATTCTATTCAGAATCTTGAATCAAGATCAAGTAGAAGCCTTTCTGTTATCATTATTCTGTTATCATTTGTAATTTTGTATTATGTGACTTAAAGCCTGTCTGAACCAGTTTGGCCCAGGGGGGATTAGACCACCCTGCATGGTCACTGACAGGTGGTTATCTCATAAAATCAGCTCTCAATTAACATAAGAAAAAGGGGATCACGGGGGACCAACAGGCACCGATTAGGCATTAATTGCTATATAGAGGGCACAAGTAGCTATAAGAAGTACAGTGTGACTTTAAGGCCTTTTAGCACTTACCTCCAGGCAGACCCGGTACAGGTTCATAGTTGAGCTCCTTCTCGCTGTCGTCCTCCTTCTTCCCTGACCCCAGCTGGGCTTGGGGCTTCCCCCATTTGATGTTTAACCTTCGACCTTTGATGATCAGCTTCTGGAAGGAGTTCTCTGCAGCTCCTTCGGCTCCTTGCCTGTTTGTGAAGGTGACGAAAGCACACTGCTGCTTGGGAACCACGTTGATGCTCCTCAGCTCACCAAATTGATAAAAGTGACCCCTGCAATGGAAGATTGAGAAGAATTGAATACTTAAATTGAAATCATCTAAAGAAATGTAAACCACTGCAACAACGAAAAAAGTTTTTTTTTAAATGTGCATGTAAATGTAACCTATGTGCAACAAAGGTCATACACATATTCACTTATCTCAGTGTTATAAGATACAGAAATGTGTAGACTATTCTACTTTACATCATCATTTTTTTAAATGGTGCAGTTTTGCAGCATCATATCTGAACGATGCTTTAAAGTGGATACTTACTTGAGGTCTTCCTCTGTGACTTTGTCCCCCAGGCCACCGACGTAGAGCGTTGTGATCATCCTATCCTCAGGAGCCTCTAGCTTAGGCATGGCCGCCGCTCGTCTCATCAGCTTGTCGGCTACGGGATCGTCCACTCCGTAGAAACGATCCTTGATGTTCTGATCAGCCAAGGGATCGTCTGGGTCTGTTGGCTTCTCATGCCTAGGATTACACAAAAACAAAACACAAGGTGATGAATTAACAAAGCAATGTATGAACAACAAAGCATTTACATGAATGAAATTAAAAAACAAGGGCTGAAATAAAGTATGGATGAGTAATTTTCTTCAACTATGCTATAGCCAACTTGTTTATCCACACATTTTTTAAATATTGCAAGATAGAATTGGGTTAACTGATATATCATGCATGAAATCCCATGTCTCACAATGAAAGAAATAGAAATGTATTTATTAATATTTCAGAGTTTGCAAGTTGCCCAAATTTTAATGACAACGTCAAAAACAAAAAAAAGTTGATGGAACGTACATTCCAACATTTTATTTCTCTAAACCGGTCATGAATATACTTTAATCGGGTAAAGTTTCAGTCTATAATAATTTCCAACACACAAAAACAAACTGGTCTAGTAAGGATCATCATCATCATCATCCTCCCTGGTTACCGCTTTTCACCTCCTCTTCCTTAATGCAATTTATCCACCTCTTCCTGAGCAATCCTACCTTTCTCCTTCCTTTCTCCTTTCTCTCTGCTGCCCATCTAATCAGTTCATCTTCATCTTTCCTCTCCACGTGTCCATACCATCTCAATCTGCTCTCTCTAATCTTCTCTCTTATCCCCATCAATTTTACTTCCTTTCGCACCTCATCATTTTGCCTCCTCTCCCTTTCTGCGACCCCTCTCACACCTCGATAAAGGATATGGAGCTTTAACCCTTTAGCAACTAAACCGCCCTTCCTTTTACTCACTGAACCGCCCGTCCGCTTTTATCCATTTTCAACACGCTTTCATATCCTTCAATGGGGTCTACCGTGATAATTTTATACATGCTTAATCCTTACAATGTCTAGAGTAGGATTCAGCATAGAAAAATAGCGCATGTTGTTCAGAACAATGTCAAAATGAGAGCAAAGTTGCAACATCCTCTAGTGAGTAATAGGCCATTTTTACATAATCTCTAGTCGCTAATGGGTTAAGATGAGGTTGTCAGCTTACCGGTACGGACACTCTTCTCCTCTCTTACACTCCCCCTTGACCCAGAAGGAGCATATATGAGGTCTGTTCCTTTTGTAGTATGGTGTGGTCCTAGCCAGCTTGAGTAGAAGATCGCTAGGGGCCTGGGCCTTCCCTACAGCACCTAGGGCTTGGTTACCTTCAGCATTGGCCAGCTGTGATATGATGACACAACAATGCAAATGTTAAATTTAAATATCAAAGACAGTAGTGAAGTATGATTAATCTTGGAAAATAAACCTGTTAATGGTTATACACAAATCAATATTGAATAACATAGCTTTGCTCATATAAGTTTGGATTCTGGAATATCATTCAATGAAGATGAGAGACTGAGAGACAGGAACTTCCATATTCAGCAAACTATATACACATAACTTAATAATATGATGGATCACTAAATGATCATGGGTCAGAACAAAATAATAGTTAGGTCTAAGTTTGATTACTTCCTACTCTAAATAAAGATTTCTTTTATCATGTAGTTCAAATTGCTTAGGGATTGAATTCATAGACACATATTCTGACTTTAGAATGTAGAATTATTATCATACAATTAAAAACTGAATTATTCATATCCCTTGTAAATTTGATGGTTTTTGTATTTTTTGTAACTCGAGAATGAAAGATGGATTATTTGAGCTAGGGCCTGTTGAATTCTTTTAGATGTCACATTTTCAAGACACATAAATCAGAACAAATCAATTTTTCACATACTTAAAAAAAACTACAAAACTTGGTAAAAGTATGAATAATGTAGTTGTCAACTACATGTGCTCTCACTGCATAGATATTACATGAGCACAAATCCCTTTCTCTACTGAACTGTAGAATGGATATGAAAACACAAACTAGCTGCCACTATCAGAAGAAACCCAAAGATGGAGTTGACATACCTCTCGCTCCATGTTCTGGGAGTAGTACTCCTTGTTGACATCAGATTTGGGCATTTCATCTTTGACATTGAGGGCAGCATCACGTACTTGGATTGGTAAACCTGATACAAAAATAGAAAAGGGTTGACATTTATAAAAAGTTCTAAATATAATCAGTGTTCTTAGTGGATTTTTATCAAAAGCCTGGAGCGCTCGTCCTGGACTAAACTGAATCACCTTGACTGGGTAATTTATTTCATCCATCCATTAATCATTCTTTAATTCATATTTACTTATTTATTTCTTTATCTATTTCTGTTAATTCATTTTATATTCTTTCCTTCTTTTCTGTTGTGGGGGGGGGGGGGGGGGGGAATTTTTTTGCATGAAATGATGCATTTGCAGTTTTTATATGCCCATGTTTTGATATTTTGGCCTTATCATCACCATATATGTGTTACGTTCTGGCTCTTTAAGCCGGGCTACATCACTTTTTTAAAATTTTATTTGTATGGTGGCTACATCACTTATCATTTGATTGATTTTATTTATTGATTTACTCCGCATCTTTATGAAGTTCAATACAAAAAAAAACTGGTCTAAAACAAAGCCATGAAAACAAAACCTGTAAAGAAACATTTAAAACAAAAATGCACAATTACAACTGACACTAAACGGAAGATAGATTACATGACTTCGCAACACTCACCATACTCAAGATCTAGCAGGCAAGTCTGGCAGACGTTCTTCAGTTTGCTACAAGTTTGGCAGACCTCCGTCTTCTTGAACCTCATCCGAGCCCCAGGACACCAGCGGAATATGGTGAAGGGACGCTGACATATCTTACACTCCCGCCCAAACTTCTCCTTGGTCTAAAAAAATAAAACATAATAATAATAATATTAATAATAATGATAGGAATTTCTATTGCGCCGTCTATCCAGAAATTCTATTCCTAGGCGCATTTATTATTACACCGGCTTTAGCCTAGCTGCCATCACAGCGCTCCAGCATTTCAAGGAAGTAATTCTTGCCAGGTATCCATTTACCTCACCTGGGTCGAGTGTGGTAAATGAAGATTAATGCCTTGCAGGGATGATTTTGCCATTATCAAACTCTAGTTGTGCTATGGTTTTGCTGCAAACAAATTACAATGACCAGGACACCATCGCACCATAGTGAAGGGATGCTGACATATCTTACACTCCCGCCCAAACTTCTTCTTGGTCTAGAAAAATAAAACATCAGGGATGATTTTGCCGTTATCAACTCTAGTTATGCTATGGTTTCGCTGCAAAAATTTTTCAATGACCAGGACACCATGAAGGGACGCTGACATATCTTACACTCCCGCCCGAACTTCTCCTTTGTCTACTTTGGATAATAAAATACAACGTCAGGGATGATTTTGTCGTTAGCAATCTATAGGTTCCTTCATACAAGTTATGGTGTTGCTGCTAACAAATAACAATGACAAAATGGCACTTTCCTCAATACCAATTACCTCAATATCAAGAAATATCGGAAAAATGGAAATCGATGACGGACTACCAGTACATGGAGTTTGCACTCGCCCATAAATTATTTCTTTTCTTCCCTTTTTACTTTTTTTTGGTCTAAATATGAACATATTACGGTAAGAAATACAACACAAAGATATATTAATTTGATTTGTAATTTTAGCAATGTAAGAACAACAGTTTTGACATACTTCACTAAGTTATTAATAAAAATATGACTGAAAGCAGATTTAGAGCAGAATGACATTTAAAATATGAACTTCAATTTCTCAACCTATTAAAATGCCTAATTTGGTATTCCCCCTAAATTTGGTATGAAGATGGTTGTTGTTGTTGTTGTTATAGAAAACCAATAACTTATCTGTTTTCATTGTTATAATCTGAGGATTAAATTCTCTACAACTTTGGCTTAAAGAAACATCTAAGAACATACTTTACTTGTTCTCTTGGGGTTGTACAACATAATAATAATAATAATAAATATGATGATGATGATGATGATGATGATGATGATGATACCCATTTACCTCACCTGAACTTGCCAAAGGACATATTCAAAATATCCTGAGACTTATCCACAGGACCACAACACCTCTACAAAAAGTGCCTACTTACCATACGAACATAGGGGTTATCACCGAGGCATGTTTGGCAGAGAATGGGGAAGTCCTGGAAAGAAAAATTGAAAGAGAGCAAAGGATTTAGATATGATTGTAGTCTGTAGATTCTGCATATATCTCTTACAATGACACAAGTAAATACATTCATGGATTAATCATAGTAAAGTTAGAGGAAAATGTGCATCCTTCATTGTCAGCCATGCATCACGCTCTTGGTGTTATTATCACTTAAATCGAGAAATGCTATAGGCAAATCCTACCCAGCAAGAAATAAGTTGGCTTTAAAGAATGGTTTGTAAGGCAAGCTGTATATTATATGATGAAGAAGAGATTTGATCATAAGAAGACTCCCCCATTTAACCTAGATTTTATATTCTAGTGGGGATTTCTTCATTTTTGGACAGGATTTCGACCTTGGATTATAACTGGATATATCAGGAGTAATATAATATATACTAATGGCCATTAAAGCTAAAGATCAGCTTGTGATTTCTGAGTGTTAAATTTGTAATTAAGTATTCAAGTAGGGGGTCTGATTGCGCACCCGATGTTGTGTGCTAAAATCCCTCCCATAGAGATTGCACGCATCCCTATGTGGTCTACGTGCGTTGTGCGACCATGCAAAATTGGTCAATGATTTTATGAAAAAATTTGAAATTCAAACCTTTATAACAAATGATCCTGAAGGTGAAATTCAATAAATGAGGTGTCATATGAAAGAACAGGTTTTTCTCCATATTCCCCATAGGGGGCCACTCCCAGAATTCTAAAAATATCTTGGTCAAAACAGCGATTGAAATGTTGTTTGCATCCTAGCTCCAAAATTTGCCACTTTCCTGAGCCGCGCCCCTGCGGCTTAAGTAGGGCTAGACGTAAGGATAATATCCAGGTGCTTTTTTTTTCGCTAGCCCAAAGGGATCATTTGGCCTAACAGTTTGAAAATACCCTTCCCACATTTTTGGAATCAGCTAATTAAGGAGGCGTGAGCTCCGCTCAGTCCAAACCATGGTTACATCGCGTAACATCTGCGCGTATAGTGAATGAAAGTATGGATAGCCGTTCGCACCATAAACCCCGGAAGTGAATACACGTTATCGTCAATGGCAATATCGCGGGGACAACGTGCACGTTGTCTCCGCGATATTCATACACTTAGTATGAAGCAGCGCTTCACAGAGATTGACGATAGATTTCCGGACATTTGAACGACTACTTGTATATATACACATGCACAGCACCTACAATCAGTACGAGAATACACTCGACGGTGGCCTGTACTTATAGCGAAGAAGAATTAGATCTAGTCTACTCTACTCTAGCCTAAATATTATTGATATTTTCTTAATCAAACGTTCTTCTAGCGGTTACCGTTTATGTGCCCATCCAATTCCAAGCATAATATTTCAAGACTTTATCTTAATTGATATTGGTAGAGTATACATTTTCTTCTAGTTTTATATTAATTTTATTACATTATTGACGGTTTATATGAACATTGTGAGCAATAAAGTGTGTCCACTTTCTTTTTCTGCCGAGTGTACCAACATGAACAACCAGACACAAATACATACGAATGGGGCAATACAAACTAAATATGACTCCACGGCATGGGGCTCAAGAATAGCACGAATCTCGGTCAATCCGACATCAAATCACACCAAATGAAAATATAAAGGTTAAGAAATGTTTGAATATCATCATATTAAACCTTAGGAACTATCGGTGCAATAAAATACTTACAGCCTCTTCCCAATTCAGTCGATTATACGTGTTTGCGCTTTTGCTCACCGCCATCACTTTTACATCTGAAGTTATCGATCAAAAAGAAACACAATTTGATGTTACGGTAGTGCATAATTATAGTCATCATCAACCACATCGTTCACTCTTTTACAGTCAAACCTGTTACTTACGATGGCCACCTTTCTATAAAGCCCACCTGTCCACAGTGGTCATGCATTTACAGGTTTGACTGTATGTTGTTATACGTCGGTATTAGGCAGTCGGTCTATTCATTCACTTTTTTAATTCAACTTTAATCACCGACTAAATTGTCTTTTCTAATATAAACTTATATTATGAAATGAATTGACCTCTCCCCCCCCCTATCTCTCTCTCTCCCGCCCTCTCTCTCTCTCTCTCTCTCTCTCTCTCTCTCTCTCTCTCTCTCTCTCTCTCTCTTTTTCTCTCTCTATACCCATATCTAAACTCAAAACTCATCTTTTCAAATTAGCACATGAATAGTATTTAAGGATAAGTAATGTTGTATTTTTTTTCTATTTGTAGGTACTTTATTGTTTTCTATGTTTCTGTTTCATCTTCCTTTCATGATCTTGTTATGTTTATTGTAAAGCGCATTGAAATGTCAACAGACATGAAATGCACTATATTAAAAAGAACAAAGTATTTGTATTATTATTACCCCTCTTCATTTCTACTGAAGTTTCATCTTCTCTTTCTTTCTTTCTCTCTCTAGCTCTCTCTCTCTCTCTGTGACTCTCTCCCTCTCTCTCTCTCTCTCTGGGTATTTCTCTCTCCCTTTCTCTCTCGATCTCTCTCTCTCATTGCACACTCTCCGAATAAATGTATGATCGTCTTTCTACTTTTGTTTTTGTAATGTCACGCTCATTATCATTTTTTTCAAACTTCCTTCCGCCTTCTTCTTTATTTACAGGTTGTTCAGGTTTTTAATGGACATGAACTAAACAGAGGCCTGTATTCATCCTCAATATTCTTTGACGAAATAGTTGTGCCTAGATTGTTTAATATTTATTTCAAGGTCATGTTTTACTTTAATTGCTCTAATTTAAATTCATTTTTTTTTTGGTGGAAATAACATCGTCATACTCTCTAAAAAAAATCGAGTGATCACGGACGTCACTCCTCTGGAGAGTGAAAATGTAGTGAAAATAGAGTGAATATTCACTCTTTTCTTCTTAGAGAGCACTCTAAAATCAACGATTTTCACCCCTAAACAAGTGATCACGGACGTCACTCCCAAGAAAGTGAAAATAGAGTGAAAATTCACTCTCTTTTTTTTAAGAGAGTAAGGTATAATGACATTTTGTTACAGATCATTAACAAACAAAAAGTAATCATAGCAGTTCTTGTTTTGTTTTCCACCTGTACAAAGTTTACACATTTTCTCCTCATACAGATATAACACATCTTATATATTAAACAATTTTACAAATAACTTTATCAACGTCTAGTTTCATTATGCACAAACTTGTCGAAATTCTCCTCTTACAGATAAAACATATCTTATATTCTAGTATTCAATACAAAATAACGTTATTATCGTCTTTTTTCATTATCTTTACGAATGTTTCGTTATTGTTCAAATATTTAAATTTCTTATCAATGATACTAATTTTCCAAGCAATATACTCTGGGGACTAAATAATGTACAAGCCATGGTTGTGTGATATTCATCTCCAACTTCCCCACTATTACAATCATTACAGGCACGTAAATGTGTTGGTAATATATTCGGGCGTATGCATTCCAATTTCAATGGGTAAATTATCTTATTCTAAATCGGCAAATATTTTTACGTAATTTATTACTTAAAAAAAACACGAAACTGTTGTTTTATGTTTTGCTTACATAATCTACATGTTCACAATTTACTTTTCTACTTTCCGTATACGTAATGCTTCATAAATTGAGAATCATATATTTCTCGAAGTTTCATTTTCTGTTTTCTCTCCGACTATATTATCGCTATCTATAATATTTTCTAATTCTAGACATTCATTATTTCCGTCAACATATAAATTAACTTTCTTTACTAAATAGACATCTAATAGATTTTGCTGAAATTTCTCTATTTTCTTGAAAAGAAGAATATACCAAAGAGTTTTCATCAGCAATTTTCGTGCGAGTCCAATATTTCATGAAATACTTACATAATATCGATTTTGATAGGACATTCACCAGCTTCAGCCAACACAGCTAATTTCTATTTTTTTTAAAGTTTACCCCTAAGATATTTCTTATCCATTGAAAATGAACACTTGACATGTTTATTTGCAGTAAGATATTATATATATATATATATATTATATAAACAGACCTGCAATGTACAAACTTGATACTAACGACTTATAATTAAGATCAGTTTACCAAGTTACTGATGCAATGTTGGAAAATTGTTTTATATTATAGATTTACTTAAATCATACATTTAACATTATTGTTATACACGTTATCTCTCGATCAACTTGAGCAATACTTTATTCGAATAAAAACATACCAGGCCTGAACAACGATTCAATAAAATCATTGTTCTTGATAACGTTTCTTTGATATAATATATGCCCCTCTTCGTGAAACCTCAAACCACTGCGTCCTGGGACATGCATGTACCTCTACATGGGTCTCGTCGTATTGTAGGCCTACATTTTTTTAATTGAACGGGCACTTGAACTAGGGGGTCCATTTATTGTGTAAAAGATTTTGGGGCATATTATCCAGAATGCTGGGATAAGCAACAACAACAACAACAACAAAATGAAGTAGAAAGGGCCATCAGATTTTAAGGGTTACCTTTCTACTCCAATAATTGATAGATAAAAACAATGCAATCGCATGACCAGAACTGGTCTATACCTTTAAGGTCAACAGCCCCAGGTCGAAATTCCAGTTGATACCAGTTGAAACCAGTAAGGATTTCCAACTGGTATCTACTGGTTTGAACTGGTCTCAACTGGTCTCAACTGGTCTCAACTAGTACCAGTTGATACCAGTTGATACAATTTGGAAACCAGTAGAAATACCAGTTGACATCTGAGACCAGTTGATATTGACAGTTGATTTACCAGTTGCTAGTAGATGATTACCAGTTGATTTCCCAGTTGAAAACCAGTAGATGATTACCAGTTCAAACCAGTAGATGGTTACCAGTTGATTTCCCAGTTGAAAACCAGTAGATGATTACCAGTTGATTTCCCAGTTAAACACCAGATGATTACCAGTTGAAAATCAGTAGATGATTACCAGGTCCAGTTGAAAACCAAAAGATGATTACCAGTTGAAAACCAGTAGATGATTACCAGTTGATTTCCCAGTTGAAAACCAGTAGATGATTACCAGTTGATTTACCAGTTGAAAACCAGCAAAATACCAGTTGATTTAACAGTTGAAAAACCAGTTCAAATGTGATAATGCACATTAATTTTGTGATTTTCTCCCCCACCCCCCTCCACCCTCCTGCGCGAAGCGCGGCAGCTTTGACACTTCATTAAATTATTAGAGAAAGAAGACGATTTGCTGCACCGTTCTCGACTGTAGTCTATAATCCTTGTCTGAATTTTGTTCCCCCCTCCCGCGCGGAGTACGGAAGCTTTGACGTTTCATTAAATTATTACTCTAAATCCTTGTCTGAATTCTTTTTCGCCCATCCCCCGCGAAGCGCGGAACCGTTCACCTATCATTAAATTATTGGAGAAAGAAGACGAATCGTTGTACCGTTCTCGACTCCTAATCCTAGTCTGACTTCAATTGCCCCCCTCCCGCATGATGCTTTGACGTTTCATTAAATTATTACTTTTAATATTTGTCTGAAGCTTGTCGCACCCCCACACCCCCTTTAGCCACGCCCCTGGGTGTTATCCATTATTCCTTTTAAAGAAATTCAATTCCTCATGCTCTCGCACTTCTCTTTTATCGTTGTTTAATTCTCTTTCATTGTTTCCCTTCTCTCCTTTAACTCACAAAAATTCTCTCTTTCCCCCTTTTTTCCATCTCTTTTTTTGTGTTCATCTTGTGCTTTTTTTGGGGGGGGGGGGGGGGAGGGGGCTATACGCCTGGCAAGAGGGACCCCGTTATTATGCACACTGCAAAAATGTCGTGCCCCCCGCCCCTTTCCCGGTAAAAAACAAAACAAAAACATCTTCTTATAGTATCATCCCCCTTTCTTTCTTTTCCCTTCTCATTATTCTCCTTTTCCCCCTTTTCTCTCCTCCGGCCTTCCCCCTTTCTTCCTTTTCCGCCTCTTCTCTCCTCTCTCTTCCCCTTACTTCCTTTCCCCCTCCTTTTTCTCAGCTCTTCCCTTAATTTTTTCTCTCCCCGCTTTTCTTCTTCTTTCTCTCTTCCCTTTCATTTCTTTCCCCTCCTTTGTCTCCTTGTCTCCCTTTTTCTTTTCCCCCTTACCCCCCTTTAGTACCGGGGGGGGGGGGGCACCGTGCCCCCTGTGCCCCTGAATCCGCCACAGAAACACACCAGGCAATGCTCATCAGGGCGCTCCTATATAGGCTATGTTTTCGGTGCTTACAGCATTTAATGACTACACCATGGGTTGAGAGAGGTAAATGCAGATTAGTTTCTTGCCATAAAAGGCAATACGAGACGTTTAAAGCCCCACTGTCCTACTTGTAGCTACTTGCTCCCTATATAGAAAACTACCCCAATCGGTGCCTATTGGTCCCCTATGATCCTCTAATTTCTTATGTTATTTGAGAGCTGAGTTGGTCTAATCCCTCCTAGCCACATAGTGTTGATAAGCTTTAAAGTCAATGGTGGTTTGAGATGGCGACGCCACCATGAATGTAAATATTAGAAAATGTCATAAAACAATAATTATTGTCATTTTAATTGTTTTCATAATGCATGAGTCATAATTCACCGAGGGTAGCCTCATCAGTATGTTCGCCCTGAGGGCCCCGCAATCGTATAATTACTCATCATAATTAACGTCACGCATGAGTGATATACCGGATGTACCAATAATACCGGTATTTTTATTCAATGATTTATTATAGGTAAAGGCGCCATTGTAATTGTGTACATACTGATTGTAATCAGCTAGCTACCATGCAACGCACGGCAGCGATAGGTCTTAGATTATCTGCACGTGTTTGTTACAGGGGATTTTCTGTAAGAAAGGCAACCGGGATCTGTTCTTCTATTTTTACAAGCTCCAAAGTCACTGCTGTCAACATGAATAGTGGAGGAAAACCTCGAGTTTATGTAACTCGTAGGATTCCCAAAGAGGGTCTTGATTTACTTTCGAAAGAGTGAGTATATGCAGGCTACTGAATCTTTACAAATTAGATTCGATCGATCGCGTTTTCTTCCACTTGCGCGTACGCGTGAGTGGTAGCGGTGCAGCACCTGTCGGTGATCGCACAGCACCGGCCGCCCTCCATGCCAGCTTATCGCTGAATGGTGGGGTTGATAAATGTCGAAGTCGAAAGTTTTACGTAGATATTTTATTAACATGAGGCTTTTGAGGTCATTTGACATTTTTGATCCATGACTTGTGGAATTCTGTTAAGTCTTGCACAATTAAATTAAATCTCAATAGATCTAACTACATGTCATCAAAGGCGCTGGCCTGGTTCAACTCAGAACAGAAGTAGGGAGGCCAATGCCCGGGCGTAAGGCTTCTACACCTACGATTTGTGCGCTCGTCGCCCACTTCAAAAAATTAGCAAAGGGAAAAAAATGATGTAAAAATAAAAATTGAAGAAAATATGAAAAGAAAATACAATTATACATTTCACAACATACCTATAATCACGGATCTGTAACAGTCTTTCACCATTTGTTGACAATCTTGCAGATTTTGACGTTTTTTAATCCAATAATTGTGGTTGCAGACGACCTTGACGCACTCGCACCACCGACTAAGAAAATCCTAGAGGGCGTAGAGGTTTGCTCACTTAAAACCTTCTCATTGGCAGAAGGTAGACCCTAAAAATATGGGATCCGTTTTGAGTAAAGAACTTTTGATAGAGATCAACATTTCAGATGTTCACAATTGCCACTTCTAACAACTAGAAAATATAAAGAAAAAAGATTATATCTTTTTAAATACAGATTTTTACAAACTGAACATTCGAAAGTAGATAGAGTACGATGTTTCTGTCAATCTTGCGTTGGTTTGAGCCCTATAGCTACATCCATCTCAAAATGAGAAGGAAAACAGTGAACAGTGACGTCATTGTTCGCGCCAAAAATAAAGGGTATTGCGACATAATCTGAGCTCCGGTCAGATCGTGCGCAAAGCGTAGTCTTATTTATAGACCCTAGTACCTTATTCTCACAGCACTAGATACGAGTGTCGTGCAGTAATGTATGAGAAGTGTTAAAAAAGATATTTCAGTAAAAAAAAAAGTCTACGTGAGCAGTCTATACTCCAATTGAGAATTGAAACGAAAGCCATGATTTGAAGGTGTGTTTTGTATGATACATGGTTAGTGAGTGTGTATGTTACGTATAGCGAAAGGGAGAGAGAGAGAGAGAGAGAGTGAGAGAAATATTAGTACACGTACGTTGCATGCATGGATGTGTGCTATGATTGTGTTCGCTGCAAGATGGATTTTAATTGGACCTCGTAACTTCTCGATCGTTGATAATAAGGAATACTCATGAGGAAATCAAATTATTGGAATACACATCTAAGGTAAATATCAATGAATTATATATATTTCTTTCCTTTTTTGAACCATCGTCTTCGGCTCGTAGTAGTAGAAGATGTAATCGTTCGCACATTGATGGCTGGACTTCAGCCTGCATCGGGGCTTGCCTGTGTCGGTGGAGGGATCAACTAAGAAGAAGAAGGTGTGTACGTGTGCGACCGATTCAAGGCTAGCCGCTGTTGAGTGATTGCACTTTCGCGCGAAGTTTTAAACTTCATCATGAACTTTGTCCCTCGGGCCTGTCTAATTATGAACGTAACTTTGCGACATGAAATATAATTGTTTCAAGGCTCTTACGTACGGAAAGGCGTAGAAGGAAATGGCTACAAACCAGCTGGATATCTCCTATTTGATGGAACCCATGGAGTCGGCAGATGGGTGGATTTTCTTAGTGAAAGTAAATGCTTTCTTTTAATCTTAGTTTTAGTATAAACAAATTAGTAATTAAAAAGTTAGATTTGGGCATTGGCCTCCCTAACAGAAGCCTAGAAATCTATCCAAAATTTGACCCACTAAAACATACCCAAAATAAAGTAAATATTCATCAAATGTTTAAATAAAGATCATGAGTTAAAATTCATTATGTATTATTACCTGTTTTGTGTCAATTTTCTTGCTATTTTTTGAGTTTTTTAAAAAAAAAACGTTGATATTAGTGTATTAGTGTATTGGTAATGGTATACACTTTTTCACAGGTTTCACGGCAAACTGCTACACAATACAAGTCAAGTACATACTAATGGTGGGTTGCGGGCGAGCGTGTGCCTGTATGAAGTTATCTACCGTAATGATCATAGGATCTGAGACATTACGGTAGATAACTTCACACAGGTGAGGTCGAGGGTTCGAATCCCAACACGGCACTAATATCCTTTGGTAAAATTAACCTGCACTTGCCACTCTCCACCCAGGTGTTAAATGTGTACCCGGTAGGATGCTACCTTCATTGTTGGTCAAACAGTTTATGAGCGTCAAGTAACGCCTGGCTGGAATGCTCCCCAGGGAGTGGAGATTGTGCACACTGTGTGTGCGGGAGAGTATTGAATCCAATGACTGGGTATAATAGTACATCTGTAAAGCACTTAGAGACATTTGTATTAAGCGCTATATAAAAACGGAATATTATTATTATTATTGATAGGTGTGAGGTTTCAATATGGGACTCTGATGATGCTGTCCCCCAAGATGTCCTTCTCAAGAACGTACCAGGCATCAGTGGTCTCTACTGCCTCCTCTCTGATCGTATTGATGGAGCCGTCATGGATGCCGCTGGACCGAGTCTAAAGGCCATCAGCACCCTCTCTGTCGGCTATGATCACATCAACCTGGACGAATGCAGGAAGAGGTGGGTAGAAGAATGGAGTTGACAGATTCTAAATACATCCAGGACCTACGTGCATGTAGTCTTGTAATTTGGTTTTTACAGATGTGTATCAGTCAGATATGACTATCGATGTCTGATGATTTACTTGTAATAACATCATATATATATCTACACTGGGGTCCGTCAGAGTTGGTTTGTTGGCAAAGAAAAAGATCTGACCCTTTATGTATTATGTACCTCTAAACCAACTTGCATTTAACTGTATTATCATAGTGTTTTTGTCATTAGTGAGGATAGGGTCCTGATAAGAGAAAAGCAAAAAAAAAAATGCTACCTGGTTTATTTTCCCACACGAAAATCTCAGAGGGATCAAAACTTAAGGATGTTTATACTTACCATTTACTTAACAATTACATTTAGAAAGCATTAAAATAAAACCAGTCTATATTAGCGAGGTTATTCCCCCACCCTCCACGACAGAAGAAAGAAAAGAACAACAAAATTCTAAATGGAATACTGTATGTGCATACACGTACATGTGTATTAGCAGCCACTTTTGCTCTCTTGCCTATCGAGTGGACGTACAAAAGAGGCAAATTGTTATCATATCTTGTTGGAAGATTTCCATTCTACAATTTAGGTTTCCCAAGCTTTCAGAGATAGATGAATACACTCTTTTAGACAGGGGTGCTTATAATTGTACAATTTTAATGAATGTTTGTATTTATCTTTCAGAGGGATCCGTATAGGTTACACCCCTGGCATTCTGACTGATGCTACGGCCGAGCTTACTGTAGGTCTCCTATTAACAACATCAAGGAGACTTGCTGAGGGAGTCACCAATGTCAAAAAGTAAGTCATAGTTACATTTATCTATATAATCTAGACTAGATGTAACAAATTTAGCACTGTTTGTCAAAACTCTTGTCTTTTTGTTTGTATATGACTGAAATACCTTTAAATCGGCTCTGGTAAAACATCTCAATCTAGATTTTTAAAATAGAAGTGTCTTGCAATTTCTAACTTGTATTTCTGTTGCTGTATTTATATTGAACTATAACTTATGTCATACTTCGATATTTTATGTATTAGTATTTACTGTGTAATTATGTATGCCATTTTACTGTCCATATCTGGGATGCAAACTTGTATGGGTTTTTCTAAACCTTGTTTTGTAACCCAAGACATGTATATATTTTTATATTGTCTGAATAAAATAAAATCAAATCAAATCAAACTATAAACAATAAGTTAGTCGAACAATTTTTTTTTAAAGTCTGAAGTTGGTCATTCAAGAATAACATGATGAATCATTTAATATTTTGGCTCTTGAGCAAATATTGGGTGATCCTATCAAGGGCAATTTATATTTAGCTTTGTAGGACAAATTTGCTCTCTATTTCTTTCATTTTGTATTATTTTCATTATTGATTAATTGTAGTGGAGGTTGGGGTACATGGAAGCCCATGTGGCTCACAGGCCCAGGTCTTCTCAACAGCACAGTGGGTCTCGTTGGACTAGGCAGGATAGGCATGGCAATCGCCCAGCGTCTCAAGCCGTTCGGAGTCAAGAGGTTCCTCTACAGCGGCAACAGCAAGAAAGCTGAAGCAGATAGCCTGCCGGCTGAATTTGGTAAGTCAATCATGGAGGTTGCGGTCTAAAAATAACCCAGCAATCAGTTTTCTCAGGCTAGCAGAATACCTTCAGCTTGCTTCCAACTTACCCAGATTTAACCCTAAAATCCTTGTAACCTTAACCCTTTAAAGCCTATCTGCACTAGTTTGGCCAGGAGGGATTAGACCTCCCTGCCTGGTCACCATCAAATCAGCTCTCAATTAACATAAGGAAAAAGGGACCAGTGGTCCCTGCTTAGGCATTGTTTGCTATTTAGAGGGCAGAAGTAGCTATAAGTAGTGCAGTGGGGCTTTAAGATCGGTTCAAGTGAAATCACAACTCTTACACCAATCTTTACTTTGTGATTAGGATTATAAATTTAAATCCATTGAATTTCAGATGAACTATAAAGTGTGCAGACATTGTACGTTTATGTGGCACTTTTCAGTTCATGTTGCCGAACTTCTAGAAATAGGTCCCATGGAGAGTTTTATATATACCAGCATGTCTTATGAAAAGAGAATTGAAAAATAAAACTGCCAGCAAATGTAGAATGAACTCAGTAGCATTTGACTATGTGTATTCACAGTGTAAGTGGCAAGACTTTTAACTCTCACTGAGAGCAGTTGTATAACCTGATGCTAGAGTATATAGTTAGTATAATTTTCAGATTGGATACTAATTGTTAGGAAACACAATTTTGATTTTCTCATATTCATTGTAAAATATCTTTTTTATATCACTTTTTTTTAGTACCGGTTTACAAAATTTGACCTACAGTTGTACAGCAAAGGGTCAGCGTACTAATAAGTGAATACTGTTTTGCGAGATAAACACATGCACATTGTATAAATGTACAAAGTACATTTTTGCTGTCATAAAATGACTTGTGAACTCCCACATTTGTTTTCTCTGTAAGGGATTCCAAAGTACTCACTATACTCTTTTGAGATAATTATAATTTTCATGGGAATAATGCAAGAAATATCTGACTTGGTTTGAATGTTGTGATTGTTCATATATTTATTTCATTGTCAATTTATGATGTGTTAACTTTTTATACGATACACCAATAATACAGGTGCCATGTTGTATAAATAATCATGGGATAGATAGACCAAAGGATTCAAGATTATTCAACTATTTCCAGTGCAAGCTCAATTTAAACCAGTGTTGAATGGGTTTTCATAGAGCTAATCAAGACAGGAAATTGATTATTTTGCAAAGATATTTTGTTGCACAAAGCAATCCTTTAGTCGATAGGTGCCTGTTGTTTTGTGCATAATTGCACGTGTGGAAAATGAGCAACCGTGCAGAGGGGTGAGGAAAGCAGCCGAAGTGTTACTGCATACAAAAAGGTATGACCTTTTTAATGATGTGTACGATATGAATGATGTACATTGTTCTCTTTTGTTTTTGCACAGTTCCCTTTGAGACCCTAGTGAAGGAGTCTGGTTTCGTGGTGGTCAGTTGCTCCCTCAACGCTCAGACCAAAGGGCTCTTCAACAAAAAGGTCTTTGAGATGATGAGCTCCAATGCCATCTTTGTCAACATTAGCAGGTGAGAGTAGAGGGGTTAATACACTGCCAGGAATTTGGTTTATTAAAGCCCCACCTCACTACTTATAGCTACTTGCGTCCTCTATGTAGCAAATAATGGCTTATCGGTGACCATTGGGCCCCCATGATCCTCTTTCTCTCACATTAATTGATAGCTGATTTGATGAGATAACCACCTGTCAGTAACCTTCCAGAGAGGTCTAATCCCTCCTGTCCAAACCAGTGCAGTCAGGCTTTAAATAGACTACCAAGAACTTGACTTCTTAAAATGCTAGAGCGCTGTAATGGCCGCCATTCTAAAGCCGGGTAATAATAATAGAGCACTGGGAGTGGCAATGTGCTAGACATGAGCACTGATTATGATTACTATTGCTATTATTATTATGAAAGTACGAAGTCTAGATATGTGGTAACAAGATTCATCTAGATTTGCACTGGAGTTCCACTATCATTTTTATTGCTATTGCTATTATTATTATGATATGAAAGGTACCATTGTCAAGATATGTGGTAACAAGATTCATCTAGATTTACACTGGATGGCGGTTCCATTCCATTTAGTTCGCTTGTCAGAATGTGATGATGATGTGTATCAAAACATGTTCTTCTTTCTGCTGGCAGTGACAGTTGACCAATATCAATGGGCCTAATGCAAGTGGCATATCTGGGCCTTTATAGACTACAGATGAATGAGATGTATATACATGTAATATGTTTGATGAGGAGAATCTGATTGATAGACCAATAGGTTGAACATATCCTCATGTATTCCCACATGTGCATATTTGTGTTGGTGCTTTTCAGTGCATGCAAGTGATCTTCAGCAAGTTTTAGTAAATTTATTCATATTTTACTTGTTGAAACAAATCTGACTGTTACTGCTGTAGACAATTCAGAACAATTCAAGCCCTAAATACCCCCTTAGTATGCTAGACAAACCACAGCCCAAGAACTTTATATGAAGATTAAATGGGGACCTCCATGATAATTATCCATATTCATGTTATAATTGATTTATTGAGAATCCAGATTAGACCATGCAATTCTAACTTCTCTTCTTTTTAAAAATTGTCTCTTTTTTTTCATTTGATGGTGGTTGCAGAGGAGCTGTTGTGAATCAGGATGACCTCCACGAGGCTTTGACCACTGGTCAGATCAGAGGAGCTGGTCTTGATGTGACCACCCCAGAACCTCTACCCACTGACCACCCACTCCTCAAACTCGATAACTGTGGTAAGTAGCCTACACAGTTGTATCCACTCATACATAGTTCCATGTGGGAGTGTTCATATATGCAATGTTATATACACATGAGCCTATTGCAAGAAGGCTGTCCACTCTTGTCCAGTTCAACTCAAAGAAGTTCAGAGTTTTCTAATGGCCTAAATGAATCAGCCTTTCTTTCTCAAATTGGCAAGTTATTTGTATTTTACACTCTTTCATAGTTACAAAATAAAAAAATGTATAATAAAAGAGATAATATGAATGAAAATCACAAAATAATGAACAAGAAATGGCCAATTTAGAGACTATAATGATGATATTCAATTAAATTGCTCTTATTCGTGAAAGGTACAAAATATTTAGACGTTTGGACTAGATTTAAAAAAAAAAAGTTTCTGCTCATTTATAAATTGTAATTTAGAGCATTCGTGATCAAATATAAAAGTAAGGCATCACCAAAAGGTGACACTAAACTGCTGGTTAATGGGAATGTGTTACGCTGACAGTGTTGAGCTTAGTGTCATACACGCACCTGTTTCTCTAAATTTAGAAAGGGCAAGATCAAAACCTTGTGCTCTGGAAGGTTATAATTAAATTCCAGTTTCTATCAATTTGGAAAGGGCAAGACTGAAAATCTAGCGCCATACAAATTCAAATATCATGTTTCTCTTATTTTGCAATGGGCAAGATTGAACCTTAATCCTTTGCAATTTTATTTTAAAATCATTTCTTCTCTTCCTTGCCTTTCAGTTGTCTTCCCTCACATCGGCAGTGCATCGGAGGAGACAAGGATAGCCATGTCCATCCTCACTACACGCAACCTTTTAGCCGGTCTCATGGGCGAAGAGATGCCAGAAGAGGTCCAATTGTAATGCAGGTCGGACTTAGAAGTACCAATCACTAATTATTAATTTTTATTGTTCTTTATGTTAGTTGTTCCATGTGGTAATAGTGTATTCGAAATATGACCTTCAAATAGTACTTCTGAAAAGAAATTTTGAAAGTTAAAAAAAAAAGGGGATCATGGGGGACTAACAGGCACTGATTAGGCATTGTTTGCTATATAGAAGGCGCAAATAGCTATAACTAGTGCAGTGGGCCTTTAAATACACTCTCACTTATCAATCATAAATTCAACTGGTGAGTAGACTACTGGACACACCTGTATGTGATTCCACAAGATAAGGCCTTCAGGAAACTCGAGTCAGACCCGAGTTCTGTTTGCACAGCTTTGTGATATTTTTATGTTCTTCATACTCCTTATCCTAAAGACCCCTAGCCCATAAAAGAATATGGGGTGATGTTTTTAAAGTTATTTTTATACATTCTAGCTATACACAAATTATATTCTTTTAGGTGATTGGTACATGTACCAGTGAAATGGGCCGTGAGCTACAGGCGTTATCACCGCAAGTGAATTAAATTAGTTGACTTTGCAGCTTAAGGTTTTGTTGTCACTATGAAATGCTGCATTCAACCCAGCAATTATACGGGCATCGTTTCACAAAACCGTCATAAGTACAAGCTCACTGACATTCCACTGAAACACAGTATTTCAATGAGTTATTGTCGAACTTGTACGGTCTTGTGAAATGCTGCCCAGGTATGTAAAATAAAAGTAACAAGTTTTCACTATCAAAGCTCCACACTTAGTGACGGTATTCTATGCGAAGATATTCTTTATATTAAATAAGGCAGTAGAAAAATAGCAGCTGAAAACTATTTATTGCTGATCTGAAGAAAAAGATATGTCTACTTCTTAATTTTCATGAATACTCCAATTCTTTATTGATATGACATAATTTTTTGTAAGCAAATATATGTCATTGTTCAATCTGAGAAAAAGCATACAAACAATGAGAACCTAGGATAATATCTGCTGAGGTGCACACTAATCATGTACAAAATCTAGATAACCCAATGATAAGCATATCTTTTAGAAAAACGGGTCTAAATCCACTACATTTGTGTGGTAATGTCTGCTGTGTTTGTGTATTATTTTTAATTTTCGAAGGCTACCTGAAAGGCTTGTACCCTTTTGTTGTGTATTTATTTCTGCTGGGATTACATCCCAAATCTAAAATAAAATATTTGTTATAACAGGGTAGAACCAGCCAGACACAAAGTGTCGATTGCTCAAATTATTTGTAGGTCTCTAAAGAAATTATATCTTGAGTTTCATTAATTATGAATCCAGCCATTCTCAAGGGCTGCTACAGTAAGACAATTTCCAGAGCTTTGTCTTGTAGAATAAGTTCATCAAAGATAGATCAGAAAAGCGAGGTCATTATTTATCAGGGAGCACTCTATGTGTGTGAGGACACATATTTAATATTTTCTGGACTCGGTCTCTGTAATGGTGCTTGGAAGAGGTAGTGTGTAATTTACCTGTGACGTTAGATGACGATTATAATTAATTTTGTGTGTATACTATTGCATATTCCAGGGAAAATGTACTTTAAGGGCAATTTGCCAGTGAACTCACAAAAAGCCCATCGGTGGAAAAGAGCCTTTGTTAAAAGCAAAGTAACAAAGTTAAACAACAACAAAATCTATATCTGTTGAAGTTGTAGTGCATAAAAGTACTGGATCGACACTGTTCATAATTTTTGTTTTACTTGAAAAGTTATCCTTCTTGGTTTTGTTGTTGAATTGTAACCATGAGAATAATAGTTTCTTTATTTGTAGTTGGTGTTTCTGTTGGTAAACAAAGTAATTGTCAAAGCAGGAATAGCATGTACATGTATTAGAAATAATTAATCATACAGTATACAGAGATATCAATGCTCAAACTCGAGTGGCAGAACTTTTGAAATTTAAAATTTGAGGAGTTTAAATACAATGGGTGGTATTCTCATAAGTTAAGCCGGGACCAAGTCCAGACTAAACAAGAATTTTAGTTCACACTTCTATGGAATGCTAGGTTTCATCTTCCTCCTTCAATATTCATGACAAAGATAATCTACCAAAAACTTTTTGGAAATTCAGTTCATACTCATATTATCTTTTTCTTCCCATTTCATTGCAAAATTAATTTTTTGGAGACTTTTCATTGAAGGATTAAAATAATCTGTACAGGATAAATGAGTTGACAATAGGCACTCCATAAAAGCGTGGACTAACTTAGTACGCGCTACCAGAATACCACCCATTATTTATACCAAAGATGTTTTGCTTGGTGTACACTTGATACATGATACAGTGTGTACATGTAGTAAATAATAGTAATAAAGGTCTTTATCAAAATTACTGTGTTTCGAGTGTCTTCTTTTTGAATGGTAATATAGGTTAAAGGTAATACAAAGTTTTGGGAAATTTTGAAAATTGGGTGGATAGTGAATCTTTAAAATTTTGATATATTTGGATGCCCCTGTGGATGTATTATAAGCACTAAAAAAAATTAACCCCTAAAACACTTCTGTTTTCGAGAAAGATTGAATATAAAAATTTACCGGTGCTCCCGGTAAATGTTGATAAATTTCAAATAGCGCCTACGGCCGTACAATGGTAGCTGCGACCATGAAAATCTCAGAATATGTAGTTGTGATATATAATTTCCAAACGGGAATAGCTAATCGGTCGAATTTAGTCAAGAAACATTGTTTCATAGCTAAATTGGTATCTTGACCTTGAGAGGGAGCTATACAACATAAAGGGTTTATTATTTATAATTTCATAACTTTAGACTCGATTTCAACCGGGACAACGATCAATAAATATTGTAGGAACGCATATGCATCCAATATATTAATTTGAACCAAATTCATGACCCCATACCAAAACTTTGTAATACCTTTAAACACATTAGTTGACAGGAAAGAATCATTTTAGTTCATATTTTTATATGTTTGAGCTGTTGGTTATTACTTTTTGATGGGAACTTTTTTGTGGTGTAATTTGACAAATTAGATTGCCTAAATTTTAGAATCCGTTTTCACAATACTCGTAATACATTTGGGTTATCTTGTGGATTACCTATAAAGTCAAAAGGGCATTGATATTAAGAGAAAATGGTATGTGTAATAGCCATTTCTTATTAAATACCTTACCAAGAACAGCAGAGCAAAGCGCTTTCAGTATTATTTTTACCCAGGTCACTGGATTCAATATCTATTCTGCACTTTGCAGTGCACATGCTCCACTCCCTAGGGAGCATGACAGCTAGTGGCCTTTTTAATGGGTTTGCACATGCTATCACACTGACCTTTGCATCTCCCGGGTAACCATATAGTACCTGGGTGGAGAGGAAATTTTTAAAGTTAAAGATAAGCTTGAGTTCTGGTAGTGATGAAAAATAAATTCTCACAGATTTCAACAAAACTGACACTGAATGTTCAAGATTACAAATAAATGACATGTGCCAAACCATTTTTTGTAGAAAATGTATGTAACATGCTGCTGATTAATGAACACAGAAAGATAAGGAAATCAAAGTAAAAAGGCCCGATACCTTGTGCTTAACACAAGTCACTATGTGGAAATCAGAGTTGTGGTTTTTATTGAAGTTGATTTCCAGCAAGTTTTTGTGAGTTTGTTTTTATTCCACTCGTTCCAACAATCCAGAATAATTTATAGCCATGATCTCTCGACGTACGATTCCCATACCAGAGCTCAAGATTAGCTTCAATTTCTGTATGTAGATATCCATGAAAGTATATCCCTTTATACATGTAAATACCTGTACCTGCATTTCTGTGACACTAAATTCACATTAAACTCGGCGGAGAAATGGACAATAAATCAACAACAAAAAACACAGAAGATCCAAGACTTTTGTGACTTTCAATTTTATTAAATTGCACTCTCCGCTTTCTAAACCCTGTACCTCATGATACACATACATTAAAAATATGTAGCATATAAATTGACTGCTATCTATTCTTTCTTTATATTACAAGCAACAAAAAAGAACAATTACCAATTAAAATGTACTTTCATTTAAAAAGTATTTATACAAAGAAGAGTCTTCCATTTTACTGCAAAAACTTAATTCTAGCATATCTGTTCATGAATTCCTATTTTTTTTAAATTCATTCAATAAAATATATAACTCTCATGCCTCTCCTATCAACTCTACTGTAAATAACTCATTAGTAGTGTGAAGAATATAAAGCACGCATTATGTGTAAGAAATAACTGAAAACTGGCTGTTGTGACAAATAGTGATGAAAAGCGGTAAAAAGCCGCGTTGGCTGAAAATAAGGTTTTTCTAAATTGAAATTTGCAAATGAGGAAAAAGGAGAGGGCCTCAGATATTCAAACATTCTGACAAGAGTTGTTAATATACAAACAAACAAAATTGTATTTTTCTTTTGTAATGCTTGATATCAGTTCAGACTGTAAATAAATAAGCTCTGAATAAGGATGTCTCACTCAATCTCACACCCCTCTACAGAACTAAATATATAAGAGGTTGACAAGTCAATAAGGTAATAATAGAAATGACAAAATGAGAGATAGAGAGAGAGAGAGAGAGAGAGAGGGGGGGGGGTGGTGGTGGTGGTGCTTATATGTACATCCAGAGAGCAGATAGAAATAAGTAATGAGTTAGGAAAGGAGAGACAGCACTATATACGAAGAAACAAGAAAGAGAGAGTACGTCGAAGGGTAAATTTACTCTTCACCAAATACTGCATATATTTTAAAGTAGGCCGGCATGTACTTCATTGGCTTCTTTTAAAAGTTTGCAATAATTCCAAATTCAAAAGTGCAATTCTAAAGTTATCTGTTGACATTTGAAATGGCATGAGATATTTGAAGGCACAGTGTGGTGCGATCACAGTGAAATGTTTGTGAGAGTTGAGGCTGGTCTTCGTGAATACATGAATATATAATCTCCTTATGTAACTTTCATATATATAAACACATATACAGTATTCCTCTTCCGTGTACTAAATATTATAAAACTACTCATATTCCAGATTCAATGTTTCATGTTAACAACAACGACTTAGAAATGTAAAAGTTAAAATAATAAGAAATAGATTTTTTCCCTTCATTTTCATGCTTGATAATGTAAAAATTCGTTAAAAGGGATATAAGTTACATCTACATACTATGTACATGCCCATGTTATGGCAATTAAAAATATTAAAAATATATTTTTAATAATTTGAATATATAGCGAGGCACGATGGCTCAGTGGCCGGTAGAGCAGTGGTTCGTAACTGGGAGGTTCCGGATTCAAAACCAGGTTGATGCGCTAGAGCCCTTTGATATAAAAGCATTAATCCTCATTACCAGAGAGGACTTAAAGCCATAGGTCCCCTGGGTGCTTACTTTTAATACATGCATACGCAGGCTTTCTTAGCAGTAGGGTTAAACAAACAAACAAAAATAACATATACATTGAGTACACTTACATGCATGGACACACATACAGAAAAATGTTCTGACAAAAGATTCTTTGAGTTAAATATTTTTCCCTCGGTAAGATAATGGTATGAACTCTTGGCATTAACTGGCTTGACATTTCATACTACCGTAATTAACGTTGTATAAACTGCCCTCGTGTATTAACCGCACCCCTCTTTTTCGCTGACTTTTTTTTTTGCCGACTTTCTTTTTGCCGACTTAAAAAACAGTAGAGGACCTAGGATAGAACCTTGTGGTACGCCGTGTAATAGAAGAAAAATTGGAGGAATTATTATTATAAACTACATATTGAAATCTATCAGAAAGATTACTTTCAAACCAAGATGACAGACAAATTTGAGCGTTGTTCTAGTTTCCAAGTGGTGAGTCAACACACCGATTACTGAGCTGGGAGACATTGCCAGGCATAGTGCCAGGTGGAGGGGAATGAATTGAAACTTTTTTTTTTTTGTGTACCGTGTATAAACGGCACCCCCGACTTTGAATTTTTTCGGCGGCAAAAAAGGTGTGGTTAATACACCGTTAATTACCGTAACTTCTTGGCTATAAATAGTTCCAATGGAATTTTAAAAATTGAATAAAGGCAGTACTATATAGATAACATAACACCCTCTCCCACCATACAGGTACTCATTAGACATTCAAAATCTCTGCTATATAGTTTCAAATGTGGGCCGAAATGAAATAACTTCATTTACCTTTGCTAACGTATTTCATTTCAATCAATAATTAGTTTACAACAAGTAAGAATGGAATACATACAGTGAAATTAATGTTCGAATTTGCCTTCATTGTTTACGAATAAGGAAAAAAATAATGAGGAATGATTTTCTTGGTACAGTACTAACAAGAAAAGACTTTGTGGCAGGTTCATTCCACAATCAGAATAATACATAAAATAATTTTAAAAGAACATTATATTTTTTCTTTTGATTAGATGAAACTTACTAAAACACAATTATACTGGTTTTGTTTTATAAAAGCTAAAAACATCCCAAAGTGTACAGATTTTTGTTGTTTTTGTTTTAGTATAAAAAAGAAGGAACATATTTATGTACATGATATGCTATTGGGTGATGATGTAATGATTTATTATTCCATTAAAGAAACCAAAATCATAATTTAAAATTCATAATAAAAACAAATTAAATCATTTTACAATATCTTAATTTAAACCATCATTAAAAACAATTAAAGAAAAACATAATTACTGTTACATCATATTTACATTGTTTATTTACGAGTGTGCCCATCCCCAGATAAAAATAAACTGAGAATAAAAAGAAGGTAGGATGAACAAGACTTGCCCAAAAAGGTGGGGCAAAGAGAACTAGTATCAGTACTTGGAGATCTATTATTATCATAAAACCCTCAGAAAAAGTTTGGAAACTTAATTTTGTTTGAGTATATAAATATTCTCTATGACCTGTAGCTCTCAAACTTACATATACATGTACATGAATTGCAACGTCAAGTGTGAAATGACTCTCATAAACAAGAACTGTCTTAATCAATTTGATGTCATTTTCAATTTCCCATTATAAATGTGATGAATAGTCATCTGTAATACTCCACAGAGAAACGTGCGTACTGAGTGTGAACATTACAGATATTAATGCAGACATTGCTATGCATCAAACCAGATTAAAAATACAGAACAGAAATTAGAGGGAAAAGTTGGACAATATGATATTTGTCCACCACAAATTGTTTGAATATAGTAGAAGAGTAAGTGTGTCAAAATTAAGTAAATTATATAAATAATAGGTTTGGATCGCACTATTACTAAATTAAGCTCTAGATATAACAGGAAGGAAATATATAAATACATACCATAATATATATGTGTACACCACACTGTACATTAGGAATGTAATTTTACTTGCACAATCATATATCATTCACCTTCTAAAAAATATATACATCAACGTAGTATGCAAAAATAATCTCATATCATTCCAATAGCTATTTTACCTTAGTATTGCAAATGAAATCAAATCGGAGATGGCAAAAATAGTTGTTTAGTGAGTGAATATATTATCTCTTCACCAATAAATACATAATTTACAAAATATGTACACGGCGATTGAAGTAGACTGTGCTAGTACGATAAGGCGAGATTCACAGACAGGTACTTTGGTAAATATTTGTGAAAGACGTACCTACACATGTATGAGTAAAAAAAACAGTTACTTTACTTCTACATTTCATCTGCTTAAGTGCAAGAAGGACGTTAACTGGTACACCCTATCAACATCCTTCTGGCTCTAAGCGATAAATTTCTCTTTCCTTTTTACATGTGATCTGTTTGGAGCTTGAAGGGCATTAACTCATTTTACACAGAGTTAATTACTGGGAAATCCCCTTTTGTCTCTGAAAATATGATATTATGTATTTGGAGCCAGAAGGGCATTAACTCATCATTTTACACAGAGTCTGCGCCCTCCTGGCTCCAAACAGACAAAGTGCTTCTATTCATAGTTGTGTTAAGTCATTGCTGCTGAGATACTGTGATAATACTTCCATTAAATGCATCTTTTAAGCTCTCATTACACCATTTAGTACAGTGAATAACAACACAAGGAACTTATGATTATGTGCAACCTGAAAAATAGTCCCAAACAGAAACTAGATCTTTAAAAAATTCTATTTGATAATAATATCAAAAGGAAATATCATAATGGGGACCCATATTTAGTGATAAGTAGATTGAGGAATAAAACTATAACCAAAAGGGAAATTGTTCATGTGTTTAAATGAGATACAAAGATATAGGTCTTGTATCTGTAAACAGCTTTTCAAAGAAATGTAACTTTTCAACTACACATTGGTTCAAGACAAGGAGTCATTTAAGTACAAAGTTTTGATACCGGTAAATAGAATAGAAACAAAGGCAAGCAAGATGGCTCGGTAAATTGAAATGAGATAAATAACTCTATAAACAGATCTATTGCAGCAACTTTAGGGCCCATTAGATAAAATGTCTTTTCATTTTCGAAGGGCAATAAGTCATAGAGCAAGAGTAAGCCTTAGATTGAATAAGTTAATAGAATATCCTATGTAATTTTAGGGCATTTAGGGCATAATATAGGCAAGAAATAAGATGATAAAGTGAGTACATAAGCAGGACGAAATTGTAAAGATCTATAATTTTGAATACAAATATTAAGAATAGAGCATGGAAATCTAGCAATGAAAACCAGATATTTATTGGTCATCTTTAATTTATCTTCATCCCTTCAATAACAAACCAAAGAATAGCACACTTACTTGTCTATCTTTCAATTTAAAGATAATACTTCAGATTCATTTTGAAAATTATTCAGAGGAGCTACAAAGTCATGCTTACATTATTTCAAGTATTTTTAAAAATAAAGTCAAGGGACTGATAATAAATGAATCATTATTGACTGGTGAATAACAAACGAAACAAGAGGTATACTAGAAAGTACATGTTTTTGTAATATAGTGCACATAGGATTTAATATATCATGAATTTTTTACAATTTGCTCATTCTTTTATCTATTTAATAGTCACTGCTACGAAAGATACTTATTGCACTAACCTATTTGGCACTGCAAATGTATGGTGTAAACTTGGTCTTAATTGCTTCTCAAGATAAATACCTATTCTTGATTTATTTTGTAATGCTACAAATAAAGAAAAAAGTGGATTATGACCCTGTTTAAAATACAGTTAGGTATATTCATATCAGTAACATACTCTGCTGCTTAATACAAATAGGAATACAAATGAAATGGTTTTACAACCATGAACTAGTTCCTCTGTAATGGAGAAGCTCTTTTTTCATGAAACATGCAATAACATTTCACAAAACTTGTCATCAGTGACAAAAGACAGTTTTTGTTTTAAGCTACTGAAACCCTTGCTTCTGATTGGGTATCAGCAGATTTGTCACTGATTTTTGTCATTTGTCATTGAAAAAAGGCATTGTGAAATGGGTCCTAGGTGCAGGCACAAAGAAATTTACAAGGGAATTCCCCCACACAAACTATTAGGAATGCTCTTGTTATAAAGACCTTCAATTGAGCAAACAGAGATAATTTTTAATGCACAGAAAAGTGCTTATTAGAATTTATCCAGATGAAGAGACATTTATAAAATTGCTGCATTTCAAGAATTCAATCTGTTTAAAAGCATCCTGCAATAGACTTGCAGCATGATCAAATCGTAACATCTGGAAGGGTTCCTCAAAGGTTTGTTGTCATTACATCACTGGCTTCCCACTGTTCAGATGATAGATCATTCTCTTGTAGTGATTCGCTGGTCCCAGACATCCCTGAAACATCAATATCCTGTGGAGTCACGTCATAGGAGGAGTTTAGTATGGGTGCAGCCCTCCTTGGGTTCGGGGGAGTGCTGGAGGGAGAGACGGTGTACGTGTAGGAAGAAATCTCTGATGCTGGGACGAGCGGGGTGAACTGGTCGTCCAGGAACTCATCGAGGATCTTATCGCTGCTGTTCTCTTCATCGCTGTTGGGCGGGATGTTCCCAAAGGCACCGGGGCGTTTCATCTTTGGGGCGACCGGAGGGGGCACCTTGATGGGGGTGCCAGCGGCGCTGCCCTTCTTGGCCCCTCGATCCAAGGACTGGTGCCCGCTGTCGATGGAGCTCGGTCGGGAATCCGCTCGCCCCATCCGGAGGAGATGGATGTCATTGTGGGTCTGAGAGTCGGCTAGACTGCCGGGGTAGGGCTTCCGAGGGTCACATCATCATCATCATCATCATTACCATCACCATCATCAAACTTTTCAATTATCTACTTGATCAACAAGACTTCTATAATGGCAAAAAGTTAGCTCAGTGCTGTCATAGGAAGATATGAAACTACTACTGAGATATGACACATCATCATCTTCATCATCATCATCATCATCATCATTGTCATTGTCATCATAATCATCATCATCATCATCATCATCATAATCTTCATCATCATCATAATCTTCATCATCATCATAACCTTCTTCATAATCATCTTTATCATTACCATCATCAAACTTTTCAATTATCTACTTGATCAACAAGACTTCTATAATGGCAAAAGTTAGTTCAGTGCTGTCATATGAAACTACTACTGAGATAAAATACCTAATTATCATCATCATTGTCATCATATTCAAACAAACTTTAAAGTACATGTATGAATGCTTCATATACTTACTTTGCACCGTCAACAGTCATGAAAGCATTGTTGATGTTCCCTGATGTGATGCTGTATGTTATGAACTCTCCATCAGGATCTGTAGCCTAACAAAAAAAATCACAAAAACATTATTTGAAATAATTATAACTATAGATGACGAGAAGAGGAAAAAGAAGTAGGATGAGAAGGAAAAGAAGGAAGAAGAGGAGGATAATATGAATTAAAAGAAGGAAAAAGAGGAGAAAAGAAGAAGCATGGGGAGAAGTAGGAGGAGATGGAGGAGGAGAAGGAAGGAGGAGAGAAAGAAGATGAAGAAGACGAAGAAGAAGAAAGAGGAGGTGGAGAAGAAGAAAAAGAAAGAGATGGAGAAGGAGAAGAATGAAGAGAAGGAGGAGAAGAAGTGAAGATGGAGAAGTAGAAGAAGAAGAAAAAGAAAGAGATGAAGAAGGAGAAGAATTAGAAGACGAATCCATTGAGAGGGATAAACAGATAAAACACGTTTTCCAAGGATGTAAGTACAAAGTAAAGATAGAGCAACAGGACTTCTATGACAGTCAAGAGCTATCATCAATATACTACACAAAATACAAGACTAGGAAATCTATCATAAAATTAGAGGGGGGAAGAACAGTCCATGAATACACTGTGTGACCGTTTTTTTGATTTCTGAAGATTTTTTTTCTTCCACATGTGCTGCAATAAAGATTTCCATGGAAGAGTGACATCACTAGAAGTTCATTCTGCAGATCTTACAGCTATTTTGAGATGCAATTAACAATGCTTACTCTGACTGTATCAACGAGGGCGTTGAAAGGCAGGTTTTCATCGGCACTGGTTGAGTAGGATGTTTGATCAAACATGGGTGGCCTGTTATTTACACCAGAGATGATGGTGATGTGAACAAACACATCAGATCTGTCAGAAAAAAAGGTTGATGAAGAAGAACAATATTATTGATAACATTGACCCTACCATCAACATCAACAACTTGATGACCATCACCACTACCACCATGTCCATCATTATCATCAACAGCATCATTATCAGCAGATCAACAACACCACTATCAGTAACATCATCACCATCATCATAAACATCTTCACCAACCTCATAATCACCATCACCATCTTTACCACATCATCGTCGTCGTCATCATCACCACCACCACTTTCATCATAACCATCACCATCAACATCATCCACTATCTTTATCATCATCAACATCATCATCATTCACAATCATCATCACCACCATTATCGCCAACATCAACCCCTCCATCATCTTCATCATCATCATCAACAGAATCACTCATCAACATCACCACTCCTCCTCCCTTCCTCACTGTTTATTTAGGTCTTGAGGAGCCTGACTATCCGAGGCACGAAGCTGGATGATGTATTCCGAGCCGATGACTAAAGACCCTTCCGAGATGAGACGGATAATGACATCGCTATTTTGCTGCACCACGGAGAACAATGCTCTTGCTGGCACGGAGACAAATATATGATCGATGATTGGTGGTAAGGATGTTGCGTCGGCATCAGTAACAGGAATCTATGGTTTAAAAAAAATAATAGTAGTAATAATTCAATGAAATCTACAATCATCCAAATATGTCTTTATAATGTGTATCTACCTACCTATCAATGGTATAAATCTACCAATGTTACAAACAATGATTTACTTCCTCTCAAAGAGTCAATTTATCTCAAACTCAATTTTCCAATACCTAATTTATGGTCTAAGTGGCTATTGCTTGCAGTTGCATAATATGTTTTTGTTTTTATTTAAATTTAGAAATCACTTACTGAAATGACTTCAGTATTGAACGCAGCATTGTCCTTCAGGTTGACTGTATATTGATTTGTTACGGGATCAAAGTACTGGTTTTGTTGAAATTCCGGCGAGTTATCGTTCAGGTCACGGACTAAGATGGTAACTTGGAGGGTCGGGAGCTGTTGAGAAGCTGATGAACAAATAGAAAAGATAAGAATTAAAAATAATGTATTATTATAAAAAAAATAATAAAGCTTAAAGATAACTAGAGTTCCTTGCAAAGTGCCAGCGCACCTTATTTAATAAGGTATCAACGGTACAGTGCTTAAAACATCAGTATTAATTAAGAGCTATATAAATGTAACTATTATTATTATTATTATTATTATGATTATCAAGTGATTGCAAAGTGAAAGAAAGTGGATGCAAATAGGAAATAAGAACACCAGGGTAAATTAAAAAAAAGTTACATAAATATTTATGTAAAAAATTGTTTATTCCAGGAATGAAGCAAATCCCTTTTTTGTCCCGATAAATACAAAAAGAGTCATAATTTTCCCAGAAACAAAAATATTGGCAAAGAACACTATATGCCTGCTTTGTTTTTTTCTCAATTATTCCAATACCAGTTTTATGGTAACCATGCTTTATTTTTTAACCTGGGCATTATTAATTCTTGTGACATAACAAATGATAGTATTTGAAAGGAACGAACTTACCATCAAACTGTCCTGATGTATTGGTTGGCCTTGCTATTATCTGCACAAGAAAAGAAAATAACAATGATCAAACATTTGGAATATAATGAAATAATAAAAGCCATTCATTCAGTTTAAATGTGCCATTTCGGATCGGACACAAGACACAATATGAGATAAATAACTACTTCCTTTTGAGGGCCAATGAAATTCCATGATTTTCCCCTGATATTGGTGAATTTTCTCAAATTCCCTGGATTTGTTTTCCTTACTGGAATAAGGAGATATCCCATTTTCAAGGTTTTCCCCAATTTACAGGATACCCAGGAACCCTACAGCCTCATTCAGGTTTGATGCGGCAAAACCAGAGAGTTAACAAAAAATGATGGCGTAAAGCGTAAAACACTTCCCGTTTGTTTAACTTATAATACAGAGCCTCTGACAGAGGCAGACGTGTGTTTGTGGTGCTCCGTAAATTCCCATATTTTGTGCGTTTATAGTGCACTTTCTTTTGACTGTTATACATCTACGTCTTGGAAATTTTCCTGTGATTGTGGACATTTCACTCTTTTCGACGGTATGTGAACATTTTCCGAGATATATTCGTTTTTCGTCAATTTTAATCCAGTTTTTTAGCGAATTTATATTTCAAATTTGAACACTCTGCGTAGCATCAAAACAATTGTGCGCAAAAATATTGCGCCATACTAGTTAAGTTACGCAAAGGACCAGCAGATACCAACGCAGCAACGTAACCATGGAAACTTTACCAACAAATTTACGTGGACTCCGCGTGAAGCAACTACGTGCTGAGTTACAGAAAAGAGGTATGCATACAAACGGAGTAAAGGCGATCCTTCTTGAAAGACTAGAAAATGCAGTAGGCCTAGACGAAATAAGGAACACTAATGCCGCTGGTGATGTAGATGAAGATAAACATGAAAAGCCAGATGATGTCTTCAATGATGACGCAGACTGCCGACAACTACTGCATAATGTACTGAGTGAAATAAAAGGCTTGAATAGTAGGCTAGATACTATCGAGAAGAAGTTCAACAATCTATTCGAACAGCATACTTCTACTTCTACTTCTACGACGATACTCAGCAGGATCCATAAGTCAGGATGTAGTGCAAGGGAGAAGGAGAAGGAGAAGGAGACGGAGAAGGAGAAGGAGAAGGAGAAGGAGCAAGGGAATCTGAGGGCACAACAACAAGTATCTAGGCCTACCACCAAATATTTCCCGACAATTGCTACGCATAACCGGTTTGAAATACTATCCGAGATCACGGAATCAGACAACAGTGCCAAGAGTGTATCAATGCCAATTGAAGATCAACTTCGTGACTACAAGGCCAAGCACCTGAAGTTGTTCTCCAAAACCAACATCACCCATTCTGAAGTTATCTCTGATGACGCAACTGATGACAGCGACGCAACTGTTGACAACGACGCAACTGATGACAGCTCAGACCGATCTTTGTCAACACCTACTAGTACTACTTCTACTTCACCACCATACCATGAGCAGATAGAGGGATACCGCCACCGACATAGTGTGATCCGCAACAAACGAGATGTAGTTGTGGTCGGTGATTCCATGATAAAACACATCGACGGAAGACATCTCTCCCGCAGCAAGAATGTGAGGTGCGTCTCTTTTCCCGGTGCAAAAGTGAGAGACATATTCACCTCTTCACCTTGCGAGTTTCTCAAGCCAGGGGGAGAACTGATCATCCACGCTGGCACCAATAACATCTCTGAGGGTGCTGGTGAAGTTTGCCACCAAATCACAGACCTCGGCAAGTCTGTTGCTGCCGAGGGGTTTAACGTCTCAGTCTCTACGATCATCCATCGTAGAGGGGAGAGTGAAGCGGACAAGAAGCGGGTTGATGAGATCAACTATCTGATGGAGTTGGCAGCCAGCGAGAACAGATGGGGCCTCATCATCAACAATGATATCAGCGAGCAGCATCTCGGGCGTGATGGCGTTCACCTCAACAGAGCCGGTCAACGAATCTTGGCAGGCAACCTGAAACGCCTCATCAACAGTGCTGACCAACCGACAACACGAGGCCATGGCTGGACTCAACGGTCGTCCGATCAAGTTACAGGCAGTGAACCTGGAGCAAGGCGGCATCAAGCCATCTACCGAGAAAACCAGAGTCTTCATTCTGATGAGGAGAAAAGCAGCCCCGTAAAGTCCTACGCCGAATCTGTTTCTGGGAGATCTTTGGATTTCAGTGCAGTCAAACAGAGGTCACGACTGAAACCAGCCTTCAGACCATCCAAGGTGGACATGAAAGACTGGGCGAAATATCTTCAATTTGTAAGAAGGGTATTGAATTAAGTGAAAGTTTGACAAAATCTAGTGATGATCCGAAAATTATAGTTGACGGTCGAAAATATAAGTTCCCTTGTGGGAACTGTGATAAGCCAGTCAAAATGTAATCAACACGGCCTTCTGTGTTCTTATTGTAAAAAATGGTTTCACACTAATTGTCAAGCTATCAGTTTTTCAGAGTACCGCAGGTTATATTATGAATGCCCTGATGAGAAGTGGAATTGTTTAACATGTTGTCTGCCATCTTTTTGTGACTCATTATTTAACGACGATTGTTTAGAGAAAGAAAGCCAAAACGAGTATAGACTAAAAGAAAACTATTTTAAGATAACGCGCGTTACACCTGAAAAGCAAGCGATAGCAAGAGTAATTCAGCCAAACCTCAGAGATGAAAACACTTCTCTTTATCAAGAATTTGAAGAAAAGTTTAAAGTTAAAGGTCTTCATTTTTTACACCTTAATGTGAGGTCTATTCTAAACAAGATATCGGAACTTAGAATTCTTTTTAAAAGAAAAAGGCTGTCTATTATTGCTTTCACTGAAACATGGTTAAACAATTCCATAAATGATGAAGAAATTGAAATAGACGGATATAAAATCATACGCCATGATCGATCCTCTGGCTCTGGAGGTGGTGTATGTTTCTATATCAGAAATGATATTGCATTTAATATTATGGATGCTATAAGTACTGGAGATACGGAATCCCTGTGGATAAATTTGCTTATACCAAGATCAAAACCAATTGTTGTTGGTGTTCTGTATCGACCTCCGAAAAACAATTTGTTTATCGAGAAATTGTCCAATATTCTTGATACATTAAAGAAGGATGACGAAATAATTCTTTTAGGAGACATGAATATTTGTCTTCTTCGCAAATCGCCACTGGCTAAAAAATATATTGACTTGTTGAGTCTTCATGGGTTTAGTCAACTCATTAAAGAGGCAACACGCGTTACACCTACATGTTCTTCTCTATTGGATCATGTTGGTTGTACCAAAGAAAATAAAATAAGTCAAAGTGGTGTCATTGATCTAGGTATTAGCGACCATTATTTTACTTTCTGTACACGGAAAAATGTTAGACTGGCTATAGGTCATCACAGGACTAATGATATCAGATCCATGAAAAAATATACAGAAGAGTCTTTCAATCTTCAACTATCTGTTGTTGATTGGTCACGAATAACTGACTGTACAGATGTAAATGAGGCATGGTCAATATTTCAACATGTTTTTATCTCAAATTTGAATATGATAGCGCCACTGAAACGGATAAGAATAAAACAAAGATCAGAAACTTGGGTGACTAAAGATATTCTTTCCCTAATTCAAGAGAGAAATATAGTATACAAAAAATGGAGGAAAAGAGCAAAAGATGAGAAGCTCTATAAAAGATACAGAGTATTAAGAAATATGGTCCAAAGAGAGGTGAAAAAGGCTAAACTCGATTACTTACAAAACAAGATAGAAGAAAATAAACAAGATTCGAAAAAACTTTGGCAGAATCTAAAAAGCTTAGGATTGAAAAATAAGAAGCGAAAAGAACAAGAATCTGTCATTAAAATTGATGGGGAATTATGTCATGATATAAGATGGCCATCGCTGATGAATTCAATTCTCATTTCACAAATGTGGCTGCCAAATTAGTAGACAAACTCCCCCCTTCCAAAGACTTTTTCAGCGCAGACAATGATTGTATTCGTGACTTTTACGAAAGAAAAGGTGTACGTGAAAACAGCTTCGAGTTATTACCAATCAGTGAACAATTTGTTTTCAAAGAGTTACGTAAGTTGAATGTATCAAAAAGTACTGGGTTAGACTTGATTCCAGCTAAATTTCTAAAAGATGGTGCGAAGGTTTTATTTAAGCCTCTAAGTTACTTAATGAACCTATCTATCTTGACGAGTACTTTTCCAGAAGATATGAAAATAGCAAAAGTGACTCCACTTTATAAAAAGAAAGATAAAACTGATGTTAGCAACTATAGACCTATTAGTGTTTTAAGCGTAGCATCAAAGATTCTAGAAAAATCGGTCTGTGTTCAAATTGAAAGATACTTCAAAGAAAATGATATAATTTATGAATTTCAATCTGGTTTTCGACATGATTATTCGACTGAAACATGTCTAATTCATTTGACTGATTATTTGAGGAGAGAAACTTCCCAAGGACGCTTTGTTGGTATGGTGCTCCTTGATCTGCAAAAAGCTTTTGATACAGTTAATCATTGCGTCTTATTGAAGAAGTTACAACTAATGGGTTTTGATAAGGCAAGTTTAGATTGGTTCAGATCCTACTTATCTAATCGGCACCAAGTAGTGGCCATTCATGATATTCGTTCCAAACTAATGCCTATAACATGCGGTGTTCCTCAGGGAAGTATTTTAGGCCCAATTCTATTTTCAAGTTATATAAATGATATGTGTATTTGTATAAAAGACTTCAAACTATTATTGTACGCAGATGACAGCGTACTACTCTATTCAAATCCTGATCCTAAATATATTGAGGAAAAGCTCAGTGAACAGCTGTCTACGTGTGTCGATTGGATGACTGATAATAAGCTTTCTTTACACTTGGGAAAAACAGAAAGCATTTTATTTTGTTCTAAAAGTAGTTCTAAAAAGTCATTTGAATTCAAAGTGACACACAATAATCAAGCAATCAAGAGAAAAGAGTCTGTGAAGTATTTAGGCATTGAGTTGGCTAGCGCAATTTCATTTTCATCTTTAGTAGAATCAGTTGTAAAAAAAGCAAATTCTCGTCTGAAATTTTTGTACAGATATCAAAGTTGTATGGATTTAAAAGCAAGACGTACACTCTGTTTTGCTCTTATTCAATGTTTATTTGACTATGCTAACCCTGCATGGTACAGTAACATAAACAAGTCAGATCAAAAGAAGTTGAAGATTATACAGAACAAAATGGTGAGATTTATCAACTGTTCTGGTCCAAGAACTCATGTTGGCTATAGCGAACTTTCTAAAGCTGGTTTTCTTGAAGTCGACCAAAGATCAAAACAACTCGCATTGCATCACGTGCATAAAATATATCATACTAGGGCGAATCATTATATTCGATCCAACTTCGATCTTGTTACTGCCGTACATGATTATAATACAAGAAATAGACGATTCAACTTTAACTTACCAGAAAGAGTAGGTAGTATTGGAAATTCGTTTTATTACAATGCCATAAAACATTGGAATTCCCTTCCCAATGGTGTAAAAGAAATAGGAAACTATGATCATTTTAAGAGGAAATTAAAGGAATACCTAATACTTGACAGTCAGAGAAGAGAAGTGAATGACATGTTATATGATTGAAATTGTTATTCTTCTGTCGGTTCATACTTTTTCATGTTGTATATACTTATGTTTTCGTACGTTATAGAAATTCTACAAATTCATCATTATTTTCCTCTTCTTCCTTCTCCTCTTTTTCTTCTTCTCCTTCTTCTTTTTCTTCTTGTACTTAATATCATTTCTATCATCAGTTTAATGTTGTTATTATTATCTTTAATAAGTAGTTCTTTTAATTTTCTTATCTGTCTGTAAATATTACTATTTTAATTTATTAATTGTATACATGTCTGTAAGGGACCCCACTGGAAATAAGCTCTCGAGCTTTCGTGGGTTATCCTGTTCAAGCTGACTTATTTTTGATCTGTTATTATTGTATATTGTTGTATATTGGAAGCTTGTCGAATAAAAATCAATCAAGTTAATATACGCAGGACCCAATAATTGATGTGCGCAGTTGTCTTTCATTCACACGTTAACTGCGTCATACCTGAAAGCGCCCTGAATTTTCTACCATAAGGTTACTCCATTTGCTTACAGAAACATTGTAGCTTGCTTGTGTTTCAGCATCCAGTGGGGTGTTAGAGAGGCCGCTTTATGAGAGATAGACTCCATTGGTTCCCACGAGGTCTAAGGTGAAAATGGAGTTGTCATTCAACAGATAGCTCAAGCCGGCTTCTTCATCCTATGAGAACAAAAATGAGAAAAGGAGACATTATATTTATATAATATTGGATCGATGGCCTGAGTGGGATGCAAGCTCCTACAAACTTTCTTTGCCTCTCTGACTTGGTGCATTTATTTTGCACGAAACAATAGGCACCGATTGATGTAGGCCTAAGGATTGCATTGTGCAGTACATTGGATTTGCAAAATTAGCTATTTCCAGTCTTGATTAGCTCCATGACCATGACAACCCTTTTAACATCTGTATGAACTCAATCTTGAATTGGAGACAGTTATAAAAGTTTGAAGCTTTTGGTATATATATCTGGCACATGCAGGGATATTATTTCTGTAGTTTAAAAGAGTAAAAGGGGAAGTCCATCCTGATATTAGGTTGGTTTAAATAAAAGCAGAAAAATGAGAGAAACAAATAAGTGAAAGTTTGAGCGATTTCCGTCTAAAATTAGGAAAGTTATGATTTTCTGAAGTTGTCATCAGTGAAACACAGATTGGCAACACTGAGACGTATCTTGCGAGGTCTGATCCAATTTGCTGGGTACAGAAAATTTCATAAACTTTCTTTTTCTTCGTCATCAATGACAAAATGTATATGTTTTTTTACAGGGGATGTATAAAAATGTATTTGCAATTGCTATAATTGAAAATCTTTTTAAGGGAAAACGTCCATTTTAGACTTTTTGTTTAAAGTACAGGGCTAAATGTTAGGGGACCTCGTAAAATACGTCACAGATTTGTGTTTGATTGAATGCACCTTCAAAAATTCATAACTTTTTATCAGTGTTTGCTCTAACTTTCACTGACCTGTTTCTCTCATTTTTCTGCTTTTATTAAAGCAACTTGCTATCAGTGTGGATTTCCCCTTTAATATTCAGTCTTGATAATAATTACCTGATCCAGATCCGGGTCTGTTGCTTGGATGAGCAGAGGAACGATACCGTTCGAGTCAGCTGTTACTCGAGTTCCCGCAATAAAATTCTCAGAGATATAACCAATCATTGTTGTACTTGGGAAAGTTGGCTGGAAATCATTGATGGGCGTTACCTCGATGATCACGGTCGCAGTGCTGCTGCTTGAACCTTTGGTGGCCTTCGAGGGGAGTAAAATCAAAGATTTATTAACCCATAGATAGCAGTTTAGAGTTAATTTGCTTAGATCTCAATAAACTAGCTTTTCCTCCTCAAATTTACACTAATTAATTAAATTTTTCACTTGTATATACATGTAGTTTTTAAAAGTATATATATTGAATTAACCAGTGTACACACTATTACAATTATTTTAATTTCCTACTTGTATATACATAGTTTTAAAAAATATATATATATACCGGTAGATATTGAATTAACCAATGTGTACACACTATTAACAATTATTTAATTTCCCACTTGTATATACATAGTTTTAAAATATATATATATACCGGTATATTGAATTAACCAGTGTGTACACACACAAAAAAAATCAAATAGCATTGCCAATTTAAATCATCAATCTGTGATTATGTAAATGTTCACTTACTGCGACAGATATGACAAAGACGTCATACTCGGATCGGCGGACTTGTTGAAGAAGATTTATCTGCCCCGTAGTAGGGTTGATAGAGAAGAAAGAAGAATATACTTACTGCGACAGATATGACAAAGACGTCATACTCGGATCGGCGGACTTGTTGAAGAAGATTTATCTGCCCCGTAGTAGGGTTGATAGAGAAGAAAGAAGAATATACTTACTGCGACAGATATGACAAAGACGTCATACTCGGATCGGCGGAATTGTTGAAGAAGGTTTATCTGCCCCGTAGTAGGGTTGATAGAGAAGAAAGAAGAATATACTTACTGCGACAGATATGACAAAGACGTCATACTCGGATCGGCGGAATTGTTGAAGAAGGTTTATCTGCCCCGTATAGTAGGGTTGATAGAGAAGAAAGAAGAATACTGCGGAGGTTGCCCTGATATAGACATACAAAGAGCAAAATATGTGATGTTGATCGTGTTTACTGATTGTACAACATACGCTACAGCGGCAAATGGTTGAGCAGTCATTTTGTAACACTGATCCAGATCATGTACCAATAAATGATTTATTGGGTAAAGGCGCCATTGTGTATATACTGATTGTAATCAGCTACCATGCAATGCACGGCAGCGATTGGTCTTAAATTATCTGCACGTGTGTGATACAGCTAGTGGATTTCCTGTAAGAAAGGCAACCGGGATGTTCTACTATTTTTACAAGCTCCAAAGTCACTGCTGTCAACATGAATAGTGGAGGAAAACCTAGAGTCTACATAACTCGTAGGATTCCCAAAGAGGGTCTTGATTTACTCTCGAAAGCGTGAGTACATGCATGCTACTGAATCTTTACAAATTAGATTCGGTTGATCGCGTTTTCTTCCACTTGCCCGTATACCGTACGCGTGAGTGGTATCTGTGCAGCACCTGTCGGTGATCGGCCAGCACAGGCCGCCCGCCCGCCACGCAAGCGTATCGCTGTATGATGATGGGGGTGATTAAATGTCGAACTTCGTAGACATTTTACTAACATGATTAAAGTCTTTTGATATTGGACATATTTGATCCACGATTTTTCGATGTCTGTTGAGTCTTGCACAATTATATTAACATCTCAAAAGATGAACAATTCCAATTTTAAACCATTCTGATGAAACTATAGAAATTTAATTTCCAAAAGTATTTTCAGTTGGACTCGAGATTCAGAGTTCAGACTCGGTCATTTGAATCAATCGCCATGATTATACTGGATTATATAGACCCTAGTCCTAGATCTACATGTAATATTGATCAGTATGGTAGAGCAGCGCTCAAAATACACGGGGGCGATGGGCGATTCGCCGGCCCCTGTGAGCTCCATAATCGCCCCCGTCAGGTTGCTCACGGGGGCGATTGAAAAATTAAAAATCGCCCCCGTGGAATTATAAAATAAAGATTATCTTTTCTGATATAACTTTAACACAATATTGAGTATCAATTTTCAAACCTTAAACCAATGACATGGAACTTAGATGGCGCTTTCTCTCCCATCTCTATGAGTATTACCGATACAAACAACGGAAGCTCGCAGTGGCTATACTGCGCCGGTAGTACCGGTGTGCACGCTGACGCCCAATATCTGCTGGAGCTGGAGACGATCGCGTAAGGACTGAAACATGGAGAAGTTTTTTGTTGTGAAAAGTGTGAATCCTCTGAAATCTGGTTATTCTAAAAGGCCAGCAAATAATGTAACTCGACCAGTAAATCAATATTGAGAAGAAGATCACCAAAGATGTTGCAGGGGCGGATCTAGGCGGTTTAGGGGGTTTAACCCCCCTCCCCCCTTGGGCTGCCAAGTGAAAATGTGATGTGCATAGAAAATGCTATCGTGTGTTCACAGGGTGCTACAAGAATTTTTTTCACCACTTGCCCTGTCGGGCAAGTGGGTTTTCAATTTACTTGCCCAAACAATATTTCCACTTGCCCAAAACTTTAAAGCGAAAAAGGACTCGAGGTTAAAGCATTTATTATCTCGTAATGATAAGTTAGTGTTTTAGATAGCAAATTAATGCACATACATGTACAGTGTAACTGTACTGAATAATAACCTAATATGTCAAAGAAAATGGTCAACAAAGGATGGTTGAAGGTTTAAAAAACGCATTTTATTGATTCTCCATAAATAATCAGATTCACATGAATCTCGGCAAGGTAGAATGGTTCAAGCAGGTTTAAGTTTTTAATATTCAGTCATGTATATCATGCCAAAATTTGTAAATTCTTACTAAACTAGACTAAACAACGTCGCTAAAACCATGAAAACAAAACAACAACGGCTTATATTCTGGGGGTCTCGATACTATTATCAAAATGACTCGCTCGGTCGGATCTTTAGACCGCAGTAATAAATTGAAAACGAGACAAAAACATTCATCTGATTTATATGAGCAGCGAGTTTTAAATAATATGTTCACAATCATTAACAGTCATTATGAATAAATATCAAACATTTGACTTTTTGTACTTACTAGAAAATCCCTGTTGTTTATTCCATTCCGATTCGCACGTGTTCATTTCCCTAGAATAATGACGTCATATTTGGCGTGATTCAACCAATCGGCAATCAGAGAATAGCAAAGGCCTGTCGGTGCGGCCTGCAGAGCTAGAGAGAGAGAGCGCGAATAAGCTCGCAGCTGGTACGATCGCGCTAGCTGTCTCTAGCTAGCTCACGGCCGGCCGTGCGTGGAGGCGGAGCGGCATTCATGGCTTGAAGTGTCACTGTTGCATGCGCGCTGAGCTAGCTGAGCTGGCTAGCTGTCTGTGAAGTTTTTTCGAAATCGGAACGATCGCTTTTTTGCTTCTGGATTTTGACGACGGGTAAGAAGTTGACGGGTGAATGGTAGAGTTCTTGGACACTAGGAAATTACTGTAAAAGTATCACTTGCCCGAATCGGGCAAGTGATAATTTGATTTACTTGCCCGACGGCTCAATTTGGTTGCCCCGGGACGTCGGGCAAGCGGGTTTGTCGCGCCCTGGTTCAGACCTACACAGTATTAGTAGATGTTTATAGATGCCAGGAAAACATCTTTTACGGGGGTTCAAAATAGCAACAACGAAAATCGCCTCGCCACTATGCGGCTCGTGGACGATGCTCCACATCGTATTTGGGTTACCCCCACCCTTAGCAAAAAGTGAGATCCGCCTCTGTGTTTTGAAAGGATATGGTAAAGACTAAAAGTAAAGAAAGAATGTAAATAAGGTTGCTCTGAATAATTAATAAGTAAATTTCTAAGAGGGAAATTGTCATTTTAAATAAATGATAATGATAAAATACCAAGGAATTTAGGAGTTTCATGGGTACCAATTCAATGGAAATTTGTATTAAAATAAGAGCCCCCATCAGCACTAAAAGAACCTCCGTGAGAAGGCTCATGGGGGCTCTTTTTTTGGAAGAGCCCCCGTGGACAAAAAATTAATTTGAGCCCTGGTAGTGACAATAATAATGGTAGCATTATTTATTTTAAACTATCATCAACAATGATATGATAATGATTATGATAATGATAATGGTAATGGTGATGATACAGATAATGGTGATGATGATAATAATGATAATGATGGTGATAATGATAATGATAATGTAAATGTAAATGTAATTACAAATTTAAAAGTAAATGTAAAAGAAAATGTAAATGTAAATGTAAAAGAAAATGTAAATGTAATTGAAAGGTATTAAATGTAAATGTAATTGAAAGGTAAATGTAAATGCAAATGTAAATGATAATGAAAATGATAATGATATTCACAGTGACAAGTGGTAATTTATAATGGTATTAACAAGATAAACGTGCGTACATTTCCAGCCATAGTGATGCTCAAGGGATTAATTTATCTATCAAAAAGGGAAAAAAAAGGTATAAAGTAAAGAACTAACAAGATAGATAGCTTGATAGATAGACGTTTAACAAAAATTAAAGAAAGGAATACAGTGCATCCCAGAAAAAACGAAACCGAGAATTTTGATGTTTTATCATAACTTAATCACAATTATAATTGATAAATGACACATATTTGAAAAGCTTAGATCCTCCTCTTTCATTTGATGCAACTCATATAATGCATATTTCACGCATGAGTGATTAAAACCAATTTGAAGAGAGGAAAACAATAAGTCACTTGGCGGACGATATCTGAATTTCAAAGAGAAAATCACATTTCTAGAAAGTTGAGTTTCTGCCCTTTCATATGACACATCAATCAGGAAAAATGAGCTAGGAATAACAAAGTTCTGTTTGTTTAAAGTAGTGCTTGCATTTCCATAATTGTTTTAAACGAATTCGTTTTCACTGGCTGCCTGCCGTATCAACAAACGAAATTAACAAAAGACTTGACTCCGTTTCGTTGACAATCAGCCGTAGACGAAAGGTTTCCTCTCTTCAAATTGTATAGTAACATGTAGACAGAAATCATACACTGCGAATTCGTTGTGTAACGACTTTACACAACATAGGGTGGTTCACTCCTTACACAGGGGTTGTGTTAAGTTGTGTAAATAAAAATTACACAACTTTACACTGCAAATTTGTTGTGTAAAGTTGTGTAATGTTTTATTACACGACTTAACACAACCCGTGTTTAAGGAGTGAACCACCCAATGTTGTGTAAAGTCGTTACACAACGAATTTGCAGTGCACACACATGTAAATCTGAGATTGTTCATTAATATTATGTTATTAAATACAGTTTGCAGAATCATCAGTAAATAACTATGTTTAGCATTTACAGTCTAAAAAAAATGGTTCCATAAATTAATATATCTGTGTTTGGATCAAGCAAAAAAATGCGTTTCCGGAAGCGAGAAAAAAAATATGGAAAGAGGGGAAGGTCGAAATCTGTTTACATGCAATACTTTTAGTGCACCACGAGGACAACTATATTATGTCAAAGTCATGTTAATCCAGATAAGGTTATTCGAGGAATAAACTTTCAGATTCATATTTAAATCCCAATAAATAATATGTAGTCAAAATTAGATATAGTAACTAAGGTACAATCGACATGTCTACGGGTGCTTCCACTAAACGACATGACTTGAAAAAATAATATGAATGGATATATATGTAATGTTATAGATTAATCATAGTAAATTATAAGTTATTACCATGGAAATAGGTAGTTTGTTCTCTTCCTACTTGTATTTCTTCTCTCTTCTCTCTCCCTTTCCCCTTTCCTAATCTTTCGTAAGTACATCTATATCTACCTAAGATAATAATGATAAGATAGAATGAAATAATTAAAGGTACATTTTGTTGTTTACAAAAAGATCCCTTTCCCTATATAAGGCCGATTACATGCTATTTGCTAGATTCCATCTCTCACACAGGTAATTCCTAATTTGGAAGTCCTAGTTTATGGCCCATATATGGTTCCAATTAATATTCTTGAAATGTGTTATGGAAGTATGAACACAATCGACTTAAAAATACAGTTTTATTTGATGTTTTGTCTGACCCAAACGCTTTTGGGAACAAAATAGCAAAGACTTTCGAAAAAGGCAATTCCAATGGCCTAGCCCTCACCTATTGACATTTTCGAGCATTACAATGATGTATTACGTAATCTGAACATGATTCCTATGGAATTTACAATAGGGTATTGAAATTGCCCTTGAGTTGAATTCTCAAAAGTCCTTTGCGATCATGTTTAGGGCTGTAAACTTCATACAGTCATCATATAAACAGAAACGTTGATGTGCATGGTCGGTAACATTGTATAGGACAAGATTACTTGGACTTGACATCACCTGTGCGAGGTGGGGCATGCTATTTGGTAGCTTAAAATAATAGGTATAATTAATAAAGTAAATAATGAGAGAGGGAGATAAAGAGAGAGAGAGTGAGAAAGAGAAAGAGAGAGAGAGAGAGGGGGAGAGAGAGAGAGAGAGAGAGAGAAGGGGGTAGGGAAAAAGAGTCACAGAAAGTTGCGTGATCAATACGAGGTCATAGTTAATGGTGTCACAGTCTTGTAGGTATCAAATATTTTGTCTAGATATCAATTGGCACAAGGTGAGAAAACATATATTTGTTTGTCTTGTACAATGATTGCCTGAACGAGCAATACAGCTGCAAGATAACGTTGTTGTATATAATCTCACACGTGAGGACTAATGAAAAAGCAACGAGGAAGCTAGCTCACACATAACAAATAGATGTAATTAAATGTACTTCATTAAAAAAGAAAAGAAACTAAATCAATCACTGAGAAGAAAAGCACGCACGTGCAACGAGGAAAAAATAAGAATAAGATAACAGCCCAGTATATACATCAGCCATCTTTCGAAACTAACTACGAGGGTGGCGCTAATTTTCTCTTTCGATTCATAATTAAATAGAGAACAGGATGAGCTCAGAGTTTTTATGTCGACCATTAAAACCATTTTTTTCTTCTTCCGCAAAATTGTATTTCTTCAAGCGAAACATTAATCAGGGGGGGGGGGGCACTGGCGTACCTATGGGGGGGGGCAGGGGGGCAGAGTGCCCCCCCTGACGGGCTCCAGGAGAAAAAAAGAAAAAGGGGAAAGAAAAGAAAAGAAAGGAAAAGGAAAGAAAAAGAAAAAAGGAAAAGGGAAGAAAAAAGGAAAGAAAGAGAAAAAAGGAAAAAAAGGAAAGAAAAAAGGAAGAAGAGAAAAGGAAGAAAAAGGGAAGAGAAAAGGAAAGGAATAAAAATGGGGAATTAAAAAAAAAAAGACCATGGCCGTACGCACCAGGGGGGGGGGGGCAGTTGACCCCAGATATATTGAAAACGTACAGTTTTTTTCCTGAAAATGTAGTGTAGGTCTATACCAAATCCTTCAATTCTACTTTTGAAAATGCAAAAGTACCCTCATGACCAGTTCGGTCGCTCGAACTCCCTTCACTCCTTTTGCTTTTGAAATTCTTCGAAAACTTTTAACGCATCTTTCCCCTTCCCCCACCAGAAAAATATTCCGCATACGGCCCTGAAAAATGAAAACAAATGAAAATAGGAAAATATAAGTGATATAACAAATTTGAAACTCTTCGCTGGCGCGAACTGCTTGCTAGCCTATTTTGTATTAAATGTTTTCACTTGCTCGTCCCCCTGAAAAAAGAAAAGGATTAGTATTGCCTGGAATACAATTGTGCCTGCCCCGACGGGCCCCGACCTGCAACCATGGCAACAATAACACACAATTATGTACCAAATGTTACTAAAAGAGACTAATTCATTTTTCTCGCTCGCTACACACGCTCGCGAATAAAAGGAATTGAATCGCGTTAAACGCGATTGCGTCCATCCTGACCTGCACCAATAAAAACAAGTTTATTTATTAATTTCTATTAAAAGAGAATTTATTTTTTTTGCTTGCTCGCTATGCTCGCTCGCCAAAATGGAATTGACACCGCTAACGTGCCCGCCCCAACCTGCAATAACCAGTTAATAATTATGTACCAAACGTTATTCAAAGAAGTTTTGGTGTGCTCGCGTGCTCACCAAAATGGAATTAACATCACCTTAGACATGATTGTGTAAGCCCTGCCCTGCAACAACAAAAATCTGAAATTTATGAACCAATTATCATTACAAAAATTTTGCTCGCTCGCTACGCTCGCTCGCCAAAATAGAAATAACACCGCTTTTAATAATTACGTCCCTGACATGGAACAATGAACCCCAAGTTTATATACCATATTTTCCCTATAAAAGAGAAGTGATTTTTTTTGCTCGCTCGCTACGCTCGCTCGCCAAAATAGAAATAACACCGCTTTTAATTATCACGTCCCTGACATGGAACAATGAACCCAAGATTTATGTACCATATTTTCCCTATAAAAGAGAAGTGAATTTTTTTTTGCTCGCTCGCTCGCCAAAATAGAAATAACACCGCTTTTAATAATCACGTCCCTGACATGGAACAATGAACCCAATTTTTATGTACCATATTTTCCCTATAAAAGAAAAGTTTTTTTTTTTTCACTCGCTACGCTCGCTAGCTCGTGGAATGATGTGCCCACCACTAATAACCTGCTACAATATCATTAAAAAGAGAAATGTAGGGGGTTGCCTGCCCGCCAAAATGGGATTGACATTACCTTAAACACGATTGTGCCCGCCCCCTACCTGCAACAATGAAACAAATTTTATTTAGCAATTCATTGAGAGAAAGATTTTTTCGCTCGCTAGCTAAAATGGGTATAACTTCACCCTAAACATAATTGTTCCCGCGCCCGGCATGGGACAATTGAACCAAGTTTAAGTGGCAATTATTAAAAAAGAAGTGATTTTTTTTCTTGCTCGCTACACTCGTTTGCAAAAAAATGAAATTAACGTCGCTAACAAGTGAATGTTCCCAGCCCCAACTTGCACCAATACCAGTTTATATACCAAACGTTACTTAAAGATTTTTTTTTGCTCGCTCGCTCGCCAGAAGTGAAAATTAGCATCGCCTTTTTTGTTTGTTTCGGTCGCTTGCCCCCCCTGACGGGGTACCCCAGGTACGCCACTGGGGGGGGGGGGGGGGTCTGGTCTAGGTCTCTACTTTTCTGAAGAGGAGTGTTAATTACACTTGTGTAATAAGATTGACAAGGTCTTCATGTCTTTTGTCCTTTCTGCAATTTATTCTGAATAGTTTAGTTGTGTTTTGTGGCCAAGTTTCTATTTCGACATCACCCCCGCGTGAGAACAGTGAAGATATATATTTTCGAGCTCAAGTACTTCCTTATTTCAGCTTTTAATCAACTACAAAGGCGATATGGGCGCGACAAAAAAAAATGAACAAAATAGGCTAAAGTTCAGTCGATTGCAACGGTTTTTCCCTCTGGCATTCACGAGTGTTCATAAAATTATATAATACTTGTATATGTTTAAGAGAACTAGTCCAATTTGACTATACTACATTGCGACGATCATATCCACTATACAGATTGAGTAATGCGTATGCAAATGAAGATTAGATTTGTATTTTTAGAGCGAGCACATTAAGGCAAAATCGCCTACATTGATAAGCGTGGTATCAACGCAATAAAAAAAACAGCTCGTTCGAAAAAATACAAGACATGAAGTAATTTGCACCAAGTAGTTAAACATGGTCTTGTTTCTGTATAACATACGTACACAGTGTCGATGTAAGATAACGTTAAGTGATTGTGACGATTGGTTTATTTTTCTGAAACTTGTCTGTTTCTTTATAAGTTTATGGATTTATGTATTTAACCAGAGAGTGTAACGAGAAAAAAAATCCAATCTGAAGCTATACTAACTTACACATTGCGTCTTACGCTGTCAACTTATAAATATAACATTTTCAAAGAAAAATCGTCAACATTTATAGAAATGTCATAATTGGTTTAATTTCTGAAAAGAAATCAAGGCCTAAGGTTTTGTTTTCAAATCACAAACACAAAGTGAAAATTGTTTACATCACAAGGCAATGTTAAAAGCTGTCTTTTAATTTGTCGTTACTTTTCTTAACTTTAATGATCTGCATTGATTTTTATTTGATAGTTTGTATTTTGATATGCTTTTTCAAGTTTACACTCATACGCGAATGTATACGGGCTTGGACCAGAAATTTCGTACAAAGGGAAGAGATCTGACCATTAGCTGCATGTTATAACTTGTAAAGTTGTAAGAGAAATAATGCCGACTATTAATGATAATGATGAAATAGCAAATAATTTAGGAGTTTCATGGGTACCACCAATTCAATGGAAATTTGTATTAAAAAAGAGCACCCGTCTGTACTAAAAGAGCCCCCTTGAGAAGGCTCACGGGGGCGCTTTTTATTTTGGAAGAGCCCCAATGGACAAAAAATTAATTTGAGCCCTGTGGTAGAGTGCCCAGTATAGTATTCGGTCACTTAAGGGGAAATCGCTAATATTTTGAATTCTTACCTCTTTTATTTGGCAATCTACCCATCAAAAGAAAAGAAATTTAATCCTCTAACAGGATTTTATAGTCACTTAAAATATAGAATGATGATAAGCAAAATACTTCCGAAAGAAGACGGAGTATTTTTCTGCCCAGAATTCGGTCGCGCCGAATAGAATTCGGTCACGCGATTTGTGCGTGGTATCTCCATTGCCAAGGAGCGAAGCGTATTTGCGCACTATTTTCGCACAATTGCGCGATAAAGCACTGAATGTCAATGCGTTGACCGAATACTGGACGAGCGATACCGCATAGCAAGGGTATCCTATAAATACCTCTTGCACATCGGCAAGTGCGTCATTTGCAAATTCGCTGCGATGGAGCGAACACGGAAGAGCTCCTCTTCACACACATACTAAATTCATTGCGACAGCACACGTAGTTGTTTCGCAATAGACTTCTACATATGGCTATGCATGTTAGCGCATGTGCTAACAGAACGCGGAAGTGCAGAAAGTTGTGCGACACTGACCAATTTCGAGCTAAGTTGGAGATCTTTCCGAGGCCCTAAATCTGATTTAATTTTGAGAGCTACGAAAAGTTGTTCAGCTGCCTGATTTGTGCAAGTTTCGTGGCTCATAAATTATTTTTATGCCTCCGCTACAAAGTAGCCGGAGGCATTATGTTTTTGGGTTGTCCGTCCGTCCGTACGTCCCGTTCTCGTGATTGCGTTATCTCAAGAACCGATTGGTTGATTCCCGCCAAACTTGGGTCATGTATGTATCTCACAGAGCCAATGATCTGATTAGATTTTGGGGTCACGAGATCCAAGGTCAAAGGTCACAGGGCTCATTATTTATGCGATAATGGCTCGTGATCGCGTTATCTCAAGAACCGATTTATGGATTCCTGCCAAACTTAAGTCATGTATGTATCTCACAGAGCCAATGAACTGATTAGATTTTGGGGTCACGAGATCCAAGGTCAAAGGTCACAGGGCTCATTATGTATGCGAAAATGGCTCGTGATCGCGTTATCTCAAGAACTGATTGATGGATTCCTGCCAAACTCAGGTCATGTACGTATCTTGCAGAGCCAATGAAATGATTCGATTTTGGGGTCACCAGGTCAAAGGTCACAGGGGTCTTTATGTATCCAACAATAGCTTGTGATCGCATTATCATGAGATCAAATAGACAGATTACTATCAAACTCAAGTCATGTATGTATCTTGCAGAGCCAATGAACTGATTAGATTTTGGGGTCACCAGGTCGAAGGTCAAAGGTCACATGGCTCATTATGTATGCCAAAAATAGCTTGTGCATGCATTATCATTAAAACCCACAGATGGATTACAATCAAACTTGAATTTAAAAATTGCTCTATGGCGGAGGCATCATTTTTGACTGCGCGCAGTCAAAGTTCCATCTAGTTTAAATTGTTACAGCTGTTGAAACGGCTGTATGACCGAATACTTGGAATGGACCGAATACTGGGCGCGCTACCCTACATGTAGTTAATTTATGGGGAAGATTTCCTTTTGCGACAGCCTGCACCCAAAATTGAAGAAAAAAATATGGGTACAGCTCTAGCTTAGAATGACATAGACCGAATTTTCTGTCTCTTTCGTTCGTTAGCCTCTGATTTGGGTAGGGTCGACTTCTCTCTTTAGAGACAGAACAGGCCCATACGCTTTAGGGTTCATGTTCTGTGTAACGTTTCTTTACACCAAACTTGGCAAAACTACCGGCCAAACTCCATATTTCACTGGATGCATATCCGGTGCATCTTATTTTGAAAATTAGGTATAGCCTGGGCTTAACTACTTCGGTTCCACTTACCAACTAGACTGAAATAATCTGTTTAATGGTCCCTTTTTAGGAAATTATGGATCAAAATCGACATCCATGTTGAAAATCTTGCAGCCGGTTTTTAAACTCTCGCTGCGCATGACGGCGTCTAAATCTCATCCCTTCTAGTCTACGCCAAAGGCAAAATGATTATGAAGGAAAAACTGTGCACGAGCTACGAGTTCGTAATGACGTGAAAATGCTGGAAAATGCCCTTTTTTAATTATTGATACAAGGAGATGAGACTAGAAGTATAGATCTAGTCTTTATCGACCAAGCACTGCGTGATAAAAATCTGAATTTGCAATGTGACTAGATCTCATTTTTATACCTGTCTTCATAAGGAGTGTCGTGGCCGAGGCAGAGTGGTTTAAGGAGCTTGACTGGAGATGCGAAGGTCGAGGGTTTGAATCCCGACACAGCACTAATATCCTTTGGCAAGATATATACCTGCACTTGCTACTCTCCACCCAGGTATTAAATGGGTATCCGGTAGGCGAGGATGCGACCGTCATTGTTGGTCAATCGGTTTTTGAGCGTCAAGTAATGCCTGGCTAGAATGCTACCCAGGGAGAGGTGATTGTGCACAGTGTGTGCGGGCACGTATTGAAACCAATTGACCTGGGTAAGCGCCTAGAGATATTTGTATTAAGCGCTATATAAAAACGGAACATTGTTATTATCATTCATAGGTGTGAGGTTTCAATATGGGACTCTGATGATGCCGTCCCCCAAGATGTCCTTCTCAAGACCGTGCCAGGGATCAGTGGTCTCTACTGTCTCCTGTCTGATCGTATCGATGCTGCAGTCATAGATGCGGCTGGACCGGGTTTAAAGGCCATCAGCACCCTCTCTGTAGGCTATGATCACATCAACCTGGACGAATGCAGGAAGAGGTGGGTCGAAGAATGGAGTTTACAGTTTCTAAATACATCCAGGACCTACATGCATGTAGTCTTGTAATTGGTTTTTACAGATGTGTATCAGTCAGATATGACTATATTGATGTTTGATGATTTAGTTGTAAGTTCTAACATCGAATATCAAATCTGAGGTCCGTCAGAGTCGATTTGTTGGCAAAGAAAAAGATCTGACCCTTGATGTATTATGTACCTCTTAACCACCTTGCATTAATTGTGCTGTATTATATTGTTTTGTCGGTAGTGAGGATAAGTGTCCTAATAAGGGAACAGCGAAAAGAAATCTCAAAGGGAATCTGAGGGATGTTTACTTAACATTCACTTAATATAACATTCAGATAAAGTTTGGCGTAAAACCAGTCGATATACATGTATGAGCAAGGTTATTCCCCCCCCCCACCCTTCAAAAGAGAAAAAAGAAAAACAAGTATTTTCTAAATTGAATTTGTGTATACATGTGTATTAGCAGCCACTTTTGCCCTCTTGCCTATCAAATGGACGTAAAATTATCATATCTTTTTGGAAGCTTTCCATTCTACAATTAACGTTTCCCAAGCATTCAGAGATAGATGAATACACTCTGTCAGACAGGAATGTCTTCAATTAGAAGCTTGAACATTTTCAATGATTGTTTGTATTTCTTATCTTTTAGAGGGATCCGTATAGGTTATACCCCAGGTATTCTGACTGATGCTACGGCCGAGCTTACTGTAGGTCTCCTATTAACAACATCGAGGAGACTTGCCGAGGGTGTCACCAATGTCAAAAAGTAAGTCATAGTTACATTTATCTAGATCATCTAGACTAGGTGTAACAAATTAAAAACTATGTAGAAATTCTTGTCATTAAAAAAAAAAAATAACCAAAAAAACTATTATAAGAAAGTTAGTTGAACAAAATAAAAGCCTGAAAGTGGTCATTCTGGAATAACATGATGTATTGTATATTTTAGCACTGGAGAAAATATTGGGTGATCCAATCCAGAGCAATTTAATTTTTCAGATTTGTATAGGTCTAAATTGCTCTCTATTTCTTTTATTTTGTAATATTTTTTATTGTTGTTTGTAGTGGAGGTTGGGGTACATGGAAGCCCATGTGGCTCACAGGACCAGGTCTTCTTAACAGCACAGTGGGTCTCGTTGGACTAGGCAGGATAGGCATGGCAATCGCCCAGCGTCTCAAGCCGTTCAGGGTCAAGAGGTTCCTCTACAGTGGCAACAACAAGAAACCGAAAGCAGATAGTCTGCCGGCTGAATTTGGTAAGTCATAGAGGTTGCGGTCTAAACATTACTCTGCAGTCAGTTTTCTCACGCTAGCAGAATGCCTTCAGCTCACTTCAAGTTTCCTAGATATCTCACACTAAAATCCTTGTAACCTTAACTTATAAGTTCAGTTCAAGAGAAATCATAACTCTAACACTAATCTATACTTTGTGATGAGAATAAATAATTTTTTTTTATTTAATTCCAGATGAACTTTCAACTCTCAGTTCATGTTGCAAAACAACTTGAGATAGGTCTCATGTAGAGTTTCTTATACCGGTATATCAGCACCTCTAACTAAAAGAGAATTTTAAAAAAACTGCCAGTAAATGTAGAATGAACTCGATAGCATTTAGCTATTGTAAGTGGCACATACTCTTACCTCTCATTGAGAGCAGTTTTATAAACCTGATGCTACAGTAGTTTTAAAGGGATCCGGTAACTTTGTCTCAGATTCTGAAACAAAATCCTGGATTTAGCTCATGATGCAATGATAATTATAAACCTTTAGGTCAGTCAGGAACCCCATGACTTTTACAAGCCGATCGCCTGTCTGATTATCAAGATATTTATGATTGGAATTATAAATTTTGAAAACCGTTCGCCTGACGGTTTTCATAACACTACAGTCTATTGGGGAAAACGAGTATGGTAAAACCGGTCACTCAATGATTTTTACTTTTTTGAGGCACTTCTTGATCATTTTGAAGCGCAATTTTTTTAGGGCTTCAATATTACACCATATCACAGACACTGATAACACGTAGGGCCGTGTATATCAGATTTAACATTGTTAAACGATCCCTTTAATGTGAGATTGGGTACGAATTGTTGGAATTATGTTTTCTCATATTCCTTGTAAAATATTTTTTTTATATAATTTTTTGTTTAGTATACAAGACCCACAGCAAAGGGTCAGTGTACAAGTAAATGAATACTGTTTTGCCAAGACACACACATTGTGTTAATGCACAAAGTACATTCTTAGTGTTATAAAGTGAGTCGTTAACTAGGTGAAAAGTCGCTCACATATTTGTTTCTGTACATGATTAAAAAAAAAAATCAGTGTGCCCTTTGAGGTAATTGTATGTGTAATCTTGGGAGCAGTGCAAGAAAAATCTCACTTGGTTTGAATGTTGTGATTGTTCATATGTTTGTTACATTGTACAGTTTATGATGTTTTAACTCTTTATACGATACACCAATAATACAGGTGCCATGTTGTATAATTAATCATGGGATAGATAACCAAGAGATTCAAGATTATTCAACTGTTTCCAGTGCAAGATTAATCTATACCACTATGTTTAGGTGAAGTTGTTAATGGGAACTAGAATTTAGCACAAGTGCTAGTCGAGCCTAGTTCCATTCTTTGGCAAGATTTTTTTCTGTTAATTTGTTTTTACATATGAATGTAAAACTTGTTTGTTTTGTATTTACATATATCACTATAAATAATACGCTAAGACTCCGCGGGGGGCATGACGTCTCCGCGAGCCTTTGTATTCTATTGTTTTTTAATGAGATCGCCGACCAAAGTTGGTGCAGCTATCTCCTCCTGAACCCTCCCCTCGGGGTACTGGTGCCCGGTGCCATCGTCCGCAGGAGAGTCTACTCTGTGGAATTGGCTATACTCGGCCCGAGGTCCTCCTCCGTGTCGACGTCCAGGGCGAAAACAGACGCGATATGCATAATGCATGATATGCGTGACAACAGAGATACCTCATGCATATTCAACATTACATCCGTATCAAAGAGACACATAACAGATGACCATCAACTCACATTATGTTGCGTATTAAATGCTCTATGCAAAGGGCGGGATTACCCCCGAGTAAGCCATCTTGCTATAGGGTGTGCTTTGTACTAGCTGCACAAGCCAGTGAGATACACGGGGCTAATTCCCGTCGATGTCCAAACTTAGAGACCTATTTCCATCATGATTGCCACGATTTTTATATAGTTTTCGTGAATGGAGGTATGAAATCAAAGCTTATTTTGTGATTATTACGGCCATGTATACTGAATTTTGATTATCATTTTCTAAAGGAAAGTTTTCACAAGAAAACCATTGGACTGACAGTTCAGTCGCAAGCTAACTTCAGTCAACACACGTACAGTATACACGGTGCTGCGGCCGGGGCCGGGGCCGGGGCGCTTTGACTGAGCTGCGCTAGAGTCGAAGAGTATGGGGGGCCAAGCAGGCCAATATTCGTACAACTATACAATTACACATACGTCTATCCATCCATCGAAGAACCCGTCAACACAACAGCGTCGGGCCGAAGTGCCATAAATTTGTTTCTTATATTTACAGTAAATGACAAGAAAGCATTAAATAAGGTTATGAATTGTACATTTGCATATTAATAGTTCAATATCAACCAGACAGAAGCATGTGACTTCATGCATTGCAAAATTACAATCAGTTGCGTAATGAGTAAAATTGTTGGGGGGGGGGGGGTGCAGAAAAAAATCTGCATCACCATGCACCATTCTTGCATGTTACATGAAGGCTCCTAGAAACGTTTTTCAAAGTGGGGGGGGGGGGGGGGTCAGATCGCAGCGGGTTGAGTGTATATAGGCGTGGGGTCCACGGGTTTCAAGGGGCTATAAACCCCCGAAAGCTCAGGGGTTTTAGGCATTTAATTAGGGTCAGATAAGTATATTTTTATGCCTCCGCCACCGAAGGTGGTGCCGGAGGCATCATGTTTTCGGGTTGTCCGTCCGTACGTCCGTACGTCCGTCCCGTTTGACCGTTATCACAATATCTCAAGAACCATTTAAGATTAAAACTTAAGACTCGGGAATAGTATTTATCACCATAGGAAGACGATCTGATTAGATTTTGGAGTACGTAGGTCAAAGGTCACAGGTCACAGAGGTCAACTTATGAAATTCCTTGTATTGAGTTTGTTAGCGCGATATCTCAAGAACCATTTGAGATTTAAACTTCAAACTTAAGGATAGTATGTATCACCATAGGAAGACGATCTGATTAGATTTTGGAGCACGTATGTCAAAGGTCAAGGGTCACAGAGGTCAACTTATGAAATTCCATACATTGAGATTGTTATCATGATATCTCCCCATAGGAAAGAAATGAGCCTGCCGCATACTCCTGCGGCAGACTTGCCGCAGATCTGCAGCAGACCTGCCGCAGACAGTCATCTTTTTCACATGCAAATTAGTTTTGCCGCAGACTTGCCGCAGACTTGCCGCATACTCTTTCAGTATGATGAAGAGTCTGCGGCAGGTCTGCCGCAGACTTGCCACATACTCTTTCAGTATGATGAAGAGTCTGCGGCAGGTCTGCCGCAGACTTGCTGCAGACTTGCCGCATACTCTTTCAGTATGATGAAGAGTCTGCAGCAGGTCTGCCGCAGACTTGCTGCAGACCTGCCGCAGACTCTTCGTCATGAATATTCATATCTCATATAGACCTGCTGCAGACCTGCCGCATACTATTCATATCCAGTACGTGGCAATAAAGTATGCATGTAGAAGAACCAGTGATAAACTGATTGATACTTCATAATCGATATTACCAATTAGGTAATACCAATATATATATATATATTACCGATTAGGTATATTCTATTCTCAATTGTATTAACTTCATCACATTGATCATTTGAAGTGTATTCAAGAGTAACATTTAAAGTGACACAGGCTCGTACACATATATATACTAAATATGTATATTGTTTCTTGGTTAGTAATCATAGTTTCTTGGTTAGTAATCAATATATCTATTGCTTAAACGTGAATGTAATTGTAACATGATCAGACAAAATAATCTATTGGTTAATAATGGCAAAAGGAAAATAGAAATCACAAAAATGATGTGCATTGTCTTAATTTGCTTAACAAATCATGATAAATGTATTTTTCTGTCACACGTGTAAAGTAATAATGAATATGCATGAGATGATTGGTTTCAATTGGCCCTATTAGACTTTAATGGGATTTCCTGTGGCAGACCTGCCGCAGACTGTCCCTGTGGCGTACTGGTATGCGGCAAGTCTGGAGCAAAGTTTCGCCCTGCCGCAGATCTGCCGCAGACTGTTCCTGTGGCATACTAGTATGCGGCAAGTCTGGAGCAAAGTTTCATCCTGCCGCAGATCTGCCGCAGACTGTTCCTGTGGCATACTAGTATGCGGCAAGTCTGCAGCAAAGTTTCATCCTGCCGCAGATCTGCCGCAGACTGTTCCTGTGGCATACTAGTATGCGGCAAGTCTGGAGCAAAGTTTCATCCTGCCGCAGATCTGCCGCAGACTGTTCCTGTGGCATACTAGTATGCGGCAAGTCTGGAGCAAAGTTTCATCCTGCCGCAGATCTGCCGCAGACTGTTCCTGTGGCATACTAGTATGCGGCAAGTCTGCAGCAAAGTTTCATCCTGCCGCAGATCTGCCGCAGACTGTTCCTGTGGCATACTAGTATGCGGCAAGTCTGGAGCAAAGTTTCATCCTGCCGCAGATCTGCCGCAGACTGTTCCTGTGGCATACTAGTATGCGGCAAGTCTGCAGCAAAATTTCATCCTGCCGCAGATCTGCCGCAGACTGTTCCTGTGGCATACTAGTATGCGGCAAGTCTGCAGCAAAATTTCATCCTGCCGCAGATCTGCCGCAGACTGTTCCTGTGGCATACTGGTATGCGGCAAGTCTGCAGCAAAATTTCTTTCTGCCGCATACTTCGGCATACTCTTTGCCGCAGACTAAAAGTCTGCGGCAGGTCTGCGGCAGGTCTGCGGCATACTTTTCACTTTCCTATGGGTCAAGAACCACTGGAGATTTAAACTTCAAACTTAGTGATAGTGTGTCACTATAGGAAAACAATCTGATTACATTTTGGAGCACGTAGGTCAAAGGTCAAGGGTCATAGAGGTCAACTTATGAAATTCCATACATTGAGATTGTTATCATGATATCTCAAGAACCACTGGAGATGTAAAAACTTCAAACTTAAGGATAGTATGTATCACCATAGGAAGACGATCTGATTAGATTTTGGAGCACGTAGGTCAAAGGTCAAGGGTCACAGAGGTCAACTTATGAAATTCCATACATTGAGATTGTTATGTGGACGCATTCTCATTAGAACTGACAGATGGATTACTATTTAACTCAGGAAATCTTGCAGAGCCAATGAACTGAGTAGATTTTAGGGTCATGAGGTCAAAGATCAAAGGGTCATATATGTATATGAGAAATTGCTTGTAATCACGATATTCTGAGAACATGTTAATGGATTACAATTGAACTTGAATTTGAAAAATTTCTTCCGTTTCGGTTTGTAAAATTGCTCTATGACGGAGGCATCATTTTCGACTGCGCGCAGTCGAATTCCATCTAGTTAATACTTTATTTGTGACACTGGCAGGTCACTAATTGGCGTGGGGTCCATACGAAGATTTGCGTAGTGTTGCGTACCAACTACGCTGGCTTACGTTACTATATGCTGAGGGACGCAAACAATTCAACATGTTTAATTTTTTCGCGTACTTTCGGTGTAGAAACTTGACACAGAAAGTACGCCTTTTTACGCAACACTACGCTACTGTACGCCATGCCTACGCAACAGTGCGCTACCCTACGCCAGATCGACAAAGCAGTAAAAGCTTTCCACACAGTAAGCAACCGTAAGCAATCATAAGCAAACCTGTACGCCAGCCTACGCATAACCTACGCAAGGACTACAGTGAAGCAACATTTTTCCATTAATACGCAGCCTAATTTATGCGTAGTCGGTACGCCACACTACGCAACTCTACGCAGTTCCAGTCTGAAATAGGCTTAAAGAATAACTACCGGTAGATTTTTTTTTTTATGAATGGCAAACAAAGTTCTTGGTGGTTTTAATTTAGAGAGTCTCTATATATCTATTTACACCCCTCGCCCCCCTCTAGAATCCCGCGGATTTCCGCGGGTCCTGCTAGTACAACAAAATAATACAATATCATGTAACTTTTTTTCTTTACTAAAATGAAAAAATAAAAATAAAAAAGCTTAAGCGTTAAAGCATTATAATGAAAGAAGACAAATCTTTGAAGAAATATAATCATACACATGTACGTACATGCACAAATCCTGTAAAAGCTTAAGGCCGCTATAATCGTTAACAAGGAAGTGTATACATATATAAAAGGAAGACGAGTAATATAAAAGGAAAAAACGAATGGGGATGGGATTGAGCCCACGTCATTTACATAGAAGGTAGGTAGAAAGATGTCTACGAAAAGATAACCAGTGTTAAAAGGGTTGTCATGAGCTAATCAAGACAGGAAATGGGTAATTTTGAAAAACCATTGTGTACTTGCACAAAGTAATCCTTCTGGCAATAGGTGCCTGTTGTTTTGTGCAAAATTGCATGTATGGCAAACGAGCAACCGTGCACAGTGGTGAAGAAAGCAGCCGAAGTGTTGCTGCATACAAAAAGTTATGACCTTATTTAATGATGTGTATATGAATGATGAACATGTTCCTCTTTATTTCCCCACAGTTTCCTTTGAGACCCTAGTGAAGGAGTCTGGTTTCGTGGTGGTTAGTTGCTCCCTCAACGCTCAGACCAAAGGGCTCTTCAACAAACAAGTCTTTGAGAAGATGAGCTCCAATGCTATCTTGGTCAACATTAGCAGGTGAGAGAAGAGGGGTTAATACACTGCAAAGAATTTGATTCCTTAAAATGCTAGAGCACTGCAGTGGACACCATGTTAAAGGCAGTGTGATAATAATGGAGCGCCAGAAGTGGCTATGTGCTAGACATATCACTATGCATGATTCCACTATCAGTATTACAGTCAAACCTGTCTTAGTGACCACCTGTCTGTAACGACCACCTGTCCATAACAACGACTTAATTAAAATCCCCCGTGAGATTTCTGTACACCAAGACCACCTGCCTAACGCGGCCAGCGGCCTCTCATTTTGTATTATTCATATTTTACTTGTTAAAACAATTTTTTTTGTTGCTGCTGTAAACAATTATGGACAATTCACACCCTAAATACCCCTTTAGTTTGCTTGACAAACCACAGCCCAAGAACTTTATGTATGTAGATTTAAATGTGGACCTCCATATTAATATTGTTATTGAGATAACTGAAAATCCAGATTACCATGCAATTCCAACTTTTCATTTAAAAACAAAATATCTCTAATTTTTCATTTGATGGTGGTTGCAGAGGAGCTGTTGTGAATCAGGATGACCTCCACGAGGCTTTGACCACTGGTCAGATCAGAGCAGCTGGTCTTGATGTGACCACTCCAGAACCTCTACCCACTGACCATCCACTCCTCAAACTCGATAACTGTGGTAAGTAGCCTACCCAGTTGTATCCATTCATACAGAGTTTCATGTGGGAGTGTTCACATAGGCATTGTTTTATACACATGAACCTATTGCACGGAGGCTGTCCACTCTTGTCCAGTGATACATACATGTAGTTCAACTCATAGCAGTTCAGGGTTTCCTAAAAGTCTAAATGAATCAGCTATTCCACTCTTTCATAATTAAAGGCAAAATTGAAAATGTGTATTAAATGAAACAGTGTGAATAAAAATCACAAAAAATTAACATTATACACAAAAATTGCAATTATAAACTTCACTCTGTGTTTTCAATTTAGAGGCTATAATGATGATGTTCAATTAAACTGCTCTTATTCATGAATGGTACAATATATATTGAAGCAATGGGCCGACCCCAGCAGTTTTTGCTCATTTATAAATTGTAATTCATAGCATTTTTCTGGATGAAAAAGGTGACACCAAGATGCTGGTTAATGGGGATGTGTTATGCTACAGTGTTGAGCTTTATCAATCCATGTACCGGTTTCTCTCAATTTAAAAAGGGCAAGATCAAAACCCTTTATAAGTAAATACCAGTTTCTATCAATTTGGAAAAGGCAAGTCTAAAAATCTAAGGCAACTTACTTATCTTTTGCAAAGGGCAAGGTTGAACCATAATGCTGTGCAATTTTAAAATCAATTTTTCTCTTCCTTGTTTTTCAGTTGTCTTTCCTCACATCGGCAATGCCTCAGAGGAGACAAGGATAGCCATGTCCATCCTCACGACACGGAACCTATTAGCCGGTCTCATGGGCGAAGAGATGCCAGAAGAGGTCCAATTGTAATGCAGGTCGGACTTAAAGGTATAGACCAGTTTTGGAAACGCCCCCCCCCCCCTCTCAAAAAATGAAATGGAAGCTCTTATTACCAATCATGTGAAAGAATATGTTTTGACTAATACGTGAGGATACAAATTTTGCCGGGAACCCGCCTACTAATTGATATATGTGGTACGTGTCGCGTAGTCCCATATACATCTTTCTGTGTACAGTGCTTGTAACTTTACCAAGACTGGACCAAATTTCTTAATCATTTTGATGATTCCACAACCTTGCAGTACACACCAATACTTATATGCTAGATGATCAACCTTTTCTGATAGCAGATCGATTCCACAATGTTTCTTTCACGATGCAATCGCATGACCAGAAGTCTTTTTCTTTAAAGTGTAACAATCACAAATTAATTTGTTTGTTTTATATGTTAGTTGTTCTATGTCGTAATACTGTTTTCAAAATATGACCTTCAAATAGTACTTCTAAAAAGAAATTTTGGAAGTTTAAATATACTCTCACTGATCAATCATAAAGGCAACTGGTCAGTAGAATACTGGACACACCTGTATAAGATAGGGCTTCTAGGATACTCAAGTTGGACTTGGGTTCCAGGTGCGCAGTTTTGTGTTAATCTCTGTTTTCGTCAAACTCCTTCACCCTGTGTTCTTTTATATGATTTTATACATTCTAGCTGTACAAAAATTGTGTTCTGTTAGGTGATTGGTACATGTACCAGTGAAATACAGACTGTTAACTACAGGCGTTACCACCGCAAGTGAAATAAATGTAGATTTTAATTGACTTTGCAGCTTTATAGGTTTTGTTGGCACTATGAAATGCTGCACTAGCCCCAGCAATAATAAAGGGCATCGTTTCACAAAACCACCATAAGTACAAGTTCACTGACATGCCATTGAAACACAGTATTTCAATGGGTTGTTGTGGAACTTGTACGGTCTTGTGAAACGCTATCCAGGTATGTAAATTGAAAGTGACAAGCTCTACACTTAGTGATGGTATTCTGTGAGAGGGTATTCTTTATAGCAAGGTAGTAGAAAAAAAGCAGCTGAAAACTATTTATTGCTGATCTGAAGAGAAAGATATGCCTACATCTTAGTTTTCATGAATAATCAAATTCTTTATGAATATTACATAATTTTTTGTAAGCAAATATACGAATTGATCAATCTGAGAGAAAGCATATTTACAAACACTGAGAACCTAGGATACCATCTGCTGAGCTGAAAACTAATCATGTAAAAATCTAGATAATCAAACGTCAAACGATATGCATTTCTTTTAGAAAAGATGTCTAAATTCACTACATTTGTTTGGTAAATATGTCTGATGTGTTTGTGTATTATTTTCAATTTTTGAAGGCTACCTAAAAGGCTTGTTACCCTTTGTTGTTGTATTCATGCATGCAGGGATTATATCTCAAATATTATAACATATTGTTATTACAGGGTAGAACCAGCCAGACACAAAGTGTCAATAGCTCAAATTATTTGTAGGTCTCTAAAGAAATTATTTCTTGAGTTTCATTAATTATGATCCAGCCATTCTCAAGTGCTGCTACAGTAAGACAATTTCCAGAGCTTTATCTTGTAGAATAAGTTCATCAAAAATAGATCAGAGAAGCAAGGTCATTATTTATCAGGGAGCTCTGTACAGTGTGTGAGGAAAGTACCCTGTATGTTATATTTTTCAGGACTTTCTGTAATGGTGCTTGGTATAGGTAGTGTGTAATTTGTTGGCGATGTTTGATAATTATTTATAATTAATTTTGTGTGTATACTGTTGTATATTCAAGGGAAAATAAATGCAAAGGGCAATTTGTCCCCCTGAACTCACAAAAAGCCCCATCGATGGAAAAGAGCCTTTGTTAAAAACAAAGAAACAAAACAAAAATTCTATAAACTGCTGCATCTACAGTTCACGGAAAGAGAATCCATGATTACATAATCATTACAAATGATACATTATTGTAAAGGGATATATACATGTAAGCAGGCTTTTGAATGATACTAACGTCAAATACGTTTTTAGTAACAACAGAGATATCAATGCTCAAACGAGGTCTGGAGTGGCAGAACTTTTTAGATTTGAGGAGTTTAAATACATGTATTTATACCAAAGATGTGTTGCTTGATGTACAAATGATACATGTTAACTGGACAATGTGCACATGAAATAAATAGTAATAAAGGTCTTTATCAAAATTACTGTTTCGAGTGTCTTCTTTTTGAATGGTTATATAGGTTACACACATTAGTTGACAGGAAAGAATCAATTTAGCTCATATATTTTTATGTTCAATGATTTTTCTTCCTATTCTCATAAATACAGTTGACTCTGCATTTAACTAGCTCAAGTCAAATTTTCCATAAGGCGACCAAATAGATTTGATTTGTGTAGATTTAGCACCTGGGTGAAGAGAAGAAATTTGGATAAAATGTCTTGCTCAAGGACATGAGGCTGCATAATTATAGAGGGAAGGTTGATCCTACATGTAGAAATATACATATACATGTATCACTCACTATGAACATGACCGACAAAGAAAGCGGACAAAATATACAGTTCCTCAGGTAGACAAAGGAACGTCCCTTCACTGCCATTATGTAAAAAGGTGAATATGCATGTGACCCCTGTTCTACACATTTTTACATAATAGCAGTGAAGGGATGTTCCTTTGTCTATCTGAGGAACTGTATATTTTGTCCGCTTTCTTTGTCCGTCATATTCATAGTGTATGAGAAGGTTGAGTTCTGGGGAGAGGTGAAAATACTTTGTGTCCGTTATCATTCTTATTATGCAAGTGTGGAACAACAGAAAAAAAATGTTCCCTGAAAAGCATGGCTCTTAAAATACCTTTATATTTTAAATATGACAAGTAACAGCTAAAAAACGAGGACCAATTTTTGTACTGTGCTCGCTACTTAACCAAGACTGCGTCAAATTTCCTTTCATTTTGATGACTCCAGAACCTTGCAGTACACACCAATACTATGCTACATGATCAACTTTTTCTGATCGATTCCACAACGTTTCTTTCACAATGCAATATATCGCATGACCAGAACTCAATTGAGAGCACTTTTTGTAAATTAATTTCTGATGTACATATCCATGCTTGTATATCCCTTTATACAGTCAATGTGCATGTAAATACCCGTACCTGTATTTCTGTGACATAAATTCACATAAAACTTTGCATAGAAATGGACAATAAATCAACAAGAAACACAGAAGATCCAAGACTTTTGTGACTTTCAATTTTATTAAATTGCACTCTCCGCTTTCTAAACCCTGTACCTCATGATACACATACATTAAAAATATGTAGCATATAAATTGACTGCTATCTATTCTTTCTTTATATTACAAGCAACAAAAAAGAGAACAATTACCAATTAAAATGTACTTTCATTTTAAAAGTATTTATACAAAGAAGAGTCTTCCATTTTACTGCAAAAATGTAATTCTAGCATATCTGTTCATGAATTCCTATTTTTTAAAATTCATTCAATAAAATATATAACTCTGGTGCCTCTCCTATCAACTCTACTGTAAATAACTCATTAGTAGTGTGAAGAATATAAAGCACACATTATGTGTAAGAAATAACTGAAAACTGGCTGTTGTGAGTTTGTGACAAATAGTGATGAGAAGCGGTAAAGAGCCACGTTGGCTGAAAATGAGAAAGAGGAGAGGGCCTCAGATATTCAAACATTCTGACAAGAGTTGTTAATATACAAACAAACAAAATTGTATTTTTCTTTTGTAATGCTTGATATCAGTTCAGACTGTACATCGCTGAAATAAATCTGAATGAGAATGTCTCACTCGATCTCACACCCCTCTACAGAACTAAATATATAAGAGCTTGACAAGTCTGGTAATAATAGAAATGACAAAATGAGAGATAGAGAGAGAGAGAGAGAGAGAGAGAGAGAGAGGGAGAGGGGGGGGGGGGTGGTGGTGGTGCTTATATGTACATCCAGAGAGCAGATAGAAATAAGTAATGAGTTAGGAAAGGAGAGACAGCACTATATACGAAGAAACAAGAAAGAGAGAGTACGTCGAAGGGTAAATTTACTCTTCACCAAATACTGCATATATTTTAAAGTAGGCCTGCATGTACTTCATTGGCTTCTTTTGAAAGTTTGCAATAATTCCAAATTCAAAAGTGCAATTCTAAAGTTATCTGTTGACATTTGAAATGGCATGAGATATTTGAAGGCACAGTGTGGTGCGATCACAGTGAAATGTTTGTGAGAGTTGAGGCTGGTCTTCGTAAATACATGAATATATAATCTCCTTATGTAACTTTCATATATATAAACACAAACAGTATTCCTCTTCCGTGTACTAAATATTATAAAACTACTCATATTCCAGATTCAATGTTTCATGTTAACAACAACGACTTAGAAAAGTAAAAGTTAAAATAATAAGAAATAGATTTTTTCCCTTCATTTTCATGCTTGATAATGTAAAAATTCGTTAAAAGGGATATAAGTTACATCTACATACTATGTACATACCGGTATGTATATGAATATGTACATGCCCATGTTATGGCAATTAAAAATACATTTTTAATAATTTGAATATATAGCGAGGCACGATGGCTCAGTGGCCGGTAGAGCAGTGGTTCGTTCCGGGAGGTTCCGGATTCAAAACCAGGTTGATGCGCTAGAGCCCTTTGATATAAAAGTATTAATCCTCATTACCAGAGAGGACTTAAAGCCATAGGTTCCCTGGTTGCTTACTTTTAATACATGCATACGCAGGCTTTCTTAGCAGTAGGGTTAAACAAACAAACAAAAATAACATATACATTGAGTACACTTACATGCATGGACACAAATACAGAAAAATGTTCTGACAAAAGATTCTTTGAGTTAAATATTTTTCCCTCGGTAAGATGATGGTATGAAACTCTTGGCATTAACTGGCTTGACATTTCATACTACCGTAATTAACGTTGTATAAACTGCCCTCGTGTATTAACCGCACCACTCTTTTTCGCCGACTTTTTTTTTTGCCGACTTTCTTTTTGCCGACTTAAAAAACAGTAGAGGACCTAGGATAGAACCTTGTGGTACGCCGTGTAATAGAAGAAAAACTGGAGGAATTATTATTATAAACTACATATTGAAATCTATCAGAAAGATTACTTTCAAACCAAGATGACAGACAAATTTGAGCGTTGTTCTAGTTTCCAAGTGGTGAGTCAACACACCGATTACTGAGCTGGGAGACATTGCCAGGCATAGCGCCAGGTGGAGGGGAATAAATTGAAACTTTTTTTTTTTGGTGTACCATGTATAAACCGCACCCCGGACTTTGAATTTTTTTTTTGGCGGCAAAAAGGTGCGGTTATTACACCGTTAATTACGGTAACTTCTTGGCTATAAATAGTTCCAATGGAATTTTAAAAAATTGAATAAAGTCATTACTATATAGATAACGTTACACCCTCTCACATCATACTGGTATTCATTAGACATTCAAAATCTCTGCTATATAGTTTCGGGTTTGGGCCAAAATGAAATAACTTCATTTACCTTTGCTAACGCATTTTATTTCTATCAAAAATTATTTTACAACAATAAGTAAGAATGGAATACATACAGTGAAATTAATATTCAAATTTGCCTTCATTGTTTACGAATAAGGAACAAAATGAGGAATGATTTTCTTAGTACAGTACTAACAAGAAAATACTTTGTGGCAGGTTCCTTCCACAATCAGAATAATACATAAAATAATTTTAAAAGAACATATTTCTTTTGATTAGATGAAACTTACTAAAACACAATTATACTGGTTTTGTTTTATAAAAGCTAAAAACATCCCAAAGTGTACAGATTTTTGTTGTTTTTGTTTTAGTATAAAAAAGAAGGAACATATTTATGTACATGATATGCTATTGGGTGATGATGTAATGATTTATTATTCCATTAAAGAAACCAAAATCATAATTTCAATTTCATAATAAAAACAAGTTAAATCATTTTACAATATCTTAATTCAAACTATCATTAAAAAAAATTAAAGAAAAATATAATTACTGTTACATCATATTTACATTGTTTATTTACGAGTGTGCCCATCCCTAGGTAAACTAAAACTTAGATTAAAAAGAAGATATGGTGAAAAGACTTGCCCAAAAAGGTGGGGCAAAGAGAACTAGTATCAGTACTTTGAGATCTATTATTATCATAAAACCCTCAGAAAAAGTTTGTAAACTTAATTTTGATTGATTATATATACATTCTCTATGACCTGTAGCTCTCTATACTTACATATACATGTACATGAATTGCAACACAAGAACTGTCTTAATCAATTTGATGTCATTTTCAATTTCTCATTATATATGTGATGAATAGTCATTTGTAATACTCCACAGAGAAACATGCATACTGAGCGTGAACATTACAGATATTAATGCAGACATTGCTATGCATCAAACCAGATTAAAAATACAGAACAGAAATTAGAGGGAAAAGTCGGACAATATGATATTTGTCCATCACAAATTGTTTGAATATTGTAGAAGAGTAAGTGTGTCAAAATTAAGTAAATTATATAAATAATAGAAGGTTTGGCTTGCACTATTACTAAATTAAGCTCTAGATATGACAGGAAGGAAAAGAAACAAAACAATAAATACATACCATAATATATATGTGTACACCACACTGTACATTAGGAATGTAATTTTACTTGCACAATCATATATCATTCACCTTCTAAAAAATATATACATCAACGTAGTATGCAAAAATAATCTCATATCATTCCAATATCTATTTTACCTTAGTATTGCAAATGAAATCAAATCGGAGATGGCAAAAATGTGAGTGAATATATTATCTCTTCACCAATAAATACATAATTTACAAAATATGTACATGTACACAGCGATTGAAGTAGACTGTGCTAGTACAATAAGGCGAGAATCACGGACAGGTACTTTGGTAAATATTTGTGAAAGACGTACCTACACATGTATGAGTAAAAGACAATTACTTTACTTCTACATTTCATCTGCTTGAGTGCAAGAAGGACGTTAACTGGTACACCCTATCAACATCTTTCTGGCTCTAAGCGATAAATTTCTCTTTCCTTTTTACATGCGATCTGTTTGGGGAGCTAGAAGGGCATTAACTCATTTTACACAGAGTTAATTACTGGGAAATCCCCTTTTGTCTCTGAAAATATGATATTATGTATTTGGAGCCAGAAGGTCATTATCTCATCATTTTACACAGAGTCCACGGCGCACGCCCTTCTGGCTCCAAACAGACAAAGTGCTTCTATTCATAGTTGTAATAAACCATTGCTGTTGAGATACTGTGATAATACTTCCATTAAATGCATCTTTTAAGCTCTCATTACACCATTTAGTATAGTGAATAACAATACAAGGAACTTATGATTATGTGCAACCTGAAAAATAGTCCTTTTTTCATTTGATAGTTGCATTTAAACGTCAAAAATGAATATATTAGTTTGGTACCCATATTAAGTGATAAGTAGATTGAGGAATAAAACTATAACCAAAAAGGACATTGTTGATGTGTTTAAATAAGGATATAGGTCTTGTATCTGTGAACAGTTTTTCAAAGAAATGTGCCTTGTCAATTACACATTGGTTCAAGACAAGGAGTCATTAAAGTACAAAGTTTTGATAAATAGAATAGAAACAAAGGCAAGCAAGATGGCTCGGTAAATTGAAATGAGAGATAAATAACTCTATAAATAGATCTATTGCAACAACTTTAGGGCCCATTAGATAAAATGTCTTTTCATTTTTTGAAGGGCAATAAGTCATAGAGCAAGAGTAAGCTATGGATTGAATAAGTTAATAGAATATCCTATGTCATTATAGGGCATTTAATATAGGCAAGAAATTAGATGATAAAGTGAGTACATAAGCAGGACAAAATGGTAAAGATCTATCATTTTGAATACAAATATTAAGAATAGAGCATGGAAATCTAGCAATGAAAACCAGATATTTATTGGTCATCTTTAATTTATCTTCATCCCTTCAATAACAAACCAAAGAATAGCACACTTACTTGTCTATCTTTCAATTTAAAGATAATACTTCAGATTCATTTTGAAAATTATTCAGAGGAGCTACAAAGTCATGCTTACATTATTTCAAGTATTTTTAAAAATAAAGCAAAGGGACTGATAATAAATGATTCATTATTTACTGGTGAATAACAAACGAAACAAGAGGTACGCTAGAAAGTACATGTTTTTGTAATATAGTGCATATACACATAGGAATTAATATATCATGAATTTCTTAGGATTTACTCATTCTTTTATCTATTTAATAGTCACTGCTACGAAAGATACTTATTGCACTAACCTAAATGGCACTGCGAATGTATGGTGTAAACTTGGTCTTAATTGCTTTTCAAGATAAATCCCTATTCTTGATTTATTTTTGTAATGCTACAAATAAAGAAAAAAGTGGATTATGACCCTGTTTAAAATATAGTTAGGTATATTCATATCAGCAACATACTCTGCTGCTTAATACAAAGAGGAATACAAATGAAATGGTTTTACAACCATGAACTAGTTCCTCTGTAATGGAGAAGCTCTTTTTTCATGAAACATGCAATAACATTTCACAAAACTTGTCATCAGTGACAAATGACAGTTTTTTTTAAGCTACTGAAACCCTTGCTTCTGTTTGGTTATCAGCAGATTTGTCACTGATTTTTGTCATTTGTCATTAAAATAAGGCTTTGTGAAATGGGTCCTATAGGTCTATTGTCAAGTGTCAGGCACAAAGGAATTTACAAGGGAATTTCCCCTCACAAACTATTAGGAATGCTCTTGTTATAAAGACCTTCAATTGAGCAAACAGAGATAATTTTTAATGCACAGAAAAGTGCTTATTAGAATTTATCCAGATGAAGAGACATTTATAAAATTGCTGCATTTCAAGAATTCAATCTGTTTAAAAGCATCCTGCAATAGACTTGCAGCATGATTAAATCGTAACATCTGGAAGGGTTCCTCAAAGGTTTGTTGTCATTACATCACTGGCTTCCCACTGTTCAGATGATAGATCATTCTCTTGTAGTGATTCGCTGGTCCCAGACATCCCTGAAACATCAATATCCTGTGGAGTCACGTCATAGGAGGAGTTTAGTACGGGTGCAGCCCTCCTTGGGTTCGGGGGAGTGCTGGAGGGAGAGACGGTGTACGTGTAGGAAGATATCTCTGATGCTGGGACGAGCGGGGTGAACTGGTCATCCAGGAACTCATCGAGAATCTTATCGCTGCTGTTCTCTTCATCGCTGTTGGGCGGGATGTTCCCAAAGGCACCGGGGCGTTTCATCTTTGGGGCGACCGGAGGGGGCACCTTAATGGGGGTGCTAGCGGCGCTGCCCTTCTTGGCCCCTCGATCCAAGGACTGGTGTCCGCTGTCGATGGAGCTCGGTCGGGAGTCAGCTCGCCCCATCCGGAGGAGATGGACGTCATTGTGGGTCTGAGAGTCGGCTAGACTGCCGGGGTAGGGCTTCCGAGGGTCAAAGGTCCCTGACGGGGAGGTTGATTTAGATGGGATGGATGGAGTAGAGGCCTCAGAGTTCGTATATGAGCGATCCTAATATAACAAATTAAATCAGAAAACAAAGTTCAGAAAATAAATAGTAGTATATAGCAAAATATGATAAATGTTAATAACATTATCTTGAAACAAGGGCATAATACATTATTTTTTCTGCATCATTTGAAAATTTAATTGTTTACTAAGAAAACAATATACAAGTTGCTTCATATACAAAATGAATTACAAATTGAAAGATAAAAAAAGGAAATGGCATAATTTGAGTATAATCAAAACAATTGTTTCACAAAAGTTAACTTGGGTATGTGAGACAAGACAGTTGGTACAAACATACTTATAGAATTGATGATAATACCATAAATACTTTAGATCTTCTTTTCCTCAAACAATTATTTGATGGATACATTGGACAGCAATTTTTCAAAGGAAATGTTAGAAAGTGGTGAAATTTGGAGAAACAATGAATTAGAAATAGTTCAATTAAAGAAATCTTGAAATGAGTAAATTCACAGCTGTTAGGTTCAGAGTAAAAAGGTGTGGCTCTAGAATGCAGAATATTGGTAGTGAAATTGAATTAGGAAAAATAATGTATTGCTTGAAAAAGAACAAAAGAACAAAGGATAAACTGTGCCTCAATGTATTTCACTGATACGTGGTGTACTTCTCCCATTTAGTCACTTAACCGTTCTTGGAATTTTCTATAGGCATTTTGGGCAATGGTTTTATACAAGGATGTTATCGATAAATATCAAGCGTCACATACTGAACGCAATCTTACAAAAAATGTTTGAGTAAAAAACGATCTACTAGTCAAGAAAAAGTCAATTGTATTGCCTGCAATTATGGGGTGTATGATAACTGCACTACAACGTTTTAAAATTACAAGAAATCATCTAAATTGTAGATTGTGCTTTACCAATAACTTATATTCTGATTTTTTTTTCTTTGACGAAATGTATTTTCAAAATCAAGAACTTAATTCCTGAAAAGGTACATGACTTCTTGAATAAGATAGAGACCTATTTTGTTTAATTTGAATTCAAACATATCAACACGTACTGCATGGTTTTACCAAACCTTTACAAAACTGGATCTGACATACATGTACAATGAAGGTGTGCCTATTTTATTTGGTTTTCCTATTTTATTGAGACACCATGTAGACTACATGAAAGTGCAGAGAACTTACAAAAACAGAAAGTTGAAGCTAAAAGATCAAGATGATGGGAGGCAGATGACCTAGATCAGCTGACACGTGAATGACCCCCAGAGCATGATGGTGGAAGGTTAAAGGTCAAAGGTCACAGGGTGGGTATATGTAAAAGATTGGAGTTCGGTATATATTTTCATTTTTAGTGATGAAGATGAGATGAAAAAGTGATTAGAATTTGTAAGAGATGATCAGAGATGTATGTCAAATAGATAATAAGATGGTAGGAAAAGAAAGAGGTCTCAATCCATTTTCCAAGCAGCAAATTGAGTCGTGTGGATTTTGACATTGTTTTAGATTAGCATGAATACAAAAGTTGCATGATGTAAAGTTAAATTCAATGTTATTCAAAACAACATGAAAGAAAGAGTAAAACAGAATAGTTTGTGTATCATTGTATATAGTTGGATATTGACATTGTTTAAAAATAGCATGAATACCATCAATACAAAAGTTGGATTATGAAAATTAGAATCAAGGAAATATTTTGATCAGAGAGAGAGAGAGAGAGAGAATCAGAATAATTTGTGTATGTGAGTGAAATGTGAATTGCAAGGTGGTATTTAGGAAGGATGGGAAAGAGAGAAAAAAAAGATAAAAGATTAGCATAATTTTCCCATCTCAAAGAAACAAGGCATATGCCCAAAGAACCAGAGAAAATATGGATAATTATATAACAGCTCTGTACAGGCCAATGACAAAATAACAACATGAATATATTTATCAGTCGCAAACATAGACATGTGCTAACAGTGCTACATAAACTTAACAATGGAACTGTAAAACTTGAGAATCAATAAATTGATTATATTAATATTTGTAAAGTAAAGAAAATTTAAACCCCAAAATATCAATATATCTAAAATTTCAAGTTGAATCAAACTGTTTTTGACTTTTTAAAAATTTGATGAATTAATCTTTAGTTAGATATTTTAATTCATTAATATTTGATTTATAAATTCATCTTCATTGAAAAATTCCTGACATTAAAGTATTAAGCAAGAACATTAAAGTACCAGAAATCTCAACAACAATTTTAAGCACATCAAAGTTTTTAAAAAAATCCCAGCAAATTCAGTAAACATTGAACACATTAATTTGCTTGATTACATAAAAACTCTTTCTACTAATGCTCAGAGTACAGAATCAATTTACAACAAGTCATTTTCTTTACTTTTATCAATTGTACTCAAAACACCCAGAAGGAAACCAGAAGAAAAGAAAGGACACCAGAAGGAAAGAGAGGAAAAATAAGAAGAATGAAAAACAAGATGGACTTTTAGGGTGAGATCTTGTTTTGGGTAGGACTATACGCTACCAAGCCAACGTCATATCACCCTTTTTTAAAAACTATTAAAAAAAAAAGACATCCCTGCTTCATTTGTACTAGGAGCTGTGGTAAGAGGAGACATAATATAAATGTACTATATTAAACTAGATTAGACTAGCTTCGACAAGACTAGCTCCGACTCAAAAAGAGTAGACTAGAACTGACTTGACTCAAATAGAGTAGACTAGACTAGACTCAACTCAAATAGAGTAGACTAGACTAGACTTGACTCAAATGGACTAGATTGAACTGGACTAGGCTAGGCTAGGCTAGACGAGAACCTTGTCCTACATACCTCATCCCTGTCAATGAGGGGGTTGGACTTGGTCTGGTACGGTGAGGATGAGAGCTCCCTCTTGAGGTCCGGATCGTCATCCACCGAGAGGGCGTGGTTGGTGTACCCCGTCCCCGGGCTGAAGAAGGTCGAGGGGAGCTCTTCGGACCTGGAGTAGGCCGGGAGGGTTCCTTGATTGCTGTAGGAGGGCGAGTCCAGGTCCGCACTGCCGGGTAAAGTGGCTGTCATACCTCTATTAGTCAGGAATAAAAAAAAAATTAAGGGTAAAAACACTTTCAAGTATAAAATGTAAAGAACATTAAAGGTAATACAAAGTTTTGGTATGGGGTCATCAATTTGGTTCAAATGAACATATTGGAAGCATATACAATCCTACAATATTCAGTGATTGTTGTCGCGGTCGAAATCGACTCTAAAGTTATGAAATTGTAAATAATGAACACTTTATGTTGAATAGCTCCCTCTCAAGGTCAAGGTATTAATTATGCTATAAAACAATGTTTCTTGACTAAAATTGACCGATTAGCTATTCTCGTTCGGAAATTATATACCACAACTACATACTCTGAAATTTTCATGGTCGCAGCTACCATTGTACGGCCGTAGGAGCTATTTGAAATTTATCGTGTTTTAGGGGCTACAATTTCTGATGTTTTTAATACATCCACAATGGCATCCAAATATATTAAAATTGTCAAGAATCACTATCCACCCATTTTTCAAAATTTCCCAAAACTTTGTAATACCTTAAAGGTTTCTGTTGCATAATAAATCACTGAAAATATCTCAAACCCATAAAAATAATGACATTTTCTGGCAACAAAATACATATGGCACTGGGTTATGATACAGGAAGGTACACTTTGTTGATAACTTCCAAAACATATAGGAAGCTTATTAAACATAAATTCTTCAAGTATTATTACAACGTTAATTGTTTTTTCATCAATATTTGAAACTGAGTAGCAGAAGAACTACCACACAGCATTGCATCTCGAATCTCATTCTGTGTAGTGGTATCATGTACCACTCAAGTAGTCAAATTTGCTATCGACATGTACATGTATGCTTGGGACTATCAATGGTCACAAATGACTTTCTTTAATAAACAGAAACGGGATAGGTAAATTGCTTGTTCCTATAGAATGCACGTTTGTATTTTCTGTTCAATTTAACAAAAGAAAATTGAAAGCACTAGTTGTGGAACCAAGGTAGCTAGTCAATCTTGTTGATCTATAGCGCCCGCCCAAGGGAAACACAATAAGTGGTCTTTGTAGACAGGTTCCTTTAGTACATTTTTCAATGAGAAACCATTTTCAAGGGAAACACAAAAAGTAGTCTTTGTACACAGGTGGTCTGTGTAGACAGGTTCCTTTAGTACATGTTTCAATGAGAAACCATATTCAATGAAAACAAAAAAATGTGGTCTTTGAAGACAGGTGGTCACTATATCTACATGTATATCTATAAAGCACTTAGAAACATTTGTATTAAGCGCTATATCAAAGCGGAATATTATTATTATTATTATAAAGCAGGTTTGACTGCACATGTGAATGTTTGTCATCATACTGACAAACAACAAAGGGGTTGGTTCATGCAACTAAATCAAGATGAGATTGAGTCTAGCTACCTCATGAGATTATCCTCTGGCAAGGTACTGGTCCCAGCTAGGATGCTGTTAGCAACAGCCATAGCTTCCTCATCCTCAGGCCCAAACTCAAGAGTACGTTCCTATAAGGGAAATAGATTGATTGGTGGGTTGGGTTGAACAAAAAATGGGTGATTGTTCATCAACATATTAGTCATATCAATAATTCTGTAATATGTATATGGATTAATTAACCAATGCATGAATAAATGAATGAAATAATTAATAAATTAATCAATAAATCAATCAATGAATATTAAATAATTCAATTTTGTTCTTCAATGTATTCATTTACATAAATCAATAATTCAATAAATTGATTATTTATTCGTTAAAATCACTTATAGATTTCCATCTATCAATCAATTACTCAGTCAATCATATCTGTCAATAACCATTACAGCAATCAATTAATTCTTTATTATTCAACCAACCAGTCAATAAGTCAATCAATTAATCAACCAATCAATCAATAAAGCATTCAATTAATCTATCATTCATCCATTCAGCCATTTTCTCATTCATACCCTCTAAGAATAAGATGATTACGAATAAGGAGTAAAAGAATTAACGGGAGAGAAAAGAAGAAGCAAGAATAAAAAGACAGGGCTCACTCTAAAGGTAGAATGTTTAGTATTTTTCCAAGTTGATTTTTACCTGTGTTTCACCATCAAACTGCCCGTCAAGCTGGTCGCTCGCCAGAAAGCTAGGTGTACCACTAAAAGCAAAGAGATTAAATGAAGGCAATTTAAAGATGGTCTTTCTTGACATATCATTTTTTTTTCATAAATTAGCCCAAACATTTATCCTGATTGAGCTGATAGAAATATTGATATGTATAAATTGCTTGTAAAATAGTTCCACTACATTTCTTAAATTCTCAATGACGGTATATTACTATCAAGCAGAAAATATAACACCAAATATCTCCAAGTGAGATCCCCTCTCTTGTGGATGAATCAGTATAACATATTTGAATAACTGTATACTAATATATATATATTCAAATTTGAATAATTGCATAATGTTATTTGCTTGTCTACTAATCTACCAAAATGCTCTCTTTATCTGTCTTAAGTGTAGAAAATTATATCAGATTTGAGTGAATTCTTGTACTTGAAATGCTATATCTTTCTTCTCTATTCATACACATCGTAATGTTAAAACAAAAAATGGAATTAATTGGTTAGGAGCAAAAGGGGACAACATCAGAAAACAGGAGGGCATGCAATGTATTAGCAATGCATGAACATGCTACTTAATTAAAATAACTTTGTATTCACACTTACAGTACATAGCTGATTAGTATAATGTATAATATAGCTTTTATTCTTTTTGTAGGTGACATCCTTTTCATTTCCAAACGTTTCATATATTTTCTTATCCTCCTATAATTTTTCTTGCATCATTTTCCATTCCTAATTGCACCATTACCTTTCAGTATAAATATAATTATGCTTGATAAAAAGGGGACAAAAAAAATCATATCAGATTTTAAATAAATCCTAGTACTTGAGATTGTATATCTTCTACTCTATTCATACACGTTATGCTTGATATAAAACTCATTAAATAAGTGCACGATGTATATTTTATCACAGCTAGTGAATCGTGCAAGCATTGTTTTCTAGATGCAGAAAATTCTGTCTTGCATAATTTGTAAAATATTGCACTTACTTTGGAAACATATCATCGCCCCTGCAACCGGGAAGGACCAAAGAGAAGCAAATATCTTGTTTAATTAGCAAAGACATAACTGTATTTGCATAACATTTTAGAATTAAAAATAATAACATGCCCCAAAAAGTTGATTCAAGACAGACTGCTGCTGCCTTAAGTCATCTTTTTATCATGTTTTCTTAAAAATAAATGATTTCAATTCATTTGCAATGATCCATTGGAGCGCATAAATTGGGGAAATGGAAACAAACAAAAAAGAGAATGGGAAAAGAATGACATGAAGACAATTATCAAACTTTTGAGGGATTAATGGAAGAATTTATGCTTCACAAATTAATAACAAAGTAGGATACACTTGTAGAGATGAAAAAGATATAATATTTCAACAAAAAGGTACATGTTAATGTATAATCCAATATAAACAACAACATTCATGCCAAAAGCAGGAGAGGACTTTAGTTGGAAAATCTAGCTATAGAGGCAGAAATGAACATGCAATATAATCAGAAAAGCACTTTAAAAAACACTGTCCCTAACAACTAGTACCTAATTTAACCATGCATTTTGTTTTCTGTGGAGTTTCTTTCTTTTTTTTCAATAAAAAAAACATGCATTGGGTGAACCAGATATAAGGATTACATAGACTACATGTATATTACTTTTCCGCTCAACAGAATTACCATTTTTTTTAATTTAAATTTTTAAACTTTCACTTATATTTTCTTAGGAGTAAGCATTGGGTCAAGCAACAGATACTAAAGAATACTAAACCTTTACGACTCTTCTGAATTACTATATGCTATTTGGGATTTCTTGAATTTCAATTTTTTTTAAACTTTTACTTATATTTTCTTAGGGGTAAGCTTTGGGTCAAGCAACAGATACTAAGAATAAACAACCTTTACCATTCTACTGAATTACCAAATGCAATTTGAGATTTCTTGGGGTTTTTTTTATTAAATTTTTTTAACTTTCATTTATATTTTCTTATGGGTAAGCATTGGGTCAAGCAAAAGAAACTAAAGAATAATAAACCTTTACCACTCTTCTGAATTACTATACGCTATTTGGGATTTCTTGGGGCTTCTTGAATTTCAATTGACAAACCTTTTCTTCGACCCCTTGGAACTTTTGGAATTCTTTAGCTTTTTGAAACGTCCTCCTTCTGGTTTCTCACTTTTGTTTCACAATAAATAAAGTTTAAAACAGTTTCTTTTTAGATTTTCGAACCGTCAATTAAAAAGAAAAAAAGTATTTTGTTGCTGGTCTAATATAATCAAATGAATTGGAATAATTTTTTTTAATGAAATAGAAATAACACTATGAAACCCCTACTTTATTTTACAAATAGTTTATCCCTGTATATAAACAGATGTGTTTAACCTTAAACAAAATTGTATTACTTTATTATTCTTTAAGTTAAATAAGAGTTGAATATAAAGAACAAGAACTATTATTTTACTTGTTATTCAGATATAGTGTGAACCCAAATGAAGATTTTTATGAAATTACTATTTTACAATGATTTCCACTTTCAAGAAATATTCTTATGGAATGAAAATTGTGCACACTTGACACTATGTTTTAAACCCAGCATATCACAAGTTGTTATCGCTAAATGTTAATTGCCCGAGTTTTGTTACCTTGAAATCATTGAAATATTAAACAATGAATCTAATTTTACAATAGGAGTGATCAATTGAATGATGAAATGAGAATAGGTATTAAATATTATAGAATATTATATATCTCATGAAACAAACAAAATAAAGCTTGTGTTAAACGCAATTTCAAAGACATTATGTTAGTCAAAGGTTAAAGGTGAATAGGATTTTAGTTCCACACAATATGAATGAAAAGGTACATAAAATGAGAAGAGATGGAACATGTTATCAAATTATCAACAATTCAAACAATTTATAAATAAAGACCTACTCACGCTTGATTTGACTGATCTTCATAATATACAGGATTTGATCTGTAAAAATTATACAAAATTCATCTTTGTTTATCAAATTAATTAAAGGATTTTCATAAAGAAATTCCAGGCCAGCTTTTAAGAATGCAATTAGGAGTAGGAAATTTTTTTTTCGTGAATGGTTGATTGAAAGAAAGAATGAATGAATGAATGAATAAAGAAATAGATGATGCTATTAATGTTTAAAAAAATGGAATTGATGTAAATGTTGAGTATTTGAAATACATGTAAGTCTTTATTGTATGGACCATATACAGCAATATTGAATACTCTGATTTTAAAATGGCCAAATTAAAAAAGCTGTACTCCTTAATGGTTCCTCCATTATATTGACATTCATGAATAGATTATAGCAGAAATAACTAAATGATGTAGAGTGTAGAAATTTTGTGTGGAGAATTAGATCCTGTTAGGATATGCAATAAGTCATTTTAAATAGATACACATGCATTTAACGTGCTTATCAGTGCAGATATACAGAAGCATCAGGAGAAAATTGGTTAAAAATACTTGATAATCAAGGATACTAAATGAATATATGATGGATAAGATACAATGTATGTGAATGTATCCAGAATATTTAAGCAAAAAAAAAATCTCTTTGATCTAAATACCTGTTGTTTTTTGTTTTTTACAAAAAGGTATCAAGCTTCTAATTGCACATTACAGATTAGGAAAAGTATGGAGGAAAATACAACAATGACTCAACTAGCATGTTATTACATAATTATAGCTGTTTCATTGGCTGATAATTGTGCATTTGATTCAAACATTTGATTACATGTTTTGTTGTATGGTTATTATAGCATTTTGCATGATAAACATGAAACTACTATCAAAGCAAGAGAATGATGTACATTTTACCCATACAATCTGTTTCACAAATTTAGAAGACTAAAATAAATAGTGTATATTCTCTATATAACTTTGACAAATAAACAACAAACATACATGCAGAATAATATAGAGGTATACACTTGCAAGCAAAATGGAAAAAAAGATATAACATAATAAAATTGAGAAATGTAGGGGATGGGAACAAAATACATGAAGAAAAAAAAAATCATTATTTAGAATACCAAATAACATGGTATAAAAGGTTTCAGTCAGTTGATGATTTTCAGCATTCAAAAGGCCTCATATTTCTGTTAACAAAAAAGATATCAAAGGGGCAATTTATAACCACTGACCAGTGGGGACTTTCTGCTGTAAGAAAATGATACATATTTTCTAAATGTGTATGGTGTTACAACTTTTTTGCAAGCGTTACAAAGTATCAAAAGTGCTTATTTGGTAAATAAATATTACTAATAAACAAACAATATATGTATGACAATGCATGCAATGATGATTATCGACTGTATGAAATGGACAGCTTCAAACATGAAAATGTAACCAATCACCAATGACTTAATTAAAAGCTAGGGACTTGATGAATTCATCATATACACTTTACAAAAAGAATTAATTTTTGGGACCATGTTTTATGAAGGGATTTTTTTTCCCCCTCATGCATCTCTGTTCCTATAAACTCAGTCATTATATATGACAGAAAAAATAAAACAAAAATTATACACATGTTTATAGTTCTACCCACAATACACAACTGAATGGTGACAGTTCAATGAGACTAAGAATATCGAACTGAGTTTCATTGGGTCTGGAATAAGTAAACTAATCCCTACTTTCAACAAAAAGAAGTGTACAATGTAGAGAGATGGAATTGGAAAGTAGGGTTTAGTCTATCTAATCTAGACTCTGTATAGCACAGTTTATTCAAAAACATGGAAAATTTCTCTCTGCCAAGCAGACTGGCTAACAATACATGCATACATGTGCATTTACAATGGTAATTAAACAACATCCACATCTAATATAGATACTAACCCATTCAGAATTAAAGCTTCAAGCTAAAATATTTTTTTTAAATTTCATTTGCAAATTGGCAACAGTGGTACCTTTCTTTTGATGATGTAGGTTTCTAATAAAAATTCATGTACCTGAAAAGACCATTTATGAATGAGAATTACTTGTGGATATATATTTACAAAATTTCAGAATTGGCCATTTATATGGGAAAACAGTCATTTTGAACTTTGTAACATGTTGCCAAATTCATTTTCTTTTGATAATTCCTGGCTTCAAACAAAATAAAAATTGACACATTGTGAGCAGACATTTTTTATCTCTCTATGTTCATACATCAGGGGGGTGTTTCACAAAGATCCTAAGTTGTAATTATCTCTAACTTGTATTTAAAAATTGGATTTAAAAAATGGAAAGCTGGTAGCATCTTTGAAAGTATTTTGTAAAAGTTATTCTAAAAGGCGTAGAATGTTGATTCAAGTCATTCATATTTTCTATTATCAAGGAGATTTCATGTAATTCATGTGGAATTAATGAAAAGTCTAAGATACTTGAATTTTTGCTTTGAATATATTTCATTTCAAGGCTACAAATGGCTCTCCATAATTTTTAAGTCCAACTTAGAGTTAAGTTTGACTTTGGATCTTTGTGAAACACCCCCTGGTATATTTCTTAAAATTCTAAAGTTGAAGTTCTTAAAGCCAATTATTCTGAATGGGTATACGCAGTTGTAATTGAGGGAAACTTCATGAACAGATGTGCACAGATGTGAAATGCATGAGATGGAACACAGACGGGGTGACAGAAAAACAAGATTGAGTTGCGGCAGAAAACTTACGTCGAAGGTAAAAAGGCTTTATCAGGACACTGAGCCCTGAATGTACAGTGAGCAGAAGAAGTGAAGATAGGCAGATAGCAATGAGATACTCAACCAGATACAGTCCCTCCAATATACATTAACTATACCCAAACTACCCTTTTACCCCAATGGAGTGGTCCAATTTGTCATATGGAGGATTACTGACAAGGATGATACCACTCTATAAGAAGGTGACCAAAACTATAATCATGCTTATCTATGTTTAAAAAATACAACTCAAATATGAATTGAAAGACCTTGATATAAAGACCAACCAACAAAAAAAAAGGTCCACTGTAACCATTTGTAAGGGACAAGAACTTCATATTGTTGTATGGCTATACAAGAAAATAAGCCATAAAAGTATGTCTTTAAGAAATCTTTCATATCATCTGGATATTCTACATCTGATCACTTCCCAATTCAACCAATCCCATTGATAAAGGTGGAAATCCTCTATGGAAGGAACCATTTCCCTTAGCAGGGTGATACTAATTTTAAAAACCATGTTCAGAATGTTTTTTATTTAGCATTTAAAGTACTCTGATCTCATATCTTGTAGAATCTCAATTAAGTAGAATAGAAGCATTCCTCTCTATTTAAAGAATCAACACTGAATACCAGACTTAATTTAAAGACATTTCACTTAATGGTCATAAAATGTCCCAAAATGGAAACATAACATCTATATCTATTGCAAGAATTACATGAAAGCAGAAGAATTAATAGTTACTGACGAACTAAGAAAAGTCGCAGCAAGGTGTCATTAAATAAAGCTCAGTTTAATGATCTGGATAAAGATATTGAGCAGCGTATAGTCTAAAGAGTGCAGAGAAATCTGAAGGGATACATCAATAGTGTAGTTTTTGCCCTGTTAGGAATACACACTACATAAGGAAAATAAAATTCGACAAAAAACAAACGTTGTTTTTAATACATGTACATGATATGGATCATAACATTGTTTTCAAATTTACCAATGTACATTTTCTTTGTATGCATTCACTTATACACAAGTTTGATTCAAATGCTTTAACATGCCTTTTGCACGCATTTAATTCAACAGGTTTTATGATGAAAAGTTCTAAGATTTCCTAGCCACTCATGTAAATTCCTTTTGATTAATTTGTAATAATAAAATACAAAACTGTATCACAAGTTGAACATTGTTGCAAAATCGATATAGAATATATAAAATGGTTTTATTAACTGAGTCACTAGTATTTCAGGGGATGAAACTTGGTCGAATATTGCCTAAATATGGAAGAGTGCTCTCTGTCCAATGACAAAACATGTAATCAGGCCAAAAGAACTTGAAACGAAAACTGATCAGGTATGTGAGATAGCAATAGTTTATCTTATGTTTTTATTTCTAATTATAACTAAGCATATAACTGAAATCCTTAAATTCCGTTTAAAACTCAGTAATGACGAAATTCAGCTGCACAATCATTCAATCTGCCATCATTATCATATTTTTTTAAAACGTTAAAAAAGTCATGAAAAGAGATGAATCAACTTACATTTCCAAGTCTTCACCATTTCCATAAGGGTTGAATGTGTTATACATTGATGGGAGATACATTCGCCCTGCTTTATCTTTCTCCATTTCTCGTCTGGAAATGAAAAGATAAGAAAAGAGGTTGTGTTTAATAAGAAAAAAAAAAAGATTAGACTTACCATTTAAACATCTTTTGATTGAAGAACCATCATTCCAGCTCCATCTTCCTCTAAAGTTCTCGTAATCATCAATATAATCATAATCATTCATCATCATCATCATCATCAACAGCATCATATCAACATCATAATCATCAACAACATCATATCAATATCATTGACCGGGGTAATAGTATATTTGTAAAGCGCTTAGAGACGTTTGTATTAAGCGCTATATAAAAATTAAATATTATTATTATTTATTATCATCATCATTGTCCTCGTCAGTAATATTATCACCACCATCAGCAGGATCATCCCCCCCCTCCCCTCCCCTCCCCCCTCTCTCTCTCTCTATCTCTCTTCCTCCTCCTTCTTCTTCTTCTTCTTCTTCTTCTTCTTCTTCTTCTTCTTCTTCTTCTTCTTCTTCTCCTCCTCCTCCTCCTCCTCCTCCTCCTCCTCCTCCTCCTCCTCCTCCTCGACTTACTTCTTCCATGATATGATGACCACACCGATGGCTATGACCACGCAGATGAACAGCACACAAGCTAGGCATATGAGAGCAATGGCTTCCACCGTAGGGCCATTACCGTCTGGGGATACTCCTGGGCCCGTCGTGGGTTGGGTCGGTCTCCTGATGTCTGTAATTGTCTTATTCTCTACAATGGTTGAATAGCGCTCATTGAGTGAGGTGTTTTGAGAAAGAAGGATCCTAGAGGGGGGCAAATGTTTATTTGTAGCATTGAATGATGGTGAATTAAACTTAACACATAGATAGGCAAGCAGAAAAGAAGTCCAAGTTAACAAATAAAATGTAGATATTTCTATATTAGGAGATATGTAACACAGGTGTGTCAAATCATGAAAAGCTGATCTCTTATCCTATCTAAAATGAAATACATGACTGGGTATTAGGATATTCTTTATTTTACCATAACATGAATATTTACTACACAGGAAAGAAACATCTTTTGGCAATTTTTTGTTCAATATTTGATCTATTGTAGAAGATTTCACTGATAGTTCACTAAACAAATGGGCAGATTTATTATTAGAATTATCAGGAAATGTAGACAGCAGTTGTCAAGTTGAATTAATAACTCACATGTTTAACAAGGCTGAAGGAAGTCCTTACTACACACCTCAGACAACAGCAATTGTTAAATTTAAATCTAATTGCCACTGTGCAAAAACACACAAGTTCACATCCACTGTAATTACATTCTATACCAAAGTGAAGTCGTCTTAAAAACTTAGCAAATACAGATAATAAAGTCTGTTTTGGGCACCAGAAAGCAAGAACATTTGCACACAGAGAAGTTCTGTAAAGTAAAAGAACCGAAGCAACCTGCAAGCAAGTACAGTTGAACTTATCTATAGCGACTGCCCAAGGGAAACACAAAAGTGGTCCTTGTAGACAGGTTCCTTTAGTACATGTTTCAATGAGAAACCATTTTCAAGGGAAACAAAAATGAGGTCTTTGTCAGTAGACTGGTGGTCACTAAAGCAGGTTTGACTGTATATTGTTTGGATTTCATCAATGGGGTTCTTACTCCACCATGTCGTTTCCTAGTATTGGGTCCCCGTTGGCGTCGAGGGCATAGAAGAGGACGTCCGATCCCGTCGGGTCCAGACCATTACCGACCTCTCTCTGGCTCACATCCTCGATGTACACGTCGGCAGTGAGAGCCTCTGATAGGATTTCAGAGAGGGCGTCCTGGTTCTCTCTCATAAGGTCAGGGTCGATGTTACCAGCCAGGATGGCACGATGGGAGTTGTCGATCAGAGATATCTGCATGAAGATCAAGGAGTACAGGACAATTAGATGGTATACCTAGCTGGTGGGAAGAATTCCTTGAATGCCTTCAGCCTTTCTTTTAATGACGCAACTTAAAGCCCCACTGTACTACTTGTAGCTATCTGCTCCCTCTATATAGAAAACAATGCATAAGTGGTGCCTGTTGGTTCCACATGATTCTATTTTTCTTGTGTTAATTGAGAGCTGAGTTGATGAGATTACAATACACCTGTCAGTGACCAGCAGGGTGGTCTTATCCTTCCTGGCCAAACTAGTGCAGACAGGTTTTAAGCCAAGGAGTATGTTGTATGATTCTGTAGTGTCTTGAGTATACATTGACATGGAGATACATGTACATATATAAAAATTGACTGTTGAATCTATTGATTTCAAATGGCTTAATAATAGAGGAATAACTCAGGTCCTATAGTTAAAGGGTTCACTGTTTAGACCTCACAAAATATTGTAGCATTTCACAAATACAATATTCCGTCATTCGATTCTTTGCTCGCATACAAGGCATGTTCTTTCTCTAGACCTAGGCCTACTTCTTGCAATAGCTGGGTTCTTTCTTGATATTAAACATGCACATATTTGATTGACATTTGAATTTTCATATTTAAAAACAGATAGGTGTATGTTTTTAAACTACCGGTACAGGTTAAGGTTCGACTGAATCATAAATACAACAATATTAATTTTCAATTCTCTTTGAGCTTTACATTTTAACTTGGAAAACATAAACATAAAACAGAAATATGCAACACTACTGCAGAAAAGATAGGTCATCTCAAGGATTTTCTTGAAAGTATAAAGAAATTGTATATTCCTAATTGGTATGGTATGGTATTTATTTCATTCTTCATAAAAAACATATACAATACATACAGAGTATTAAAAAAAAAAGAGAGAAATATATAAATACATGTAGAAGGGTAACATTACAGATAATATGAATACAATAAAATTAACAAGGAAATTAGTTAAGAAAGAAAATTTATGTCGAATGAGGGGTCAACAAAAAAGAGCATTTAGCCTTGTTAAACGTTGACCCCTAAACAAATACGTAATTAACATAACATTAAGAAGAAAAAGAAAGCAGGTAGAAACAGTAAAACGGAAAAGGAAAACATTGTACAAAAAAAATAACATATATATATATATATACATACTATGATATTCAGGTTATTGAGTACAAATTTGATAAAAACAATCGGAAGGAACGTTTAAAACTATTTAAGGAAGGTTGATTCTTTAGATGGTTTGGAATCGTATTGTCAAGGGTAGAGAATTCCACAGAGCAGTTGCTGATGCCGTGAATGATGAATATTCAGAAAATGAAGGATGAATATCTAGAATACCTAATTGAGCATGGTCTCCGCCATGGAGAAGTTATTGCTTGGATCATAAACATAATACAGAAAAATAGAACACTACTGCAAGAAAGGATAGGTCTTAAGGGCTTTCTTTTGAGTATGAAGAGAATATAGAGAGAATATATATTCCTAGTAGAATTCCGCAGTGTAGTTGCTGATGCCACGAAGGATGACTATCTAGAAAATGAGCGATGAATTATGTAGAATACCTTGACCATGGTCTCCGCTATGGTGAAGTTATTGTTTGGATCTTCTGCCAGGACGGTATATTCAAACTGACTGCCGGCTTCCTCTCCCTCAAGACTCTGAGTCGTACTGAATATCCCTGTAGCTCGGTCTATCCTGAACAAAGGTTCTCCTTGTACCACGGCGACAATGGAGTAGGTGGATACACCGTTTTCTCCCTCATCATCGTCAAAGGCCTGGTGGAAGATAATAATAATAACGTTTTATTTACCCAGGGTAGCCACTTCAGTTATAAAACGGCTCTTCCAGCGGGCCCTGCATAACATAATATGTTATTACTACCCTTCTCCAATCTAATATGCTGAGCGCCTAGCTAGAAGGCAGAAGGTCCTATTGTTATAAGACTTTGGTGTGACTCGGCCGGGGTTCGAACCCACGACCTCCCGTTCATGAGGCAGGTGCTCTAAGCACTGAGCCACCATGCCTGATATTATAACATGTCGAGAGAGATAACTGTAACTCTCCATAATCATAGGTCAATCTATGGCACTCTGTCACATAGATATTTTGTGATATCTTTAACTAATATATACTCAGTAATATAAATCAAATATTCGGGGGAACTTTTTTAAACAAGGCCACCATGGGCTTTTTCTTTGTTCTCCTATTTCATTTGAAGTTATTGTATAAACTGAACATTCTTTGTATGTATATATACTTGTATGTTTATTTGCATTTGCTGTGTTTTTTATGAAAATAAACAAACTGAACTGAGGTATACAGTTTAGTTGGACACCTACATATACATTTATGTTGGCAAACACGATCACTTATTTAGCGTTATCTAAAAATGTGTTTTTTGAAATAAAATCTCTTATTTCAGGAACCATTAAATGTCTAATTTTGAAGATTTGATAAATAGCCTAGATATGTCAAAATGTTATCATAAAGTGATAACGCATAGCTAAGATGCAAGTCTCTCTGCCTCTACCGGGTACAAAACTAGGAGTGATGAAATTTAAACTGGCTTAGACATTCTTTACACATACACTGGAACATGCCAAATTCTTCTGATGTGCTTGTATTTTGCATTGGTTTCAAATAACAAATAACCATGTCCATAACTGAGCAACTATTTCAGCAAATAATCTCATCCAGTACCATAGAATATTTAAAAATGACAATATTGATATATTTACCTCAACTGCAATGACCTGTGTCCCGACCCTGGCTACGGTAGAGACCCCAGCGTAATAGTTCTCCTTGAGAAAGTATGGTCCGTTGTCGTTGATGTCTGCAACGTTCACGTAGATGTAGACAACGTTTGGGTCGGTAGGCTCAGCTACTTCTGAGAAGAGATCTAGGAGGTGAAAAATTGAAGATGTCAAGATGAAGAAAAAACTTGGTATTAAAGGTAATACAAAGTTTCGGGAAATTTTGAAATTGGGTGGATAATGATTCTTTACAAATTTAATATAATTGGATACCCCTGTGGTTTTTTTTTATAATCACTAGAACATTTAGCCCCTAAAACACTTCTGCTTTCGAGAAAAATTCAATATAAATTGAATATAAAAATTTACCGGTGCTCCCGGTAAATTTTTATAAATTTCAAATACGGCTGTACAATGGTAGCTGCGACCATGAGAATTTCAGAATATGTATAGTTGTGATATATAATTCCCAAACGGAAATAGGTAATCGGTCGATTTTAGTCAAGAAACATTGTTTTATAGCTTGATTAATATATTGACCTTGAGAGGGAGCTATACAACATAAAGAGTTTATCATTTACAATTTCATAACTTCAGACACGATTTCAACCGCACAACGATCACTGAATATTATAGGATCGCATATGTTCATTTGAACCAAATTCATGACCCCATACCAAAACTTTGTATTACCTTTAAGTTCTGTTTGATCAAAATCAATATTGTCTTTCACTCTTACGTTACTCTCCCTCTTTAACAATTTTTTTTTCTCTCAATTTATCTGTAAGAGTAACAAATACAAGAGTAGCAATAATAATTTGTGAAAATAGTAATATTACATTCAACTTTACATTGCCAATTTAATGATTTTGTTGCTAAAGTTACTCTAAAAAATTAACAGCATTACACTGTTTGAAAAGCACCAAAATTAATCAAACTTTTGTCATTTACTCTTTCTCCTCCTGTACTCATAGAATCTAGTCTGAAAGGTAAAACAAAAAAATGAAGACATACATGTATAAGAAGCTTTGTACAAAACAGGGTACATTGTTCTTCTAGCTTCAATTAATTTACCTGCTTGGCGCCTCTTTCTCCGACCAGTCTGCTCCGGTAGATTGTTTTCATCCGGGGTAGCTCCTTGTATGTTGGCCTGGACCGAGATAGAGTAGTTTTCCACTAATTCACGGTCGAGAGTCATATTCGTGTAGATCGTTGCTACGTTGTCGGTTGTATTCATTGTAAAGGCACCTGTAGAAAGAATTTCCAGATGTCATGAATATTTGCAAATGTACATGTACAGTACATGCAGGTAAAAGTAATAAAATACTACTTTAATTTTCTTTTTCATCTTCTTTTTCATTGTTGTATGTGTGTTTGCATGTTGTTTCATCTTTTGCACTAGCATGTCTTGAGCATTTAATTTAAAGTGCATTTGGTATTTTACAAATCTTTTTTAGTACTATATCATTATTGTTATTTATATATTATTTTAAACAGTACATGTAGTAGCCAAAGTAGTATTGTAAAGTACATTTATAATAGTTGTAGAAGTAGTGAAAATAAAAGTAGAAGTCAATATAGAACTGTCTGTATAGTAACACATCAGGAGCTCTTGCAGTACAGTAGAATGTATTCATAAATTCATATCATTTTCAATATTATTGTTGTTGTTGTTGTTGATGTTATTATTATTACCATCCTCCTCCTCATCATTATCATTTCAATTACTATAATTATATATTGTACTGTCTACAGCAGAATTAACAGCATCAGCATCAGCATCTGAAGTGGTATTAGATAGGTCTAAATTAAAGCATGAGATTAGATTAAGAGTTCTTGACAACTTACTTGGGTCGGTTGAATTGACTATGGTGTATAAAATAACATCTCCGATATTGGCCATGGCTTCGATGACAGCCACTACAACGCCTGGTTCCTCTTCCTCCATTACATCATCCACACTATACATGGAAGGGGGTGAAAATATGACAAAACTCCTGGTTTTATATGCTGCATTTTAAAATGTTTCTTCCACTCGTCTCTCTCTCTCTCTCTCTCTCTTCATTTTATCATTCATTTTTTGTTATCCTTTTCCACATTCTACAAATTTAATTACATTTCTCCTTATTTCCATCTTTCACTCTCTCATCAACCTCCCCCCTCCCTCTCTCTTGCAATCTCCCCCTCTCTCTCTTTCCATCTTCCTTTCTCACTCTCTCTCTCTCTTTCCTTTCATCTTCTCTCTCCTCTTCTTTTTTTCTTTCTCTCTCCTAATCTTTCTCTCTCTCTCTCTTCTCTTTCTTGTCTCTCTCTCTCTCTCTCTCTCTCTCCCTTTCTTTTTATCTCTTTCTTTCTTTTACTCTCTTTCTCTCTCCCCCTTGCTTCTCTCTCTCTCTTTCCCTTTCTTTCTCTTTTGTGTCTTTACATTACACGTACATCTACCCAGGAAATATATCAAGATTTTCTCGCTCCAACTTACATGATGACGTTCTCGGGGAAGATAGGTTTTTCCACTCTGAGCAATATTGAGAGAGGAACCATTGCTATGTTAGCCGGATCTCCGCCATCACTGACTACTATTGTCAGCTGAAAGGCAAATAATTCAGGAAATGGATAAAAGTTGAAGAGTATGCATCAATACAACACTGCTTATATGCACCCTCTTTTTATCAGACTTATGAACGATGCTAGAAAGTTGCAATCAATTACAAATCCCCCAAATCAAGCGTAAGTCTTGCAATTATTTCAAATTTGCAATTGATCGCAACTCAACTTTCTTGCAATGCCCCGTTAGTAAGAGAAAGAGAGAGTGGGAGAATAAAAGCTAGATCTAGTTGACTTATTTCAATTGTTAAAACTTTAATCCAAACAAAATCCAAGGAAATTCCTGAGACTAATGGGGCATTGCAAGAAAGTTGAGTTGCAATCCATTGCATATATCAGTTGCAAATTTTGCAACTTGCAATCAATTGCAACTTTCTTGCAATGCCCCATTACTTTGCATGCAGGATAAAGTCACTTGCTATTGATCTATTCATTGGGTGTGTGAAAATTAATACATGGCATATCATCAAGCTTAACGAGAAGCGTATAGTTATGGTGTAAAGTAAACGCATATGTACACTCTATAACACATAAACTGACTTAATCTTACATGTCGTCATTAAAAAAATATTGCTATCGAGATTTGTCATCAAAACTTAATGTCCACATTTTTAGCAAGATTTTTGATGATCTTTGATAATAGCTAGGGGTCACTCTGATCATTAAAAAAATAGTGCTATCGAGACCTGGCATTCAAAATTTATTGTCCGTATTTTAAGCAAAATTTCTGATAACCTTTGATAAGCTAGTAACTCTGATGCGAATCAAAGAACATAAATACATTCCCTTGTTTATCTATTAGAGATATAATTCTTTCATCATATTTCAAATTAAACAAAATTTGAAGTACCAAAATGTCCACTTATTGAAGCAACTGGTTTAGAATGTATACATGTAATCTGCATTCAAAAATATGTTTGACAATATACCTGTTCTTACATAATATTCGCAAAATCTTTGGAAATAAATTTCAGGGAGATTTGTTTGCATTTCAAGGAAATAGACATCCTTTTCTACTTACATTATGCCACATGGTGGTATTACTGATGTCACCTATGACATAAACATTGCCTTGAGTTGGGTCTGTAAACTCAAACAGATCTGACGGCGGTAAAAATCTGAAGGTCAACTCAGAATTTGGTGAGCCCTGCAGAAAGATGAAAATATTGAAGGTTAGTATGACAATCATGATTTCTTATCACTGCATATTAAAATGGAAAATCAGTTTTTCCTGTAGGTAAAATCACATTGTTTGGCAGTCTACCATATTCATATGGACCCTCATTGAAAATAGGTATCCCAAATTATCATGATAGACTGCCGAAATAAATATGATATAATTTAGGTGATCTCAATGATCGTGGTACAGAAATTTGATTGGATATCATATCGTCACTGTTTTAAAAAAAAATTGCATTCACTTTGCGTGACGATTTTCCTCACTACCGTCACTTCGTGAAAACAAGGACGATATAATCATTGAACTAGAACTCCAAATCTTCTTATGATTCAAAGTAAAATTTCAAACTAAATCAATCAAATGGAGATGTTTTGTGACAAGTTTATCATCACAAAGCAGAAATCCTTTACTGCTATTAGCAGTTGTCGGTCATGCTTTAGCATGTCAGATCCAATAGCTTCAGTAAGCTGTACATTTTGAAGAAAGAAAAACTTCAATGATGATTTCTGGTGGGAACAATATATTTTAAGAAGGACCATAGTTACCATGATTTTACAACTCTCAGAAATTGTGTGGGCCCATATCTGTTTACACGTATTTCAAAATTTCAAATATTTAGAGTCTTAAAGAAGGCTCACCGCAGGGTCTCCGTCTGTGACAGTGATATTGGCAAGGACTATATCTCCTATCTGGTACTCTCGTAGAGCGATGACATCATACTGGGTTTTTTCAAAGCTCGGAATGTTGTCGTTCACATCCTGTAAACAAAGGTCAAAGGTCAAAAGTCTTTTGAGTTGAAATCTTGAATCAGTAGGGGGAGGATTATAAAAATTGACTACGCAGTGACAACATTTGTAAACTTTTAATGCTATTAGGCTAAATATTCTAGAAAGTAAATTGTAAGCTTGATCTTGACTTGAAAATACTGACATATGCTTTCTTATACAGTAAGCTTATGGTTGCACCATGTGTGAGAGAGGGGGGAGGTTTTAAAACTTGACATCACTTGTAAACTTTTAATGCTATTAGGCTAAATATTCTAGAAAGTACAATGTAAACATCATCCTGCCATTAAATACTGCTCCATGGAAAGGAAAGTCTACATCCAATTCTTCCATCTTTTTGTAATAATTGTAACAGGTAACTATGCAAACCCTAGCCAAAGATTTTGAATTCTACATGTATTCCCCCCCCCCCCAATTTTTGTGATATAAACTGGTAACAGCTCAAATCCTAAAGACATGTGATTTCCTTCAAGAAGACATTTGCAATTTGTGACTAAAAGAAAATTACATTACATTACATTACATAATATATACAAAATAAATATATATATAATAAAAAAAATTCTACTCACCGTAACTACAATTGTAATATTGGCCACATCGGTCAAATTTACACCATCTACGTCCGTGACGGTCACCTCAAAATAGAACGACCTTGCACCAATATTCTCATAGTCCAGCGGGACGAGAAGAGAGAGATTACCGGTCAGAGGATCTATACTGAAGATGTTGGTTTCCCCAGCAGTGATAGCATAACGGAGAGGTGCATTAGCATCCCGGTCCAGGGCCTGATTTATGGGATGGTGAAAAGCATTTGTATGAATGAATTGCTATTATGTCTTTGACCTTTATCATTGTAATGAATATTATACCCAATCTTTGTTTAATGATGAGTACTATGTTTACTGCTACATCTAAGCGCCATATGTATACATGTTATTGTTTCAAAACCATTTTGTATTTGTTGTATCAGTGCTCTGATCAGTATACTGTAAAAGCACTTACTAAGAAACATTTATTATTATTACAATTGTTATTATCACTACACTGCATGTATACTTTTGTAAAGGTGTGGTGAATAGTCTAGTTGATAAGTCATTGACTATGGACCTCGTGGTCTAGGGTTGAAAATTTTCCGCCAAGGCACAAATGACCTTTGGCAAGACATTAGTCTCTGTTTGCCACTCTCTACCCAGGTGAAATAAATGGGGCATCAGAAAGGGGAAAATACCTTGAATGCTTACCTGTCTTACACGAAAGCTTGGCAAAACTTGGGGTAGAAGTGCTATGTATCCTCAGAAAAAAAAACTTTATATATTCAATTATTTCTTTAGGAATACAAATCCGACATACGCGGTCCATATTTAATATGACCAAATCTTCCTAATATGTTCTTTGGCATATTTCACTGGGTATATCATATGAGGAAACTAAAGGGCATATACCTGGACTGCAAAAAACCCTTGCAGAGGAGTGTTTTCCGGCACCTCAATGATGTACTCAGCCGACTCGAAGACTGGCCGGTTATCGTTCGTATCCTGCACGACGATGACGATATCCAACGTGGCCGAGAGAGGATTAGTGGTCGTATCCCTTGCCATGACAGTCAGGGTGTAAATGTCCTGCTGCTCCCTGTCTAGACCGACCGTCGTGAAGATGCGGCCTGTCGTGGGCTCGATGCGGAACTCAGGCACCTCGGGCAGGAACGAGTATATGATGGCAGAGTTTGCTGAGTTGAGCTGGTCTTGGTCAGTAGCCTGGGAGTGACAGATTAAAGAAATAGCATAAGCTTCATTCTACAGCTTTCAAGCCTTATGCATGACAAAGTCTAAGCGTGCCGCTAAAGATTTTCCTTGTTGTGCAACAATCTCTCGATCTCTTTAAAAAAAGGCATCTCAAAACTAAGTAGTTTTGTACATTGTTCTTTGAAATATATAACCTGGACTTATTTTGTGTTCTTCTTTGTTCTTGACACAAAAAGGTGCATTTGAATATGCGTATGGAAAATCCATATGTTTATAACAAGAATTTTATTTATTATCATTGTAATTATCATGGTTTCCTAATTAGGCAAGTATCAGAGCTGATTGACAAACGTGGCATATTCAGGCACCGAGTTTGAACTTGAATACTCACCTGTACTTGCCCTACTAACTCATTGCTGATGCTTTCTAGGATCAAGAATGTATCCGCGCCGGAGAATACCGGAGGCTCATCATTGACATCGTTGATGGTGATTAGGACTACAGCAGAAGCAGTCTAAAATCAGAAGAAAAAAGATGATTCATTTGTTATATTGTCTATTGTTCTCATCATATTTATAATAGGCAGAATGTTTAGATTCAATGTTGAACCCAACTGTCTTGGCATGTCATTGCAAAAAAAAAAAAGATGAACTTGTTCTGTTATAATCAGTAAAGGAAATCACATTAACAAGAAATAACTTGAGTTATGCATAATATACAGTTTGTTTACATGCACTTCAAATCACTTCCTCATTCAAATTAGGCTGAAATAAAACAAAGATATCATTCTTTCAATACACACTTGTCTTTGAGTTTGCAACTTCTTGATGACAACACAGCATCTTTTTTGCTTAAAGATATATCAAACTCTAATATAATCTAACTCTTGGTGAAATCTGTAAAAAAAAGAGGAAAATTAATTGAACTCCTTGGACATGATACAAGCTATAACAAGCAAATGGACTTAAATTCATCTAGGATGGTCCTGAAATTAGTCCTGGTTACAGGGCCTACATGCAATTAGACCTGGGGCCCGTTTCACAAAGCCTTTTTTAAAAACACAAATGACAAATATCAGTGACAAATCTGCTGATAACCAATCAGAAGCAAGAATTTCAGTAGCTTATAACAAAAAATGTCATTTGTCACTGATGAAAAGTTTTGTGAAACGCCCCCCAGATTACTCACCAGGTTTCCATCTGAAGCTTCCACAACCAGTGAATAGGAAGCAAGGACTTCTCGGTCTAGTGAGCCCTGGACTCGAATCTCTCCATTGCTATAAAGAAAAGAAGTCCATCGTCAGCTTCATCATCATCATCATTATTATCTTAATAACACTTGCAAAAGCAAAAGGAGCCCTGTGCTGTCTAATGAAGATGTGAACTTCTAATGATACAAAAACATCATCATCATAATAATCATCACTACCAACATCGTCTTCATCATCATCATCATCATCATTATCACCACCATTATCATTTTCATCATCATCATCATTATCATCATCATCATCATCGTCATCATCTTCATCAGCATCATCATCATCATCATCATCATCTTAACCATCCTCATCCTCATCATCATTATCATTACCATCACCATCATCAAACTCTTCAATTATCTACTTGATCAACAAGACTTCTATAATGGCAAAAAGTTAGCGTAGTGCTGTCATATAAAGATATGAAACTACTAATGAGGTATGACACATCATCATCATCATCATCATAATCATCATTATCATCATCATCATCATCATCATCATAATCATAATAATCATCATCATAATCATCATAATCATCATAATCATCATCATCATCATCACCACCATCAGCAGCATTATTGTCATCACCATCATAATCATCATAATCATCAGAAGCAGCATCATCACCATCATCATCATTGCTGGTTCTTAAATTCGCATTGCACAAAACTCAGACCGTTCAGAACATGCATAAGAAGTCACATTTATATTTTATTTGGTTCAAAAATTTGCGGACACAGACTTTAGCGCCAAATCCGCGAAAATTAATGTACCGCAAATATTTCAGCATTTGCAATAGCTCAGTGCTGTCATATGAAACTACTGCTACTGAGATAAAATACCTCATTATCATCATCATCCTCATCATAATCAAACAAACTTTAAAGTGTGAATGCTTCATATACTTACTTTGCACCGTCGACAGTCATGAAAGCATTGTTGATGTTCCCAGACGTGATGCTGTATGTTATGAACTCTCCATCAGGATCTGTAGCCTAAAAAATCACAAAAACATTATTTGAAGAGATTATAACTATAGATGACTAGAAGAGAAAAAAGAAGTAGAATGAGGAGAAGTAAAAGAAGGAAGAAGAGGAGGATAAAATGAATTAGAAGAAGGAGAAGGAAAAGGAGGAAAAAAGAAGAAGCATGGGGAGAAGTAGGAGGAGATGGAGGAGGAGAAGGAAGGAGGAGAGAAAGAAGATGAAGAAGAAAAAGAAGAAGAAAGAGGAGGTGGAGAAGAAGGAAAGGAGAAGCGGAAGAAGAAAGAGGAGGTGGAGAAGAAGGAAAGGAGAAGCGGAAGAAGAAAGAGAAGGAGAAGAATGAGGAGAAGGAGAAGAATGAGGGGAAGGAGGAGAAGAAGTGATGAAGGAGAAGTAGAAGAAGAAGAAGAAGAAAAAGAAAGAGATGGAGAAGGAGAAGAATGAGGAGAAGGAGGAGAAGAAGTGAAGAAGAAGTAGAAGAAGAAGAAGAAGAAAAAGAAAGAGATGGAGAAGGAGAAGAATGAAGAGAAGGAGGAGAAGAAGTGAAGAAGAAGTAGAAGAAAAAGAAGAAAAAGAAGAAGAAAAAGAAAGAGATGGAGAAGGAGAAGAATTAGAAGACGAATCCATTGAGGGGGATAAACAGGTAAAACACGTTTTTCCAAGGATGTAAGTATAAAATAAATATAGAGCCCAGGACTTCTATGACAGTCAAGAGCTTCCATCAATACACCACACAAAATACAAGACTAGGAAATCTATCATAAAATTAGAGGGGTCGGGGGACAACAGTCAATGAATACACCGTGTGACCGTTTTTTTTTTTTTTTGAAGAATTTTTTTTCCCACATGTGCTGCAATAAAGACTTCCATGGAAGAGTGACATCACTGGAAGTTCATTCTGCAGATCTTACAGCTATTTCGAGATGCAATTAACAATGCTTACTCTGACTGTATCAACGAGGGCATTAAAAGGCAGGTTTTCATCGGCACTGGTTGAGTAGGATGTTTGATCAAACATGGGTGGCCTGTTATTTACACCAGAGATGATGATGATGCGAACATACACATTAGATCTGTCGAAAAAAAGGTTGATGAAGTAGAAAAATATTATTGATAACATTAACACTACCATCAACATCAACAACTTGATGACCATCACCACTACCACCATATCCATCATCATCATCATTATCATCAACAGCATCATTGTCAGCAGAATCAACAACACCACTATCAGTAACATCATCACCATCATCATAAACATCTTCACCAACCTCATAATCACCATCACCATCTTTACCACCAGAAGCACCAATATCATCATCGTCGTCGTCATCATCACCACCACCACCATCATTAACCACCAACATCACCATCACTACCATTATCATCAACACCATCATTATAACCATCACCATCAACATCATCCACTATCTTTTATCATCATCAACATCATCATCATTCACAATCATCATTCACAATCATCATCACCACCATCATCACCACCATTATCGCCAACATCAACCCCTCCATCATCATCATCATCATGATCATCAACAGAATCACTCATGAACATCACCACTCCTCCTCCCTTTCTCACTGTTTATTTAGGTCTTGAGGAGCCTGACTATCCGAGGCACGAAGCTGGATGATGTATTCTGAGCCGATGACTAAAGACCCTTCCGAGATGAGACGGATAATGACATCGCTATTCTGCTGCACCACGGAGAACAATGCAATTGCTGGCAAGGAGACGAATGTATGATCGATGATTGGCGGTAAGGATGTTGCGTCGGCATCAGTAACAGGAATCTATGGTTTCAAAAATAATAATAATAGTAATAATTCAATGAAATCTACAATCATCCAAATATGTCTTCATAATGTGTATCTTCCTACCTATCAATGTTATAAATCTACTAATGTTACAAACAATGATTTGCTTCCTCTAAAAGAGTCAATTTATCTCAAACTCAATTTTCCAATACCTAATTTATGTTTTTTAAATTTTTTATTTAGAAATCACTTACTGAAATGACTTCAGTATTGAACGCAGCATTGTCCTTCAGGTTGACTGTATATTGATTTGTTACGGGATCAAAGTACTGGTTTTGTTGAAATTCTGGCGAGTTATCGTTCAGGTCACGGATTAAGATGGTAACTTGGAGGGTCGGGAGCTGTTGAGAAGCTGATGAACAAATAGAAAAAGATAAGAATTAAAAAATATTGTATTATTATAAAAATATAAAGCTTAAAGATAACTAGAGCTCCTGTCAAGTGCCAGAGCACCTTATTTAATAAGGTATTAACGGTACAGTGCTCAAAACATTAGTATTAATTAAGAGCTATATAAATGTAACTATTATTATTATTATTATGATTATCAAGTGATTGCAAAGTGAAAGAAAGTGGATGCAAATAAGAAATAGGAACACCAGGGTAAATAAAAAAAAAAGTTACATAAATATTTATGTAAAAAATTATTTATTCCAGGAATGAAGCAAATCCCTTTTTTGTCCCGATAAATACAAAGAGAGTCATAATTTTCCCAGAAACAAAACTATTGACAAAGAACACTATATGCCTGCGGTAACCATGCTTTAATTTTTTACCTAGGCATTATTAATTCTATATTTGAAAGGAATGAACTTACCATCAAACTGTCCTGATGTATTGGTCGGCCTTGCTATTATCTGTACAAGAAAAACACAAAAAACACATTGAATAAACATTTGAAATATTATGAAATGATAAAAGCCAACCATTCATTTAATGTGCCATTTCGAACACAAGACAAAATATGAGAGAATAACTACTCCTTTTTGAGGGCCAGTGAAATTCCCTGATTTTTGCCTGACTTGGGTAAATTTTCTCAAATTCCCTGGATTTTTATTCCTGACTGAAAGAAGGGGGAAACTCATTTGGTTTTTTTTTTCCTTGATTTCCAGGATTACCAAGAACCTTACAGCCTTATTCAGATATGATGCGGCAAAACCAGAGAGTTAAAAAAAAATGATGACACAGTGGCGGATCCAGGGGGGCACAGGGGGCACGTGCCCCCCCCCCCCCCCCGGCCAAAAAAAATATGTTAAAATCAGCCCTAAATTCGCCCAAAACATACTGAAAACCAGGGGCGTGCCCCCCCCCTGACCAAAAGAAAATGTATAATTGTTTTTATTTTATTTTATTTTAAAAAAATTTAAAAAATGCCAATGGCTGACCTAAAAAGGTAACCACCCCCCCCCCCCCCCCCCCAACGGAGCAAAATGTCAAATTTAAAAATTTTGTGACCAAAATTTTTTTTTTTAAATGTCCTCTTACCCCGCCCCCCCTACTTATTCAGCGGCTGGCTGAGTCGTTGCGATTCTTTTTGGGACTAAAAAAATATATATATATATATATATATATGTTCTCTTTCCCACACGGTGCCCCCCTGGCAAGAAATTCCTGGATCCGCGTGTGACATAAAGCGTAAAACACTTCCCGTTTCTGTAACTTATAATACAGAGCTAAGTTAATATGCGAAGGACCCTTGATGTGCACAGTTGTCTTTCGTTCACTTGTTTACCGCGTCATACCTGAACCAGCCCTGAATTTTCTACCATAAGGTTACTTCATTTGCTTACAGAAACATTGTAGCTTGCTTGAGTTTCAGCATCCAGTGGGGTGTTAGAGAGGCCGCTGTACGAGAGATAGACTCCGTTGGTTCCCACGAGGTCTAGGGTGAAAACAGAGTTGTCATCCAACAGATAGCTCAAGCCGGGATCTTCATCCTATGAAGAAAAAAAATGAGAAAAAGAGACATTTACATAATATTGGATCGATGGCCTGAGTGTAATGCTGGCTCCCACAAACTTTTTTTGCCTCTCTGACTGTGTGCTATTTTGCACAACACAATAGGCACTGATTGATCTAAGGATTTCTTTGTGCATTCATTACATTGGATTTGCAAAACTAGCCATTTCCAGTCTTGATTAGCTCCATGACAGCCCTATATTTACACGGGTACAGACTAATCTTGATCTGGAGACAGTTATATGAGCTGGAAGCTTTTAGTATATATATCTGGCACATGCAGGGAGATTATTTGTGTAATTTAAAAAGAGATAAAGGGAAAACTACACTCTGATATTAGTTTGGTTTAAATAAAAGCAGACAAATAAAAACAAAAATAAGTGAAAGGTTGAGCAATATGTGATTAAAATCAGGACAGTTATGAACTTTTAAAGTTGTCATCAGTGAAACGCACACAATTGGCAACACTGTGATGTATCTTGCAAGGTCCTCTCCAATTTGCTGGGTATAAAAAATTTCATAAACTTTCATTTTCTTATTGATGACGAAATAGATGAGAAAAGATACATTTTACTTTTTTTTAGTAAAGTACCGGGCAAATGGGAGGGGACATTGTATAATACGCCACAGAGTTGCCAATTGTGTATGATTGAATGCACCTTCAAAAATTCCTTACTTTCTTATTTTTCATCGGTTTTGGCTCAAACTTCCACTGACCCTAGTAGTTTAATTCTCTCCTTTTTTTCTGCTTCTATTAAAATCAACTTGCTATCAGGGTGGATTTCCCCTTTAAAGTGACTCAGTAACATATTGCCTCAGATTCTGAAACAAAGTCCATGATTTAGCTCATGCTGCAAATCATAATTATAAACCTTTAGGTAAGTCAGGAATCCCATGACTTTTTCGAGCCAATCCCCTGTCTGATTATCAAGATATTTATGATTGGAAATCGAAATTTCAATTTTCGTTTTCTTAACGTTTTTTAATACCACAACAGTCTATTGGGGAAAATGAGTATGGTAAAACCAATCACTCAAAGATTTTTAATTTTTTGAGGCACTTCAAGATCATTTTGAAGCACAATTTTTTAGTACTTCAATATCACAGACACTGATAATACGTAGGGCAATGCATCTCAGATTTAACTTTGTTAAATGATGCCTTTAATATCCAGTCTTGAAAATTACCTGATCCAGATCAGGGTCTGTTGCTTGGATAAGCAGAGGAACGATACCGTTCGAGTCAGCTGTTACCCGAGTTCCCGCAATAACATTCTCGGAGATGTAACCAGTCATTGTTGTATTTGGGAAGGTTGGCTGGAAATTATTGATGGGCGTTACCTCTATGATCACGGTCGCTGTGCTGCTGCTTGAACCTTTGGTGGCCTGCGAGGGGAGTATAATCAAAGATTTATAATCCCATAGATAGCAGTTTAGAGTTAATTTGCTTAGATCTTAAAGGGAGTGTGTCATCACAAGACTATCTTTCCCGTGGGCCTACTCGGGAACAATCGGGTATAATACGACTACGGACGACGCTACCACAGCATTCAGGTGCATGCAACATACACGAAACCGAAGCGCGAGGAGAACTTCGGTCTGTTTCGCGAACGCTAGCGTGCGCTGACCCAATTAATCAAGTCCATTCGTTTACGTGCAGTTGTCCAAAAGGAAACGTAGATGGCGTTAACCAGTATTTCCCATGACACACTCCTTTTAATATACTAGATTTTCCTCCTACTCAAATTGACACTATTTATTTTAATTTTCCACTTGTATATACAGGGAGTTAAAAAAAATTGAATTAACCAATGTGTTCACACAAAAAAAATAAAAAATTGTGAGTTTTAGATACTACTGCCAATTTAGAGACTTTAAAGCGGGACTGCACTACTTATAGCTACTTGCGCCCTCTATATAGCAAAAAATGCCTAAGCGGTACCCATTGGTTCCCCATGATCCCCTTTTTCTTATGTTAATTGAGAGCTGATTTGATGAGATAACCACCTAGTTGTCAGTGACCACGCTGAGTTCTAATCCCTCCTGGCCAAACTAGCGCAGACAGGCTTTAATGGTGACTTACAATAAAAGTATTCTTAAATGTGTGATTATGTTATTATAAATGTTCACTTACTGCGACAGATATACTAAAGACGTCATACTCCGATCGGCGGACTTGTTGAAGAAGGTTCACCTGCCCCGTAGTAGGGTTGATAGAGAAGAAAGAAGAATACTGCGGAGGTTGCCCTGATATAGAGATAAACAAAGAGCAATGAAAACAAGACATTATCATCATCATTATCATTGTCATTATTGTTATTATTATTATATATGTCATTTGTTGCAAATCCTTAGCCTAAAAATATATGTCTATTTCCATTTTTCCATAATATAACTGAAGAAAAAATGTTTAGTTTCTAGGAAATAATATAAAAAATAGAGAAAATGGGATTGGTTGACGTGGCCAATATCCCAGTTTGTTCCCAATTTGATTCCAAATATTTAATTCCAAATAATTAGACGCTTACCTCCAGTGAAGGAGAACGTTACAGACTGCGGATCCACGGTCCCTCCAGAACTATTGACAACCCTGATCTGGTTCGGGGAGAACTGCAATGGACCTAATCTTGGCTGCAAGAAAATAAATTAGAAAGATAAAAATAATTTTGTACATGAATATGAAAGATGGCCTAATGTGTTAATATGTTTTATTATTATTATAAGGTTTATTGGTAATGTATTTTATGAGAAAAGAATACTCTGTAAACAAAAATTATGCTAGATTTTTACACAGAAGAATAAATTCTGATAACAAATGTTTCAAAGATTTGATCCCTGTCTAGAAAAAAAATCTCTGTATGACTACATTCAGTATAAAATATATTAGCATTATATTGGTCCTAATGGAACAACGGACCAATAGATTAAACAATAAAATGGTCCTACATTACGTCCTGCTGGTCTATAGCCAAATGAAAAATTTAAAGAGCACCACTGGGACTGAAATAGAAAATGTCTAGTGATATTAATTATTTCATGTTAGTGATGGCCTGTGCCATTCCTCAGTTGCCATGACTTTCCATTATTTGGGGAGATGTAATTGTCTTCATTTCCATGACTTTTCAGTTTTTGACCGTGGGATCCCTGTCAATGGGTTGTCTGTGATTTTGTACTTTCCTGGAATGCTGCTTTATAGAGAGGTGATTTGATTTCTGGGCCCCATTTCACAAAACTTGACATTAATGACAAATGACAGTTTTTGTTATAAGCTGGTGAATTCCTTACTTCTGATTGGTTATCAGCAGGTTTGTCACTGATTTTTGTCATTTTTGTCATTTGTCATTGAAAAAAGGCTATGAGAAACGGGGCCCAGGTCATAAAAATAAAATGTCTACCAGCTCTTTGGACATGTTTAGAGGATCAATGGGATACTACGTGTGTAGACGTTCAAAGACAAAGATAATCTCACCGTTTTCTCCAGTACAGAGGCCCTGTATTCCACGTTTGTACAAATTGTTGTGTTGCATCCTACAAACATTGGAGCTTGGTCATCAGCATTCAGTACGGTCACGGTCAGCGTTGCCATCGACGACCGCGGAACAACACCTCGATCCTGTAGAGATTAATAGTCATTTGTTCAAACTCGTATTTACTAAAATGGTTATCTTTCATTGTTAAAGCTTATCTGTACTAGTTTATAGGAGGGATTACAGCACCCTGCAAGGTCACTGCACAGGTGGTTATCTCATCAAATCAGCTCTCAAATAACATAAGAAAAAGGGGATCATGGGGGACCAATGCTCACCGATTAGGAATTGTTTTCTATATAGAGGGCGCAAGTAGCTACAAGTAGGACAGGCTTTAAAGCATCTCAATCAGACCCTGAATATATTCAGAGGGACAAACTTTTTCTTCTCTAACACTTGATGAAATAGTAACCCAACATAATGGATTAAACTGAAAAGGAAACCATTTTATTGAATTTTATCAACTTGAGCTATCCTTTTCACCTGTGACATCAATCCACTTCCCCATCCCCATCCCCCTCCTGGACATTGCTTTCTTTCATTCTCACCTTTGCTACAATTGAGACTATCCACTGTTGTCTTGACTCAAAGTCAAGAATCTGTTACAGTGTCACCTTCTAAGTGACATCACCCCTCTCTCTCCCCCTCCAGGAACTCCTCTCCTAGACCCAACCCCCTCCCCCTCCTGGACAGTAATTACTTTTATTCTCACCTTTGCTAAAATTAAGACTATACTCACTGCTGTCTTGAAATGTGGATGGTTTGCAACATCGTTACCTATGACATCAACATCCCCCCACCCTCCAAACCCCTTCCTAGGCATTTTATTTTATTCTCACCTTTGCTACAATTGAGACAGTCCACTGTTGTCTTGTCTCAAAGTCCAGGCTCTGTAACAGGGTCACCTCTCCTTTACCAGTGTTTGGCATGTCAAAATAGGAGTTTGACATCTGCATGAAAAGATGAAAAAAATGACTAATAAAGAGGAAGAATACCCTGCTTTTTTAGACACATGTAGGATGTAAAATTGGATGCCCCAACAACCATTGAATTAGAGAACAATTCTAGACAGATCAAACCCCTAACTGTCAGTAAGGGGGTCAAATTTACATGTATATAGAACAGAAAAACTTATACATTCAGGTACATGACATGATTGGTCATTTAAACACAATAACAAAAACAAAGTCCTCAGCCATTTGTTCAACAATATTCTGGATAAAATATTCAAAAGAATTACATTTTTAGATGTTTTACTTAGATGTATTGCAGAAAGTCCATAGCATATTTTTTTCTAAGTTTCCCAAACAGGAGGAAACAGACACCAAGAGAAGAAATAATCCTGCTATACTATTAATGAAAATCACTTTGATTATTCCATTTAAATTTTTTAGAGTAGACTTAAAAATCATTAACCTAACAAAAATTAGCAAATGTAACAAATACCTTTTAGAATTGAAAAGTTGTATAAGCAAACGTTTTCACAGACCTGTACAGATAGATTGCAGATGACAGGGAAAGACACTTTTGCAAGGCGTTGTTATTGCGATAATTAAAACAGGCTGCAATACAAAACATTGTTCATGTTCATTCATATATCCACGAACGATAAGCAAATTTTGCAAAAGTAACAGCTTATACAGTAAATAAATACAACATAGTCAAAATGCACATGTGAATTACCGGATCATTTTGATTTGGTACAATTTCGAAGCTTATCTGGCCGTTGCGGTTGTCACCATCGTTATCATCGGCTTCTATCCCAGCAAAAATAACTTCATTGATTGCTGTAGCCTGGAAAAAAGAAATATTAAGAAAGGTGCATTTTATAAAGGAAACAATTTAATCACCGAAATTCGCCATAAATATAGGTTTGGGTTTTAATCTAGTTATCCTATATTCTAAATATCAGCTTCATATATTATTTCTGTATAGAGAAGGGGTGGGGTAATAAACAGTTCCCCCCTTCCTCGACCACCCCCAATGTCAAATACATCTTACTACGAATGTAAAAAAACATCATCCCTGTTGATAATAAACACAATATATATATCAACACTTTTAAAGTAGAAAGAGAAAGAAAGTTGAGGCATGAGAACAGACTGCAAACAAGGCGGAGCCAGGGGAGAGGGAAAAGAAGGAGGAGAGCCAGAGAAAGGTAGAAAGATATAGGAAAAAAAAGAAGTAGAAGAAGAAGAAAAAGTGAGAGATAGAGAGAATTAAACATACCTCTGATACAGACACTGTATATGGCGCTCCAATGAAGAACGGTGTGTTGTCATTAGCATCATTCACTTTAATAAGTATGTCATAATTAAAGTTGATCTAGAGGATTGAGAGGAAGAAAAAAAAAAGAACTTTTGATTCCTATATTAAGGATTTAAGAGCATCCATTCCATGAATTAAATTGTCTGAAAATGAAAAACGTGTACAATATGATCATTTAATATGTATAATTTCATTTCATTTTGATATATTTACATTTACCATTCAACACTATGCTTAGTCAATAGCATTCTCATATATTTTGTCTATTTCGAAATTGATGTGCCTCCAATCGAATGGCATTCTTTTATTTCAGTTGTAATAATTCATAATAATTTAATAATTAAATGTTCATATTACTATCAAGATAAGGTTACATTTCCACAGAAATTATAATCATACTTATCAATATCATGATAAGCGCATATCGATCTGATTTGTACTTCTCATCACTGAATGTGGTTTTCATTTTTTAAATTATTCTTTAATCGCAATATCAGAACTCAAAATGAGGTTAAAGGAGAGAAAAATACTGTTCTAACATAATAACTTACCAATGTTTGACATTGTACCGTCAAGGAAATGGATTTCACTGCATTTGGGGGCTGCAAGAAAGGAAGAAAAAAAAGATGTGATGTATGACCCCTTTCATCGATTGTTTTCATCACCACTATGAATACCATCACCATCATAGTTCAGTAGTTCAGTACTATCACCACCATCAGCACCATCATCAGCATCAACACTATTACATAGCACCAAATAATCATTATATACCTCATACATAGATTTTCATTGGTCAAAACTATATCACATGACAAGGAGCATCTCGACCTATCATTGCATCAGAGGGTTTTGGAGTACTATCACAGGGTGATGATAGTTTGTACAATTACCCTCGTAGTCGGTTAATAAGTGCTTACTATATCACCATAATCATCACCATCACCACAACTATCACCACTACCATCATTATCAACATTACGACCGACACCATCATCCTGATCACCACTATCATAATCATCATAATCCTCATCATCATTATCATTATAATCCTCATCATCATCATCATCATTATGTCCACCATCAGCATCACTACCACAATACCACCATCAGCATTAATACCAACACTATCACCACCATGATCATCATGATCATCACCATCATCATCACCATCATCACCACCACAATTATCATCACCACCACTACCAACAACATCAGCAATAATATCAACACTATCACCACCACAATCATCCCCATCATCATCACTTTCATCCCCATCATCATAATTTAAAAGTTGAGATGTTGACATACATCTGCATCCACTGTTTGGACGAGCATCAGCTGCTTGGTAAGGACATTGATAAAAATGCTTGGGTTATCCTGAGTGACCACTAGAGTTATGGAGCCGGAACTCCCGGTGATGCCAGTGATTGGCAGGAACCCAATTGATGTCCCTGCAGAAAAGAAAACAAACAAACAACTTGAATATTCAAAATATTTGCACAACAACAACAAATGAAATTTAATTCACTTTCAGTTACAGTTTTGTAAGTTCAATGATGTCATTTTTTGTCATGATATATACCAGTATTTTAAAAACTTGTCTCTCAGTGGCTATGATAACAACAAAACTTTCCCTATGATTGCAAATGCAATTGAAACTCTCTTAGTTATGATGTAAATGATTTACGTATCTATTTGAGATTCACTGTCAACTCCTATCAAATGTTGTGTATTCCGTTTTATTTGATGTTCATTTGAGGGATTAAATCATTTATTTCTGGAGTGATACAATGTGATTTGCAAATACGTGTATGGACTGTAATATACTTGATTATATGTTTTGCCCTTTCATTATCATGAAAACAATAATTCAATTCATTTTTTAAAAATGGGACATTTGTCTAACATACAATTACTTTTGAGAACAAAAATGCACATTATCACCATCATCACCGTCATTATCATTATCATCACATCATCATAATCACTACATCAACATCATCACTACAATCATAATCATCATCATAATCTCTTCATCTTCATCATCACTACAATCATTACCACCACCAATACAATCATTATCATCACCATCATCGCTACAATAACCATCGCCACCATCAAAACAGTTATCACCATCATCATCATCATCATCATCATCATCATCATCATCATCATCATCATCTCTTACCAGCAGGATTTGATTCACTTATTTCAAACTCAATTACTGGATCAGTATTAAGCCCATCTGATCTCTGGCATTCTAGAATGCAAAGAAAACAAAATAACCAACTTTAAAAACAATAACATTCCTGCATTATAGAATCACTTTTTTGACAAAAAATGCTATAAATGAATGAAGGGAGATAGAATTTGCAAATGAAGTTTAACAACATGAGATGACAGATACACTGAAAAAAATCCCAGTGTTATGACTATGGTTTCTTCCACAATTTTACTTCATCATGTTAATTCATACAAGTAATTTACAAGGTAACATGAAGCAGTATAGTAACAAATGCTAAATGACTAAAAATAAAATTCCTTTTTTAATAATTATTAACAATCCCACTATCTTCTAAGATGTGCATTCAAATCAAAATGAGTTTGAACGAGACATCGGTCAACTTCTATATATTATGGTTTTGTGAAATGATTCCCAGATCTACAGATCAAGAATAGCAGCCAGGAACATTATTAATATAAACATAGAAAATATCAACATTTTGATAATGGACAATCACAATGTAGAACTAGTTCTGGGTGCAGAAGGATACAAAATACTATTCTTGTGTTTTTTCATCTTTAATTCTATGCACACATGAAGAAAAGAAGAAGTAGTGCCTGCAAATACAGTGATTTCAGTAAAAGATGCACAAACAAATGAAAAGCACAGCCACAGGAATTTAATGGATCTTAAATAATTCAAGTATCAAAATAGCACAGATAAAAGAATTAAAGAATACATCATCCTAGTTTTAGTAACATACTGGTTGTTAAAGTAGTAGTCTACCATGATATTAGTTTGATTTGAATGAAAGCAGGGTTATCTCAGAAACAGGAGGGAATCTTTGAGATGGTAAAAGGGCAGAAAGGAAAAGTATGAATTAGTTTTATTAGGCCATAAAACAGCCTTTCAAACTTACCTTGGCCTGATCAATCGATGAACAGGAGGGAAAACAAAGGGATGCAAATACAGATATAAACAACCACATTAAACACATATTTACAACAAAAATATATTAGTGCATTAATTATCACATATCCCTGTAAAACCAGAACTTTTTACAAATTTTACCGATTGGTTCACATTATGAAAATTTCAGGCCACAAGAGTGATTAATTTACCTGTTTGGAGCTAAAAGGATATTAACTCAGGCTTTGACACAGGGTTAATGCCCTTCTGGCTCTGAACAAAGGAAATCATATTAATAAAAACACAATTTTTTTGAAAATTGTGACAATTTCTTGCTACCAAAGCAGGGCCATCATTGATGATTTTGTTTTCCATATGTGAACATTTCCATGGACAATGATTTTGTTGCAGTGTAAAGTGCACACATATTTGCTTCCTGTGCGTAAACATATTTCTTATGTATACCTACTTCAATTGCATATTTTGAGTTTTTTCAAAATTGCTAAATAATGTGCAGAGTTTTAAACATTCTTTGATTACTTAAGACTCTTCTTTAAAAGAAAAATTTTCTACTAAATAAAACTGAACTTTCCAGATAATCGACCTGTCCTAAAAAAAATTGTAACAATATAAGAATGTATGTAAAAATTAAATGTGCTGTAACCACATTTAGTTTTCAATGATTATTTCATATAAGGGTTATGGAATACTAGCATTGGTCTTTAAAGCTATATGAAATTAACTATCAGTTAAGGTATTATAGCAAAAACAGACTTTATATATATATATATATATATATATATATATATATTATGACAACACCAAAACATGTATGCACATTTTGTTAAAATGTTTAGACAACTGACAAAATCAAAGTTTATAATGATAACAACTTTAACAAATCATATATTCTGGACTCTATATATTCCTTTTGCAATACAGGTAATTTCAATGATCTTAACTTTTTTTAAATGTAGTATCATGGTTTTTTTTTTTTTTACTCGGGGACATGATTTGTTTTCAGCAAAATGCACTATTGGTATTTTCTACAAAACAAAAGTGTTTTACAAAGGTGCACTTAATATTCATTTCTGAATTTTCGCAGTCCTTTTCCAAGATGCATTTGCTACAAGTACATCTGTGCTATTTTTCTAGTGTGTTAATCACGCACAGACAACCATGCAAACCAAGTGTAAAATCTTTAATGAAAAACAATGATGCTTTTTGTGTGAATGCAATACTGTCATTTCTCCTTTTTTCTATTTTCTTACTATGCAAACATCTTATTTCCTACAAATCATAAAAATCAATGAAAGATGATCATGGCAAAAACTGCATTCTAAACTTGAACAAAAATCACATCATCTGTTCAGAACCACTATATGTTAAATTATAAGAAAAACCTATTAACATACCTCATCATAAGATACAAGTGTTTTTATTTCTTTTTCTTTGTTTGTTGGATTTCTCAAGTTAAGCAAACTGAGCAATATCTTAATGGATTTTGCGCCATATAAGAAACAAGCGTATGTATGCACCATTGTGTATGTTAGGGCATTGACTCCATTTTAAAGTATAAAGTTCAATGCCCTTTTGGCTCCAAAAAGATGATACAATATCTGTTTACTCACGATCCTAAACTTGAGTTTCAAAATGCAAGTTCTGATTTTTTTTCTTCAATGTTCATTATTTATATCATAACTCTTCACAATCACTAATATTTTCAGCAATGTGCTTGTGAAAATTCTTACCTATTCCTGGTATCTGCCTCTTTTGACGATCTGTTAGAGCACAACATCAACAATTTAGTTACATAAAATAATATTAGTAAATACCATGCATAAAAAACTTGTACAATTTAACATAATCATTAATAAATCATATCCTTTGTAAGGACAACATTTGTTATATCAAACGACCAAAACAAATGTACAATGTCTAAATTGGGCCCTGTTTCATAAAACTTTTTGCCGATAACAAGTGCTAAATTTCTATGACAAATTTGATCTCAGCCAATCGGATGACACAATTTCAGTAGCTTATATAACAGTTATTGTAACTTGTTATTGATAATATGTTTCATGAAACAGGGCCAGAACCAAATGATGATTGGCATGCATTTACTCTCTTGATTAAACAAAACAAATACTGTATGTTTGGAAAATTAGTGGTTTCTATTTAAATAGTTAGTCGGAACAACTTTCAAAACATGTAACATGTCCAAATTTTAGAAGATCCCTAATGAGATTTTACATAAGGCATATTTAATTTTGCCAGTGAGGAAAAGGTGGACACTATATGCACACATTATTTTATACTATATAAAATGATAACTATGTTAAAACATGAATTAAACATGCTAAGTTACATCCACATAGTCTGAACAAAATATGAATATATTTGATTATTTTGTAGGTGTTAATTCCATGAATATTTTAGAATATCAAATTAGGAATAGATGAAAATATACACCATAAAAAGGAAATAAAAAATAATATACTCACCAAAGGCTGTTGAAGTGAATAGAAAAATAAAAGAAAGAGAGGAAAAGAGAATAAAAGAGAATTAGACTACTTTTTCTTGATCAATGCTTTCATTGTTATCATAAGAAAGCAATACTGACACACGTATACATGTATATGATGACAGGAGCTGACTGGGCGATGGACATATCATGCTCAACATACAATTACTACTGGTATTTTTTATGTATTTTTTACAGCCATCCGGCATCGCGTAATGCTCACAACAAAAGTACAATTTTGTTGTTGTTGTTTTTTTAATTATCCTTCCTGGTTCCTGAATTAAAGAAGATTAAATCACTGTTCATTTCCCCCATTAAGCCCTGTTACTGTAATGACCCACTTAATCAGCTTACAAAAAAGAATGCCACAGCTACATTAAAAAAAAAAAAAAAATTATATGCAAATAAATGGCGATTTTGAGGTGGAAAAAAATAGCTGTGTGCAAGAATGGCCCATACAATCATGTCTAATATTTGTGTGTTATGCAGGGCTCAGCACTTACACGCATCCCAAAATTAGGTCCACCCCCCCCCCCTCCACCCAATTTTGAATTGTTCACATAAGGCTCATGCATGCAGACTTTAAAGCCCAACTGCACTACTTATGGCTACTTGCGCCCTCTATATAGCAAACAATGCCTTATCGGTGACCATTGGTCCCCCATGGTCCAATTTTTCTTATGTTAATTGAGAGCTAATTTGATGAGATAACCACCTGCCAATTATGGCCATGCAGGGAGGTCTATTCCTTCCTGGCCAAACCAGTGCAGAGGGGCTTTAAAAGCTTGATTCGGACCCCTTCATATTAAAAAAAGTTAATGTGGAGCCCTGGTACATGTTTTGTATTGATCAGGACCCATCAATTCCAATCCCCATGATGTAATACACACTTCTAATGGCCTATATCATCAACAACAACCTGGGCTCAGCGAGGCAGCTGTGATTGGACAATATTGATCCACCCATCATGTGATACGGGATCAATATTCAAATGAGCCGTTAACAAAATATGGTGGGTAAATATTATGTGGGTGTACGAATTTGCATTTCATTAGCATGAAGCCAATAGGCATGTGTAGTATTAAACACAATTAGTATAGCACGTGGTAGATAGTTACATGTTGTACAAATTATATCATCACAGCTCTATCCATCTGAATCAAGTAATGAAGAAAAAAAAGTTGATATAAGCCAGTACACCTCTAATAAATAAGCATAGTAATGGTCCAACTTTGTAAAAAGTGTAGGAGAATTTAACTATGCATTATTGTTTTAGGGCCTATTCATAGCCCTTTTGTAAAATTATGTAATTTCATTATAATAATTGCTTTGAAAAATTGTATTATTATGTCAGGTTTGAATTCAAAGTAATCTATTTAATAATACTTGTACTAAATATAGTTTCCTTCCCAAAATACCCCCTCTCTTAATCATTCGACTCTCTCTCTCTCTCTCCTTCTCTCTCTCTCTCTCTCTCTCTCTCTCTCTCTTTCCTCTCTCATTTCTTTATTCTCCATCTCTCCTCTCTTTATCTATCTCCTTTCTCTCTCCATTGTTTTCTCTTCTACCCCTCCCTCCCTCCTTTCCACTTTCCACTCTTCCTTCTCCCTTCTTCCCCCTCTCATATCCCTTATCCACCCCTCCCCCTCCCCCCCCCATTCCTCCTTTGCCCCCATATACTCAACTTTTCCATAATCAATCTGTTCCTGACATGTCACCCAGCACTACTTTGAAGACAGATGATGAATCATAGTATTTCACTATTAAGTGGCACTTTAGTCATCCCCTGGGTCATGATCAACCTAAAGTACCTAAAGTTGAAATGTACTGTTTTACAATATTAGTGAAAATAACAGGCAAATTAACAGTTTGTCCTATTTTTCTGTTTGAAAGATTACCATACTCAAAGAATATACAAAAGTGTTTACAAGTGGAAAGCATACATGTATAGTTTAGTTCTTTTGTTTTGCTTATCTGTTTCTTGGTTTGTTTTGGAGGGGTAAACATGTAGATACAAAGATGCAGGAACTATATATACCTTTAAATGAACTTAAAATAGAATGATTACCTGCTAATTGTAATTTCTTTAAAAGTATTTCATTATTTCACATTTTAAGCAGCAGAAATCTGGGGGAAAATCCTAGCCATTAATTAAATCAAATTACAAACCAGTATCAAACTGGAAATACGCAAATATTCTCTTTCTCATTTTTGTGATTACAAATATGAAAGCAGCAAACAATGAATGCTTATATCAATATGGATTTCTCTCCCCCCCCCCCCTCTCTCTCTCTCTCTCTCTTACCTCCTCTCCCTCTCTCTTGTTATCTTTCTCTCTCTCTCTCTCACCTTTTACTTTAAAACTCCCATACTTTTCCTCAATCCTTAACATCAGAAACATACAATTTATGAATTCTGCGACAGCACTTTCTCAAAATCCCATCACGCTTCTCCATGCAGTCCAACAGCCATAGATTAATGTATTCGTATTCTCTCTATCACAAATGTCTCTCCTTTCTTTCTGTCTGTCTGCATGTCTGTCTGTTTCTCTCTCTCTCTCTCTCTCTCTCTCCCTTTGTCTCTCTCTCTCTCTCTCTCTCTCTCTCTCTCTCTCTCTCCATCCATCCTACCTACTTCATGCAGTCCCACAGATATATTAATGTACAGTATTTATATCTTCAAGTCATGTTCTATTGCAAAGCTGGGATCAATATTTTATCCAGGATGCAGGGACTGGCTCCGACAATGGGCCCTGATCAATAAATTAAAGATTGGTATGCTGCATGCATTGATGAATACCACCTGATCGCTATAAAAGTAAGAGGATAAATCAATACTTAATGAAAGGATGAGAGGCCACTTTGGGAAGTGTAGAAGAGAGTAGAGACTGTATGTCATTTTGCATCACCAGGCCATGATCAGTCAAACCGTGATAGAAACCAGTTGCATGTAAAACCCTGTATCTTGAGCAAATTAGATATTTAAAAGTCTTTATCTCTAATAGAGGTTCTGTGGTCTTGTGCATGGACCAAGAATCACAAGTTACAGTATTTAAATATACCTGCCATGACACTGATATTCTTTGGCAATACATTAATCTAAATTTGCCACTCTCCACCCAGGTGAAGTGAATGGATACCAGTAGGAAGTGATTCTGGGACTGGCAAACTGACTGCTTTGATATCAGCACCTTCATCTGGGCAGCTGGACTAATTGGGATAATAAACCAAAGCTCTTCGGAAGCGCATCTATTGTTAATATGTGATATGTGCTATACCAAAAACTACTCAGAATATCATCCTCATTATCATCATCTTCATTAATATTATTACTATTATCTCACATGTTCAGTTCATCTTCTATATGACAAAAGGAAATATTATTAAACAACTAACCTCTTTGAATGAAATATTTAAAAATTGGTTTGTGACTAAATTCCAATTGAAAGATAATTAGCTACAGTTACATTGCAGTTCTAACCTGAACTTTTATAGAAATCTAACTATGCATATCATTTCTAATCCAGCAATATAGAGTCTTACAGGGTAAAATTTCCCTAAATGGTCATTAAACATGAATTGTAAATTCAATATTACTTCCTCTAAAGGGTGGTTTGTGTTTCATACAATGCAGTCATATTACATGCATCATTATATGGTTGAATTACTTCAAGGTTTGCAGATCAAAATAGACTATACAGGTTCATGGTTTTGTTTGCTAAAAACAGTATTTATGGATACATAACATGTCAATTAGCCTATGATTTCTTCACAAATAAATCAAAAAGTACCTAATAATACTATAACTCTAAAATAATTGCTATGACGTTTATTTGAACAAACAGGTGAAGGCCAAAAAGTGCTACATTGCAAAACACCTTTCTTTGCACTTTAAAAATACATGATGATGACCTAATTAGTTTTCAGTATTTTAGTCTTTGCAATTTTGTAACAAAAATGTCATCTAAAATAGAGGAATATACTCTTTATACCTCTTTCTATCTACATTGTTCTTTGCAATTTTTAACAAAAAATGTCATCTAAAAAAGAGGAATATACTCTTTATATCTCTTTCTAACTACATTGTTCTTTGCAATTTTGTAACAAAAATGTCATCTAAGAAGAGGAATATACACTCTTTATATCTCTTTCAATCTACATCGTTCTAGTAATTTTAACATACTATGTAGATGAAGGTCTGATATCATGGTTATGTACCTCTAAATGTAGATAATCCTAAGCCTAAAATATTAAGCCACCTCTCATGCACACACCTTGATCTAGGTGACCGCGCCTTCTTTTCAATTGCATCCAAACTCTGGAATAATCTCCCTCCTAATGTCCATGAAGCCCTTTCCTTGATTCATTAAAGGGTAGATTGAAGCCACATTGTTATATCAAATACATCATTGGTTGCTATGTAAACAAGACGGTACGCATGAACGGATGGATGAGATTGAACATACCTTTTTACATGTACATGCATGAGTGGATGTGGGATGCGCTATAATTAGATGCTAGCATACATGTTTATATTAATACCTGTGTCTCAAACACAGATGTTTCAGACTGTACACACATCTACTGTATGATATAAACCCACATCATTTTAAATTGGTTTTGGAGTTAAAAATAGGAAATTTCCTCAATCTCTAAAATTATTATTGGATGCTTGGAAAATCAAAATGTATCAAATTCATTTTCCATTCATTTTGAAGGTGGAGAAACAGCATTTTGAAAATCCTTTTCAATAATAATAATAATAATTTTGTTTACTAAGGGAAGCCTGATCAGCACTATACTGTTCTTCCTGATGGCCCTGCAGTTATTATCACCCCAGCAATTGCCAGGTACCCACTAACACCTGGGTGGAGAGGGACAAATGCAAATTGATGTCTTGCCAAAGGAGGATAGGTGCCGAGTTGTGATTCAAATCCGCAACACTATGGGATTGAGAGTCATGTGAATAGGGCACTTTACCACGACAACTCCTTTTCATTATTGCATGAGGAAATTCTTTTTTAATTATAAGATTAAATGATGCATGAAGTCATTTTCAAATACTTGTATTCACTCAAATTTAAAAATACACTGGATTTCAAGGAAGGATACTTAACGACAGAGTCACAAAACATCAGCCTCTGTCAAACTGCTATTGTTACCACAGACTGTCCTTTTATGTGGCATTATACTTGTTTAATGTTTGTTTTTCTCACTCCATTGTGAATACAAACGCGTGACAGTTTAATGTTTATTTAATAACACCACCGTGAGGGTTTATAGTATTGCCTTTTAGCCTTGTCACACAATGGTAACACATCAGAAGTGATTTTAAAGATGTATGACCAATTGAACCAGGAACCAAGAACAAGATTATTAGAAAGGCCAGTGAAAGAGAGTGAGAGAGTGAAAGAGAGTGAGTGAGAAAGAGAGAGAGAGAGACAGAGAGAAAGAGAAAGAGAACGAGAAAGAGAAAGAGAAAGAGAAAGAGAAAGAGAAAGAGAAAGAGAAAGAGAGAAAGAGAGGATGAGAAAACAATTCATAGTGACTAATTTTCTGAAACAAATATTGCTATTAAAAATTGGTTTATTAATGAAATAGAATGCAAATGAAATTTACTATGGCAATAATTATAACACAAACATTTGTTCTTAAATCTCTAAACATATATGCTTTGTTTATTAACACAATGTATATTATTTGATATGATCTCTCTTTCTCTCTCTCTCTATCTCTCTCTCTCTCTCTCTGTGTATTTCTCCACCCCTCCTTCACTCCCTCCCTTTATCACTCCCACCCCCTCTCTGTCTGCCTATATCTGATACAGCTTTATGTATGTCTGATCTCTTCCCAATTACAGCATGTCATTAACAAGTCTGCCTCCAAACTCATGACTATAGACAGACAAATGCACATTAATGAATAATGATTCTTTGAACTAATTTTATATTATTCTTGCTTTTGTGTGAATAAATTGATTCAGACTAACGAAATTGATTTGGACATATGTATTTTCCGTATATCAAGCCTAGATGTACCACTCCCTCTGGAATAATAATATTGATCCGTTTAAGTAAACATTGACCAAGTCTTATTGATGTAGCCATCAGCAAGACAAAACACCAATTATCAAATGCAAATAACCCCCATTCACACAAAGAAACCTATATGTTTCCTATGAAATCTGTAGTTAAATTTTAAGTTTAGTTTAGATATTGCTTCAAACAAGAACTCAATGATGAATCTGGGTTGACTTGTCACATGAAGGTCATATAATGAAAGGTCAAATACCAAAGGGAAGGTTTGGGCCTCATTCTAAACAAAAACTCATAATCAAAGTCAACTCATGTGAACATAGTATAGTTAAGAAATGCAAACAAATTCTAGCATTTAAAAAAAAAAACAATAAGGAGCAAATTTGTAAAAATCCCTTTAGGGAACAGAACAAGATGAAGTATATTATATATTTCCAATCATATTTATTCAAATTTTCATAATGAAATCACATGACACTTCCAATTCAACGCAGGACTAATTTCTTAGCTTGCTCTTGAAGGCTTCATTATCTATTATCATAACCTCTAGTCTAGTTTCATCTGAATACATTCAGAAAACGTTTCAATTTCAACCTGAATACAGACTTTGCTAAAATCTTATTGTTGTGTCAGTAGCAGCTATATTGTTTCAAAGAGCTGCATCTGATTAAAGATTAGTCTATATAGCTCATACACTTCAGACTCTGGTGAAATATTGCTTAGTTTTTTCAACAGGAAATTGGACTAGGGCTCATGCTGTACGACCGCACTGTCTGCTTAAGATGTGGAGTTATTCATTCATGTACATGAATTATTTCTTGTGTAGGGGTTCTAGCCTTCTAGGGTGTTTTGGATAATTTACTAATGGAAGAGCTGCATAGCACAAACCAAGGTCCCACAACATCAACGTATTTGCCTATGTGGGAAACTAGCCAGGTCTACAAGAATTTGCTCAACATGTTCTATAGATGGGGTCCGAATACATGGGCCATAATTATTGATTTGCTCAAATATCTGAGTACTTATTTTGTTTCTTTTGGACACCTGACGCTGACAAAATAGAACAAGACTTTCAAAGGTATTCGTTTTCTATTTTTTGTCAAATCATCACAGTTAGATATATCTTAACTTATGCCCACAGGTTTTAATAAAATGTATATCTATTGAACTGTTTGTATTTATGTTATAATTATGTACATATTTGTGTGTGACCTTTAACAGAAATAAATTAAAGAATTGAACTGAATTGAATTGAAATGGTAATTTGTAATTTGTATGCTCCAAATGGAAGAGTGTATGCCTTTCAGGAAAGTTTGGTTGCCTTAATTGGACGAGTAGAGAAATGGATTTCTAAGCCCTGCTTTTAGACTAATTCCCACACTAGAGAGAAAAATGTTTCTCAAAATCCCCTGCAGGAAATTAAAATTAAATGATTAGTATGCGCATCTCTGACCTGGATACACAGACCATTAAGTTTATTAGTTATTAGTCTAGTGTGTGAACGGCTTCATCCATCATGTAAAGTAGTGTCTATTTCACTACAAAGTTTTGTGATAAGGATGTGGTGTAGTGCCTAATGTGTGAACACATCCACATACATGAACCATGGTCACACCTCCACAAAGTTCCAAACCAACAAACTCTACACCATTTGGGGTAATCATCTACTTAGTCTAATGTCTGCGCCATGTTATTACAATTATAAATGAATTTTATTACAATAATCAATGAATAATTGTTTCTTATTTACAAAGGGTAAAAACATCAGTACTCATCTGCGATTATCATTATCCCAGCTACTGCCAGGTACCTATATTTACACCCAGGTGGAGAGTGGCAATTGTGGATTAATGTTTGGCCAAAGGAATTTAATGCCGGGCTATAGGATTTGAACCCTCAACCCTTGCAACGAGAGTCAAGGAAATGTACCATCATGACACCTTCTTCTCGTGGTGTGACCAGGGAATTAATGAGTGACCACTTAACTGACCTTGCGGACAATCAGTTGACCTTTTGCTGCTTTAACATTCCCCCTCATTGGCAATATTGATTAGATGCTTCACATTCCATTAGAATCACTTCAGAGTTAATGTAATCTTAATGTGCATGGCTCCTAAGTAACGAGGTCCCAGTCATTTTATAATCAATCCCGTGTCTGCATGATATAAATGTTGATTGGTAAAAAAAAATATTTCAGCATGGCTTTGACTTAACCTTTATTTTAGCAGCACTCGCAGACAGGCTGCCATATTCAACTTTTGTTAGCCAATCGCAATGCTAATATCTAACCCGTTACCACTCATTTATCACCAATGTGACTGTAATCATTGTTTTTTTCATTGTTTTCTTCTAAAAACTAGCCTCTGGCATTATATTACAGATGACCAACTACATTCCCTTTGGCCACTGACCAGAGTGAATAATCAATAAAACTCATTAATCTCATCTTAAACCAATCGCAATGGTAATATCTGACCTTATATCAATCCTTTATCACCAATTGGACTGTAATCATTGTTTTTACTTCTTCTGAGAAATAGCCTCTGGCATTATATTACAGATGACCAACTATACATTCACTTTGGCCACTGACCAGCATGAATAATCAATGAATAATCAATAAATGACCACAACTATGTGAGGCCAGCATAAACGATTGAATGCACTTATGAACTTTCTGGTCAGTAAAAACAGGGAGTGTTTTCCAGCGACATGGGCAAGGCAACTTGGAACAAAATCAATAGCTTTGATTTTTGATCTTCCAGGTATGCAAATGAATTATTTGGTCATCTATACCCATCTCATTATATAACAATGGAATTTTATTTTCAGTGGTCCCTTTTTACACTGGATCTCAATATCAATTTGCATATGATGTACAGTGAGACATGCATGCAAAGGACACCCCTATGAATAGTGGCCTTAAGGAAAGTTTAAGTAAATGTACATGTCAATACATATGTCATTACATATACATGTACCAATAAACCTGAAGAGTACATATAACTTGACTTCCTAAAAATTGTCTCTCAGCAGACAAAATACTTCATTGGCTATGTACATATATTGTCAATGGCAGTAAAGCTACAGTCCCATATACGTCCCGGACCGTCCCGGACCATCCTGGACCCCATCCGGGGTGATCCGGGATTCGGTCCGTGTTGACACCGTGTTGGCACCGGGGTGGTCCTGGATGGTCCTGGATGGTCCTGGGCGGTCCGGGAGTCGACCCCGGATGTTTTTGACGGTCAAAAACTGCCGGGGTGGTCCGGGACGGTCCGGGACAATAGTTTGATCCGGGGTGATCCGTGTAGCCACCGTGCTGGGTCCGGGGTCATCCGTAGTGGCGCCGGGGCGGTCCGTGTTGATCCGTGGCAGTCCGGGAGTGAGTTATTGACCGCCAAGGACCATCCAGGACCATCCAGGACCATCCAGGACCATCCAGGACCACCCCGGTGCCAACACGGTGTCAACACGGACCGAATCCCGGATCACCCCGGATGGGGTCCGGGATGGTCCGGGACGGTCCGGGACATATATGGGACTGTAGCTTAAAAGCATCACACTTTTTTTGAACAAAACATCCCGGACCATCCCGGATCACCCCAGACCATGGTCCGGGATGGTCCGGAGTGGTCCGTGCTCGTCCGTGCTGGTCCGGCTTTATATGGGACTGGGGCTTAATGGCCTTCTTGTGTTTTGAATATGGCCTCCATCACCTGCCAAGCTTCTTGGAAATTGCTTTTACAAACAATATGGCACCTTAGTAACAAATAATGGCATTTCTCTAAATTATGAAAATATTGAGAGAGAAAAACACTTCTTATGTTCATAGCTGTTGAATAGGAATTGGTTCCATCACTTAGCGAGTTTCTTGGTAATTGCTTTTTGAAACAATACAGTTTTTCTCAACCTGTTGAATATCAATATTGAAATTTTATTTTCAAATTGTGTATGGAATGGGTTCCATCATCCGTGGGGCTTCTTGGAAATTGCTTTTACAAACAATATGGCACCGTTCTAGCATATACTGCCAGAAATTTTTCTAAATTGTAAAATTATTGAGAGAAGAAACCACTCCCTTTTTTCATAACCTGTTGAACAAGAATACAATTCATTTCACTTGGCTTCAGCTTGCCTTATATGTACATGAATCAAACATTTTTTGGCCTCGTTAGATTATTATCTGACGGTGATATCTCGTCATGGTTTTCTTAATTGTGTCTGACCTTAGTTCCACCTGTTGCCATAGCAACCCATGCGTTGCTATTACATGAAGGTACATAATAATGCTCTGGCTGCAGAAGTGTTTTCAACATCATTATTACAAGACTTGTTATCATCCTCCCATCCCTTGTGTACAGTGTTCATGAGCGTACAATTTTCTGACAGTCACACAAGTAGAACATAATGTGTGCAGTGTCCATGTTACTCGTGGCTCTGCTTGAAAGACAGCCCACTTGTTGATTCAGACTGGGTATTGCAATTTATGAAACATCTTTCACAATTCAGCTTTAAAAATTGAACATATTCTAGTTGCTGTGTGACTTCATAAATAAGTGATCAATAAAAGGTCCAGCTACAAAATGTCATGTGTAGTTTGTGCTCTAGGTTTCTTTTTTTTAAATTTTTTTTTAACTAAAATGTTTATATTTCATTTTGAGCAGATAAATCGCAGAGGTTCATGGTCATCACAAAGAATCTGATGTGATTGTGAGATGTTAAAGATTCATAATGAAAGAAAGGCGGTAAGAACGAGAAAACAGGTGTGAGAGGGACCAGGATGGAAACAAGGAAATGGAGGGAAGTGGGAGGGGAAACAGAAAGAGGGGGAATAGAGAGAGAGAGATAGATAGAGAGATAGAGATAGAGAGAGAGAGAGAACAAGGAGAGAAACTTCCAAAAAGGAAGAGAGAGAAAAAAGAGAGGGAGGGGATAGGAGAGAGAGAGAGAGAGAGAGAGAGAGATTTGGTAATTATATGGGTAGAAATGTTGGACATTTTTTTGATGGCAGGATGTACCCCCCCCCCCCCCCACCCCCATGTTTAAAAGGTTCTACATTAAAAGATACAGATGTTGATAGGCAAAGGATGATACTAGGTGAATTATCCAAAGCCCTCAAAGTCAGAGAGAAAGTGAGAGAGAAAGAGAGTGAGAGAGAGAAAAAGGAGAGAGAGAGAGAGAGAGAGAGAAAGAGAGAGAGAAAGAGAGTGAGAGAGAGAAAGGAGAGAGAGAGAGGGAGAGAGAAGAGAGAAAAAGAGTGTTATATATGATGATAAATACAAGCAGATATATTGTTTATCTGCATTTGGGCGATAATTCAATGGTAAGAATGTATTGATTAAATTGAGTGCGCTGGTGTGATCCGTGTGAGGTGTGTTAAAAATCATTACATGTTTACTCCCTCCAACTTGTAGTACCTACTGTATTATATGATTCATGCACAAGCATATGCACGGATTGCATTCAAATCTGAACTACATCCAGAAATCTGCTTTGATTAGGCGAACTAATCCAATTTATATTTTCGCATCCTGAAACCACTATGACATAATTTGTTGTTATATTCATAAATATCCGATAATGTCAAATTCTATAAATATCACTGGAATGGGCTATGTTGAATACTAGAGATAAATATCTACCTTTACGGAATATTTTATTGCTAGAGATATATGAAAATGAAGACAACTATGAACTTCCATGACCACTATGCTGTGTTCATTTGAAATATTTAGTCTTCTGTATTCACAGTTTATTATCTCACTACTTCTTCTTAGCTCACCCTTTCATACTTCCTTTCTTTTGCTTTATTTTTCTTTCTCACTTGTGACAATTCGTGCCATGACCAATTTTTAGATAAATAGGTATCTTCCTCTTTCCTATACATCTCTCTTCCTCTTTCTCTCCAACAAACACACATCTCTCTCTCTCTCTCTCTCTCTTATCTTTCTCTCTCTCTATCTCTTTATCTCTCTCTCTCTCTCTCTCTCTTATCTTTCTCTCTATCTATCTCTCTTATCTTTCTCTCTATCTATCTCTTTATCTCTCTCTCTCTCTCTCTTATCTTTCTCTCTATCTATCTCTGTATCTCTCTCTCTCTCTCTCCCTCTCTTATCTTTCTCTCTATCTATCTCTTTATCTCTCTCTCTCTCTCTCTTATCTTTCTCTCTATCTATCTCTGTATCTCTCTCTCTCTCTCTCTCTCTCTCTCTCCCTCTTATCTTTCTCTCTATCTATCTCTTTATCTCTCTCTCTCTCTCTCTTATCTTTCTCTCTATCTATCTCTTTAACTCTCTCTCTCTCTCTCTCTCTCTCTCTCTTCCTTCCTGATCAATGCAATGATTAATTGATCATCAATATCTCTCTCTCTCCTCTCCTACTTTTTGTTCTCTTTATGAACACTCATGCGATAAATACATCCATCTCTTCCTGATCTCCTTCCTCAACTTGTACATTATTTCTCTCTCTCTATCTTTCTCTCATCAATCACATGATCCACCAATCATGCAATCAACACTGCCCCCCCCCCTCTCTCTCCCCCTCTCTCTCTCTCTCTTTTATCTCCCTCCTCCAGTAACTGTCCAAAAACGTTCTTTATCTCTATCTCAAAACGCAGAGGATGTGCATTTGGATCAGAATCCCTCACATTATATTTGAAAGGAAGCTATTGAACAGAATCAATATCTTTTGTATAGTCAATATTCATAGACAATCTCAAAAACTTTCAAGTAATCAACTTGTAGGCAATTTCAATAGCCCATTGTATTTCCCAGGTATTTCCTTTAAAAAAAAAATCATGTTTGTATTTAATGTGTCATTTCATAATTGTTCCCACATTTCAAAATACAACACACAAGGCTTTTAAAACGCCCGAGGCTAATTTTTCAAAAGTCTTTGCTATTGTGATATTAATCTACCACCCTGCTAATCATGTAGGAAAATTAGGAAAATTAGTAAACAAAATGACTAAAGATTGCTTACCTTGTGTTGGAGTTGGTCCTATAAAAGTTAGCACTGCCAGCAGCACTAAAACATGCAATTTAAGTCCCTGTAATCTCTGATGGGTTGCCATTTTGGTAAACAGAGTTCTCGTAAAGCGACAGTTCGCTGGGCTTAGACCAACCTCGGTCCTCCTCCTAAATGGATCTGGTCTTTCGTTGGGAGGTGCTGAGAAACGTCCTCCATGGCATTGGGAACACACACAGCTGCACAGGAGATTTTCACGCCTAGTCATTGTTACGTGTCCACGTTTCTCACAATCGCGTCGGTTGTTTTTCCCTCCAATTCTCTTTAAACTAGCATTGTAAAATCTGTGAGATGAAAAGAGATAAACAAATGAACAAAAGAAATTGTTATGACAGTTGAACTGAACTTCTTTCATCAATAGTTGAGATAAGCCCAAAGATGTTTGGACAGATGTGAAGATTTATCAAAAGGACTTTTTCACCGATTGGTCATATATGTTACGAAAATGTAAAGTGAAAATAACTGGAGCATAAATTTCTTCTGGTTTTGATGCCTTCTGTTCCTTTGCATTTGCCTTTTTGGGGGTTTTGGTCTTTTTTCTTATTTTTGTATTCATATTTTGTTTTTACAAGGTAATACTAACATTTATTTGGTCATGTACCATGAAAGGATGAGCTTATCAAATAATCTGAATCAACAGTGTGCATGCCTGAATTAAACTTCCAACTCCAAGGCAGGAACTATTAGAAGGGAAGATGAATGCATCCCGATAGTTTCTTTCACGATGTAATTATATGACTAATGCTTCCTTGTATAGCAGGTCCTCAGCGGCTCTGAATGGGACTACTCTGCTTTTTCAAAGAAAACATGGATAATGATAATAATAATACATTCATAGAGCACAGAAACTATCCAATATTAAGTATATATTCTACTGCGCTACAAGAGCTCCTGGTATGCTTAGATTTACAGTTAATAAAAAGATGTGATATCAGTTTTTATTTAACTTAGATGGTGATTTCCTGACTTCCAAAAAGGATGAATGAAGGAAAGAACAAATGAATAAATAAATGTCATCTTTATCAAATGACAAGCCTCATATAATTCAGATTTTCTCATTCTCTAACTTGAGAACTAAGCTTGTTATCATTCAATCCTGTCACAGCTGTTTTGTTGGAAATTGAATGAATATTGAGAAAACTTCACAACTAATTGGGAATAGTAATAAATTGATTGAACTGATTATAAGAGAACAACACATTTTCATTGACTAAATAATACATTTAGATGATGTACAAGAAGATTTTTTTTCAGGGGTACGTGCCCTGACTAATTCCCACTATTGTGTTTGTCTGATTTCCTTTCCTCTAAATTACTATAATCTTTTACAGTTCAGGGATGTGTGCCCCCATTGTGTTAAGTATATGATGTTTCCAATTGTCAATTGTAATTTATACACTTTTGCAAAATAAAAGCAAGTGCACTTTTTTATTACATCGTTGTTACCATGCCGACCAACATCACTCTTCTGTTGTTCACTCTTGATCTAGCCTAGCAAGATAGAATGATTTAAAATTCTGGTCGATATATTCCGGCGAATGCAAGAATGATTGCACTGCATCATTCTCCTCCCCTGATATATCCAATTATATTGAGTCTTTCAATTAGATTGTATATCCTTCTCTTTTAATAAAGTATAACCTTGAATTTGATTGAATTCTATACCACTATCAAAATTAACTCTAAAAGCAGGGCTAGACACTAACAGGCATGCAGGACACATGGGCACCTAAAATAAAGATTCTGACCCAGAAATGTCATAATTTTGACATACCGTAGGGCTCATGCTCACAGACTCTAAAAGGGAAAATCCAGAGCCCCCTTTAAAGCCATGCTACCGGTATCATGCACTCATGCAGTATTCTTTCAAAATGTTCTCTTTTTCCCACAATCAATCAACTTGACAAAAATATTGGGGAAGATAGATGCATTGATTGGTCTTATGGAATTATTAGTGTGTAGATGAATTGTGAATGGAAATTGTAAAGGCGTGTTCACTGATCACACAACATAACTCTCTTTTAAATTTAACTACAAGGAAACAAGGTTGCACTGGTAATAAAATACATGATAAAAAGTATTCCCTTTTCGTTATTTTATTGGGTACTGATTTGCAGACACAACACTTGCAAAGTGTAGTCATGCAAGCAAATAAATGATTCAGAATGAGAATCACATTAATGAGGATCGTGGATATTGCACGAAGTTTAAATGGTCATGTATGAGATGGACATGAATAAATCAAATGCGATGAATAAATAGAGCTTACGACAATGGTAGAAATGACGTCGAAAGTCCATGAAGATGATGACGGATGAAACGAAGAAAGGGGCTCACGCGATGATTGTGCGGAGGCTTGATGATGGAAACGCGACTTCGTTGACGTGGCTGAAGAGCCGAGAAGAACGCGATGTCGATGCCGACGCTCATGATGATGATGAATGTAGCGCTCGGGCGAGAAGAAAAGAGAAGAGATGTGGCGCTCGACGACGAGGCAGTGAGTCGCTCGATGTCGGAGGCCCAGGTTGAAATGCAGACATCAAAGCCGGTATAGTGGTGATCGTGAAGAGCAGTGAGTCGCTCGATGCTGGATCGATGAGCCGGACTTTGAAGTGAAATCATCAGAGTTGCAGTGAGATGGACTCGTTGATGAAAGTTCAGACGAGCTACAGTGAATCGAGCTCGGGTGTGAAGAGAGCTACCGGAACGAAGCAGCTAGCAGCTCCCAGCGGAGAATCAGGAGCCATGTCGGTTCCTGATTTAAGCGTTCCACTGCAAGACTGCCCGTCCTTTGAAGACGGCAGGATAAAGAGATGATGTGCCATACAAGAGGTGATAGGCACGGAAGAGAATTCTCCAATTGAAATGCAGGAGGTTAGAATTGTAGAAGGATTTGCTCCTTGTGTATGCATTGAGCAAATTGTGATGGTAGAGGTGACATTCTCATATTGACGTGTTACTTCATCGAAGAACTATGAGAAGTGTAGTGGTGAAGAAAGTTGGAGAGTATGAAGTTGTTTTCATCCTTCTTGGGAGGCAGGATAAAACAAAAAGGGTTCTATACCAATTTCTGGGAAGGGAGAATGAGTCACTGGTGATTACCAGGTACAGGGACATTGAAGCCATTATGCTGACACTTGTTGATAAATATATAGGGGTGGCAGTGCCTGGCATAAGTCAGAGGGCAATGTCCTCCCAAATTGGGTTTGTAAAGTAACAAATGAAATTGAGAAATGAAGAAAGATGAAATGAGGAAAATACTACAGTCTCATGCAAACACAACAGCAATTTGCACTGAACAATTGGTAGCAGTTACAAAACATGTAAAAGATTTCTGTATATCAGTAGTAAAGATAAAGACAAAGAAATCAAAGAAAATAGCTTCCAATAGGATCAGACAAAGAGGTAATCGATGTGCCTTGTTCAAAAGCCAAGGTCACCCCAAGGGCTTACAAAATGTTTTGTTCCTTTTGTTGTTGTTCACAGGACTATAACACTGTTGGGGAGGCATTATAGACCCCCCCCCCCCCCCCCCCCTGTGGTTCAGACTTTAACAATTCATCACATAGCTATGCATGGATTGATTTGTCCTGATTTATGTTTCTTAATAATGTGAATTATATGCTTACATCTACAAAGGCTCTATAAAACCAGTCAACCTCTCATTCTTGAGTTATGAAGAAAAAAAACACCCAAAAATATCAAATTTACAAGGGGTATGAATAATTCATAGACTGTATGTATTGTGTACTATACATTATTGAGATGATCTATAGTATACTAATATTCACAAATATCTCAATGTGGATTAATCAATTCTGTATCTCCTAGAATCCATAAAATGTACTTCCTTAAAGAGTAATGGACTGGCAGCCATTTAACTCCAGCAATTCCCAAGACTTTGTACATAGGCCTAAGCATGCCTAGAACTGCAGATCAATTGATATCCTTCCTGAGATGACAATTTGTATGTTCGGAGCCAAAAAGACGTTACCTCCTACCACTTTATAGATTTAGCACCCTTCTGGCTCCAAACAGACAAATTATGATTTTAAAGAACTTTCAAAGTTAGCAGTAGTACAATATCAAGAGGCAAAGTGATGGAATAAATGTACGTTTCTCAACAAATGCATTTACAAGAAATTACTGCAAAGTGATGTAAAAATCACCAACTCTGCTGATGAGAGCCAGAAGGGCACTAAACCAGTATTCAAGTGTATTAGTTAACGCCTTTATGGCATAAATCAATCATTTTTCAGAAGGCTATATCTACAGGGGCAAGGATTAGGCGGTAGCAAAATATTAAAATACATCAACGGTCATATTCAACATCTGTTTTCAAAGTATCAATACAATCCTGATAATCAATACCAGTGTGGGAGGTCTATTACTCACAATGGGTGGGGCGTATTTCGATGGAATTATGACGGTTTGCTGCACAGTTTCCTTGTTTGCGAGCCGTAGAAGGGAATACACCCAAATGTTGAATTCTTTAAATCTATGACTAATATCTTTAATGCTTTTGTGCCTGAAACACAATTACAATAATGAAGTAATATAGCTACAAAACACACCATGACCCTTAACCCTATCTAGCCTGGGCATTTTTGAAACTGCATAGCCTGGGGGGGGGGGGGGGGGAGGGGGGAGGGGGGCTTTTAAAGTCCTCCCCCCCCCCCCCCCCTTGGCTAGATAGGGTTAAAGTGTGAATTAAACTTTTCTCTCTTCTTTCCTTGAAATGATTGTGACAATATATTAGATAGATACAGTTTGTATAATCCCACAATTTTACTGATCAAGCTTAAGTGATAGATATGGTGAGTTCTGAGAACATATAAATTTTATCAAGAATACATCATATTATTTTTAATCATTTTATGAAAAGAGTTAAGAACGATTTATTCATAATAAACAAGAGTATGATCTTTTAAACTGTTGAATGATTTAACACAGTTGTGTGATTTAATTTTATCTGTTCATATATTAAAGGGATTGGATCGCCAGTTTCCATGTGCAGAAGGCCATAATTCGCTGACACCAGACTTGGTGGAAATACCATTAATGGGGGTACAAATTTGCACACAGCAAACCCATAGTCCAGTCAAGAATTACCCCCTAATCTCTCGGAGAGCTCGAGAGTCTTCGGGCAAATCAAAGCATTACATAAGGTCCAATGGTCATAAAACTCAAGGCTAACCCTGGTGATTGACAACACCTGTTATTGGGTAAACACCCGAACGGTGTCGAATTCCCCATGAGAGCCGACTACTCAGTGACTTTAATGTTTCATAATGATACAATGTACAATATTACTGACTGGATAGACTAAAACTTGACATACTCCCCTGTTCATTCCAAATATTCTTACTATAATTATTTTGCTATACAACATGGAAAAGATAAACAAGCCTAAGAATAGGGCAATACTGAAAACAGATAATTTACATTTCTGTACACATGTAGTCAGGTACAACAAAACCATGCCTATTGCAATGCGACATGACACATATTTATGCATTCAATCCTGTGTTTATTTCCATGTCTATTGTTAACAAGAATTTTCTCACCTTTTACAGAAACTAAAAATGCTTACACTTTAAATCAATATAAAGTGGGCGGTAATTACTGTATGTTAATTTCTGGGTAGGGCTATATACAGCACTGAAAGAATATGGGAAATTAATGCCTGACAAATTCAAAACACATTTTAACAAGGGGAAAATTTATTTATATCTCTTATTTGCAATGCTTCTAATAATCTTACAGCAAAATGTAATTTGGTGTTACTTAGATTTTTGTCTTTTCCACTTCTGGAAATGACTGAGTAGACATACAGTACACATACTGGTGTATAGAACCCGATATTATTGTATGTTACATTTACATGTATATACTGTATGCACAGTGTATATGAAGCTTTAGGATGACTATACTGGATATCAAAAGTCATAAGAGTGGAAACCTTGTAGATCTCGACAAAATCTCTTGGATCATATCGTCGTTGATTTTACGAACCGTCATAAACCACTTTTTTCTGTCAAATTTCCGAAATTCAGATTTTTATACATTTTGAAAGCCTGTCCTCCACTCTATCGACTGGCGAAATTTGAGACCATAATTCGGTTTATTTTAAGAATAAGAGCAAATTCAAATTTCACCGAAAACGTCCTATCGCCTCGAGTAGTTTTACGAAGTGACCTAAACCTTCGTGACTGTTCGTAAAATCACAGTTGGCGCGCTATGTTTTGTTACGATCCGTCCTATCCAGTGTAAACAAGACCACGGACTCATCGAACTTTACTTACAAGTGAAATCACACTATTTTCAGGAGCTGATCGCCGTGGTAAGCATTTCTCCTCAATGTTCTGTATGTTTTAACAACTATATAATATATTCAACCTAAGCTAAAATCCCGTGATAGGGATAAAATAGGTCCTTGCTTAAAACATATCGTCTGCTATTTATTATGGCTTTATGCAGTCCCATTCATATAAATTTCCGTAGGGTTGTATGTTGTTATATTATCATGTTTATGTAGAATCATTTCAGATCTAGCCTACTAGAGATATGATGACTGTAATTATAGCTGTATTTCGAACGTCAGTGTCATGCTAGAGTTAAATTGTCTTGAATAAATTAAGTTAACAAAGTAAAGATCGGACAAATATCTTTCATTTTGTTGTTACTGTCTGGTGCATGGTGTGGACGTCATTGTTTTTTGTTTTTGTAGATCTAGAATCTAAAAGTAAGACCTACTTTTTCTTTTGTTAATAGATCTATTATCAATGGCAATGGTAACAAGGTTGTCTCATACTAGACTCTAGTTCACAACTGAGTGAAAAGATTTAACAAGAGAAAGCGTAATAAAACGGTAATAGATGTACTGTATAGACTCTAGACCCTACCTGTTAATAGTAGCTCTAGACTAGATTCTAGACCTAGAATCTAGTCTACTAAATAAAGTTTTTTGTAGTCTAGACTAGTACTACTAGGATCTAGGCCTATATTCTAGTATATATCTAGACCTCTACATGAACTCCATACATGAAGCTATTGAGTTAGATTTGCATGTCTATACTAGTCTAGATCCTCAAATGTGTTGATGTGATGGCTACGGCCTAGATATGTACATTAAATCTGATATAGACCTCTAGATCTAGATCTATTTTTATATCTAGGAAAGCTTGCTCACCAAAATTATTTTTGGATAGATCTACATGAGTGTTAGAAAATAGGAAGCATTGTGAAGTTCATCTAGTAGAGGCAAGATTCCTACTTTTAGGCCCAAACTTACAAAGGAGGTTTAAATTTAATCTATAGTTTAAATCTTCATTTACATGACCCATGGTCTAAAATTAACGCAAAATAAGCGTGACACAGTCCAAGGTCTAATATTAGACCTGTGCTAGGCAAGGTACGCTTAAGTGGCACTAATTCGAAACCAAGGGTTATGTAAATGAGGGTTTAAACCATGGGTTAAAAATAAACCGCCTTTCTGTCTAACTCTTTACATTTTTTTGTTTTGTTTTTATTCTAGGAACAAATCCTTGCATGGATGAGATTGATGTGGTGGTCCAGTGGGACCGCGACAAGTCCAAAAACACAGTGGCCTTGAACGACCTGGTGCTGAGGAAGAATGCTTCCCTGAAAATTGGAGCTACTGTAAAGATGAAATGGAGAAAGGGGTGGTGGAAAGGGAGGGTGGAGCAAATTATCTCTAACCGTGAAGAGGAGCCGATGGACATTGAGGGGGAAGGCATGACCGAAGAAGATGATAGTGAGGAAGATGAAGAGGATGATGATGAAAATGTACCATTGGCATCATATGGTAAGTAAATCAAATTACAGACCATTTATATTTAGATGAACATGTGATAGCATTCTAAAATCCACATTAAGACTTGTCAGTCTATGATGGATGTTTATTTTTAATATAATAAAAAGGACTAGTGAACTCAGCCTGTACTTTACGGGGTTGTCAGTATTGTTGAGATGTACAGTATAGTAGTGATGTATTTACTGCCTTCAAATAGTTCAGCTTTATTTTTATTGGGGGGGGGGGGGGGCTGTACGCTCTCTTTAACAAGTTTTATATGCAATCGAACAGAATATGCTGCATCCCTCAACAAGTTAAAAATACAAATTTTGTTTTTGTTTACTATATATAATACAATAAACCTTTTTTCTTCTTCATTCAAGCCATATGGCCCAGATAAAGACTATTTGGAATGTTTGTTCACATTTGTTTTCATTTTCTTTAATATTACAGTGAAACGCATCTGCTCCATTCCACAAATCGAAGGTATGAACTGATTCTATGCATTTTTATATCTTTGTGTTTTCTTAATTCGTCAAGGAGATCACTATAACATTGAACTTATCTGGCAATTTAAATTGTGGGATAATTCAAGCTATGGCTTAAATTAATCCAAGGTCATGGCCGTGGATGCCCTTTTGATTGGCCTCAATGCCCCTCCCATTGTCCTTGGAGATTTTTTGTGCCCTTTCCAATTCTTCCTATTTGTGCTGTTATATAGGAATGTGCCCTACAGAAAAGTGGCCTTGCCCTAAAAATATTGATATTTAAGGCATTATATAACCTGTATAACAAATGTGAGTTAGGTACAGCAAGGAACATGGTTTAATTCAGTTTATAAAGTTTTCCTTGTATTAAGTTGTACATTGAAATAATATTTTCTATATATGATTTATACTACTATACCTCGTGGTCATTTCATTTACCAGGTTTGAAAGTAACCTCTTGAAAATTGGGGCAAAACTGTGTACTAGTTACTCATTATCTCTGCGTTTTAACATATTATTTGGCCTCAGAAATGGAAGTCTTCACAGAGTTAAGTGCAGGAGGTCAAGGCTATGCAGTCCAACAAGAACAGCCTCGTACTGTAGTCCAGAGTCACCTTGCAGAAGAGCTAATGGATACTGAGGTGGAAGAGATTACTGAAGAGGAAGATAGTGAGGATGATGATGAAAATGTACCATTGGCATCATATCGTAAGCAAACCAGACCATTTTATTAGATGAACATGTGATAGCATTCTAAAAAACACATTAAGCCTTGTCAGTCTATGATGGATGTTTATTTTAACATAATAAAGAGGACTAGTGAACTCAGCCTGTACTTTACAGGGGTGTCAATATTGTTGAGATGTATATAGTGATGTATTTACTTCCTCCAAAAGGTTAAGCTCTGTTTCTACAAATGGAATCTGTCCTTTAGAACTAACACCTGACAACACCATCTGTGAATAATATTAGAAATCAGCCAAAGTTGTTTTATGTAGCGGTCAGCTTTATAGCAGCATGTAATCTGAAAATGTAATAATCCATGTATATCAACATTTGCACTTTTCTTTATTGCCATTATTGTTCATTACTTTCCACACTTTGTGCTCATCTAAATCATGCACACAATTTTGTTCATTTCTGTTTTTCATAATATCAGGAAGGGTAACACTGATCGAAGGCGGAGAAGGCTGTGCCGTCCAGCCAGACCATCCCTTTACAGTAGTCCAGAGTCACCTGGAAAAGAACTCCCTCCTTGAAGAATGTCCCAGGCTCCCCCCAAAATCTGCAACAGTGCAGGAACAAGGTAATTAAAGTAATAGATTTATTGTTGTTAGAAGTTTGATAAAGCTATACATTTGTTCATTACTTTCCACACTTTGTGCTCATCTAAATCATGCACACAATTTTGTTCATTTCTGTTTTTCATCATATAAGGAAGGGTAACACTGATCGAAGGCGGAGAAGGCTGTGCCGTCCAGCCAGACCATCCCTTTACAGTAGTCCAGAGTCACCTGGAAAAGAACTCCCTCCTTGAAGAATGTCCCAGGCTCCCCCCAAAATCTGCAACAGTGCAGGAGCAAGGTAATTAAAGTAATAGATTTATTGTTGTTAGAAGTATAATAAAGCTATGCGTTTTTGTTCATTACTTTCCACACTTTGTGCTCATCTAAATCATGCACACAATTTTGTTCATTTCTATTTTTCATAATATCAGGAAGGGTAACACTGATCGAAGGCGGAGAAGGCTGTGCCGTCCAGCCAGACCATCCCTTTACAGTAGTCCAGAGTCACCTGGAAAAGAACTCCCTCCTTGAAGAATGTCCCAGGCTCCCCCCAAAATCTGCAACAGTGCAGGAACAAGGTAATTAAAGTAATAGATGTATTGTTGTTAGAAGTTTGATAAAGCTATGCGTTTTTGTTCATTACTTTCCACACTTTGTGCTCATCTAAATCATGCACACAATTGTGTTCATTTCTATTTTTCATAATATCAGGAAGGGTAACACTGATCGAAGGCGGAGAAGGCTGTGCCGTCCATCCAGACCATCCCTTTACAGTAGTCCAGAGTCACCTGGAAAAGAACTCCCTCCTTGAAGAATGTCCCAGGCTCCCCCCAAAATCTGCAACAGTGCAGGAACAAGGTAATTAAAGTAATAGATTTATTGTTGTTAGAAGTTTGATAAAGCTAAGCGTTTTTGTTCATTACTTTCCACACTTTGTGCTCATCTAAATCATGCACACAATTTTGTTCATTTCTATTTTTCATAATATCAGGAAGGGTAACACTGATCGAAGGCGGAGAAGGCTGTGCCGTCCATCCAGACCATCCCTTTACAGTAGTCCAGAGTCACCTGGAAAAGAACTCCCTCCTTGAAGAATGTCCCAGGCTCCTCCCAAAATCTGCAACAGTGCAGGAACAAGGTAATTAAAGTAATAGATTTATTGTTGTTAGAAGTTTGATAAAGCTATGCGTTTTTGTTCATTACTTTCCACACTTTGTGCTCATCTAAATCATGCACACAATTTTGTTCATTTCTATTTTTCATAATATCAGGAAGGGTAACACTGATCGAAGGCGGAGAAGGCTGTGCCGTCCAGCCAGACCATCCCTTTACAGTAGTCCAGAGTCACCTGGAAAAGAACTCCCTCCTTGAAGAATGTCCCAGGCTCCCCCCAAAATCTGCAACAGTGCAGGAACAAGGTAATTAAAGTAATAAATTTATTGTTGTTAGAAGTATAATAAAGCTATGCGTTTTTGTTCATTACTTTCCACACTTTGTGCTCATCTAAATCATGCACACAATTGTGTTCATTTCTGTTTTTCATAATATCACAATATACTTCATTTTTTTCTCACATTCCTCACTTAAAAGAAAAAAACTGAGAACTTCAAGCATTTAATTTTAACCAACATCAGGCTGTAAAGTGTGTCCTATTTTTTCTTTTTGAACCACAGTTTATCTAATATATAAAGTATTTCTGCATTCTATTTGACAAACAGATATTCATGATCCAGACCAGCCAAGTTGTGAAAGCCTCCTTTGTGAAGGTGAGGTGTTTGCTGCTTGTTTCAGATGCCAAGCTTTACTATGTTTTGAACATTTTGATAATAGTGAAGAATGTGATTGCCATGGTCTGAATACCCAAGATCCATATCTTGAGAATTTCCAAGTTGATGGTTATGATGAAATCCTCGTACAAGAACATGAGAAAAACTGCAATGAAAATGTGCATTTGTCAAAATCTGGATCTGTAAAATCAAAAAATAAGATTGTTAAGGAACTTCGAAACAAAGGTGAGCCCTACCTATCAGAAAAATCAAGAAAAACAATGGCAGGACGTAAAAATCTGCCATTCAAGAAATGTGATAGTTACATGTGCGAGCTAAAAAGACTTGAATGTAACATCATCACTCAAGAAGTCATGAAAAACGTACGAGAGGATTTCTATGGATTGGGTACTCTGACTGGGCAAAGGGAGTACATAGCTAGACACATCAGCACTACTCCTAACAAGAAAGGATTACGTAAGAACTTAACCTATTTCCTGCCAAGTCCTATTAACCCTGGGCATAGATTGCCAGTGTGCCAAAAGACTTTTCTTACTACACTCGGCATAAGTACTCGCCAAGTAAGAACGGTCTTGGCCAAAACCTGCAACAAGACAGGTACAATGGAAAAAGATAGGCGAGGGGGCAAACAAAATCTGGATCCCACACAAAAGGAAAAGATCATTACTCACTTACACAAATTCCCAAGAGTGCCATCTCACTATTGTCGTGCGAATTCAGAATTCACTTATGTTGCTCCAGACCTCACAAAGGCAATAATGTATCAATTATTTGTGAAGGAACATGGAAATTGTGCCTCACGAAGTACGTATGTAAAAGCAATGAAATCAATGAAAATCAAGATCCACAAACCAAAAAAAGACATGTGTGGATTGTGTTCAAATTACACCAATGCTCAGGGTCAGCTGAAGGAAGATCTAAAAGAGGTATACGATGCACATAGGGCAGAGGTAGAGAAGGTCAGGGGTTTGAAGGCACAGAGCAAAGAGAAAGCAATTTCATCTGACCAGTTTGCCAGTGCTGTATTTGACCTTCAACAAGTCATGTACTTGCCAAAGTCCAATAGAAGTGAAATATTCTATAAGAGATGACTTGCTTGTTACAATTTGACTGTATATGATTTTGAAAAAAGAGATGGACTTTGTTACTTGTCTAATGAAACAATAACTAAAAGAGGATCGAATGAAATTGCTTCCTACCTTCTAGACTACCTCAGAGAAGTTGACAAAAAAGGCGTAAAGGAAGTAGACTTCTACAGCGATGGATGTGCTGGTCAAAACAGAAATTCGGTCCTGCCAGCAATGGCTATGGCTTTCATGAAGGAATGTACAAATGTAGCAGCAATCACTTTTCATTACTTTGAGAAATGCCAAGGGCAAAGTGAGTGTGATTCAATCCATTCCCATATAGAGCAAAGGCTCTCAAAATCACATGAACTTATGCACCCTGTCCAACTTTCCTCCATCATCAGAGAAGCTAGATCAAACCCAGGTCCTTACAGGGTCAAGTGTGTCAGGACCCAAGACATCTTGTCCTGGCGATCATACTCCCAGCAGCTGGGTATTCTTAGAACGAGGACATCGGATGAGGGTGTTTCTGTAGACTGGACTATGTTCAAACAGGTTCAGCTCAAGAAGGAATGTCCCATGCAAATCTTTTTCAAGACTTCACATTTACAGGATCAGTATAACACACTCTCTATAGGCCAGGGTCGTCGTAGAAACCCTGCACAGTCTCTACAGCTTCCTGGTCAGCTTTATGAGAGTAGACCGAAGCTCTCTCAGGAGAAGTATGGTGACCTCGTCAGTCTGTGCAGGGGATCTACTCCAGTGATAATTCAACCAGAACTTGTTGAATACTACGAAAATCTTCCTCATTGAAGCACTGAATATACATATTAATTTTCCTATATTTGTATTTGTTATAAACAGATTCTCCAGTTACATTTTTCATCAGAAGGAAGGTGATCGAGGCATACTTCTGAAAGAAGCTAAGTAACTTTATTCACATACATGTGTATTAGGTTTTTTCTTTTTAACACGGGCAACAAACTGTGCTGTAGTAACAATTGCAATTATTTTTCCATGCAGATAATGGTCCAGCATCTCTTGTCTGCATTTAATTTAACTAGAATCACATAACTGTACCTGACTGATATGTGCAGTCAGTAATTCTTAGTGTACTATTTAGATTGCAATTGCTATCATGGTTTGCAACCGCATGAATGGCTTTTTGAAAGCTTCATTTGTGTAAATCTTACTGTGCCAGTTAACAATTCATTGTGTCATTTCTTAAAGGAATAATAAGATGCATTGCAATTAGGACCTGTACTGCTGTCACAGTGATGGTCATTGAATTTTGGACTGGTTGTATTACCAGTCACAGAATAGATCCAGAGTATGGCCCTTTTCCCTTTCAACTATAAGCAGGGAAGTATATTCCACTTTCAGTCTTTTGATATACTTAAAAAAAACGAATCTTTTATTGTTGATAACATATGAATTGATCAGCAGTAACTTTAGATAAATTGGAGACATTTTAACATTTACTTATTAACACAGCTACACCTAGACTTTTACAGGAAAGGTGCTGAATGTCACACTGTGGACTGTATGCTGAACTCGTTTTGATACATTCACATATCAAATCTTTAGAATGCACACTTTTGCTCTGATCTTGGTTACTAGTTGCAGCTATTCTACCAGGAATTTTAAGATGCATTGAGTAGAAACGAGAGGACCTAAAGCCGTCGATCCCCTGGTTGTTTACTTACTAACAAGCATTTATGCTTTCTTAGCAGTCAGGTAAATTAACAACCAGTAAAAAAAAAAGTTGTATCAATAATAAGCAGGACTTGTGCTGTCACAGTGATGGTCATTAAATTCTGGACTGGTTGTATTACCAGTCACAGAATAGATCCAGAGTACGGCACTTTTCCCCTTAAACTAATTACCTAGAATGCATACTTTTGTTGTTGAGTATGACCATTTATCTACTTTGGTCTTGGAAAACTGCCAAATTAGGGCCAACTGTTACTGTTTTCTAAAACTCATGTTTAGCAGGACTTGTGCTGTCACAGTGATGGTCATTGAATTCTGGACTGGTTGTATTACCAGTCACAGAATAGATCCAGAGTATGGCACTTTTCCTCCTAAATTGAGCAGGGACGTTTATTCCACAGTCATTACACGTCACACATTGTATGTGACACTGTAGATTGTACGCTAGACTTGTTTTCATGCAGTTACAGATCAAATTCCTAGAATGGCACTTTTGCTCTTGAGTAATACAATTTATCTATATTTTTAGAAAAAAAGCCATGATAATGATTACTTGTGTCTTTTCTTCCAGAAATTTCAAGATGCATCCAGAGCCGGTACAGCACCTCTCCTTAACAGAGTACAGCACCTCTCATTAAAGTAAGCAGGGAAGTTCATTCCGCTATCAATCTTTAGATATGCTTCGAAAAACCTTTTCTTTTATTTTTGAGAAATATTAATTGATGAGCAATACATTTTCATAAATTTGACAGGTTAGGTGGAGACATTATAATATTTAATTATTAACACTTAAACCAGGCTTTTATAGTAAAGGTGCTGAATGACACACTGTGGACTGTATGCTGAAATCGTTTTGATACAGTCACATATCAACTCTCTAGGATGCATACTTTTGTTCTTGAGTAAGAAAATTTATCTACTTTTGTCTTGGAAAACTGCCAGATTATGACCAGTTGTCATTGTTTTAACATATTCCATACTAATGTTTGGCAGCTAGGACCTGTGCTGTCACAGTGATGGTCATTGAATTTTGGACTGGTATTACCAGTCACAGAATAGATCCAGAGTACAGCACTTTTTCCCTTAAACTAAGCAGGGAAGTTTATTCGACAGTCATTACACGTCACACTTTGTGTTGTCTGCTGGACTTGTTTTCATACAGTCACATATCAGATCTCTAGAATGCATACTTTTGCTCTTGAGTAAGACCGTTTAACTTCTTTGGTCTAGGAAAACTGCCAGATTAGGGCCAACTGTTACTGTTTTCTAAAACTATTCCATATCGATGTTTAGCAGGACTTGTGCTGTCACAGTGATGGTCATTGAATTCTGGACTGGTTGTAATACTAGTCACAGAATAGATCCAGAGTACGGCACTTTTCCCCTTAAACTAATACCTAGAATGCATACTTTTGTTGTTGAGTATGACCATTTATCTACTTTGGTCTTGGAAAACTGCCAGATTAAGGCCAACTGTTACTGTTTTCTAAAACTATTGCATATCGATGTTTAGCAGGACTTGTGCTGTCACAGTGATGGTCATTGAATTCTAGAGTGGTTGTATTACCAGTCACAGAATAGATCCAGAGTACAGCACTTTATTCCTTAAACTAATACCTAGAATGCATACTTTTGTTGTTGAGTATGACCGTTTAACTTCTTTGGTCTAGGAAAACTGCCAGATTAGGGCCAACTGTTACTGTTTTCTAAAACTATTCCATATCGATGTTTAGCAGGACTTGTGCTGTCACAGTGATGGTCATTGAATTCTGGACTGGTTGTATTACCAGTCACAGAATAGATCCAGAGTACGGCACTTTTCCCCTTAAACTAATACCTAGAATGCATACTTTTGTTGTTGAGTATGACCGTTTATCTTCTTTGGTCTCGGAAAACTGCCAGATTAAGGCCAACTGTTACTTTTTTCTAAAACTATTGCATATCGATGTTTAGCAGGACTTGTGCTGTCACAGTGATGGTCATTGAATTCTGGACTGGTTGTATTACCAGTCACAGAATAGATCCAGAGTACGGCACTTTTCCCCTTACTCTAATACCTAGAATGCATACTTTTGTTGTTGAGTATGACCATTTATCTACTTTGGTCTTGGAAAACTGCCAGATTAAGGCCAACTGTTACTCTTTTCTAAAATTATTCCATATCGATGTTTAGCAGGACTTGTGCTGTTACAGTGATGGTCATTGAATTCTGGACTGGTTGTATTACCAGTCACAGAATAGATTCAAAGTACGGCACTTTTCCCCTTAAACTAATTACCTAGAATGCATACTTTTGTTGTTGAGTATGACCATTTATCTACTTTGGTCTTGGAAAACTGCCAGATTAAGGCCAACTGTTACTGTTTTCTAAAACTATTGCATATCGATGTTTAGCAGGACTTGTGCTGTCACAGTGATGGTCATTGAATTCTGGACTGGTTGTATTACCAGTCACAGAATAGATCCAGAGTACGGCACTTTTCCCCTTAAACTAATACCTAGAATGCATACTTTTGTTGTTGAGTATGACCGTTTATCTTCTTTGGTCTCGGAAAACTGCCAGATTAAGGCCAACTGTTACTTTTTTCTAAAACTATTGCATATCGATGTTTAGCAGGACTTGTGCTGTCACAGTGATGGTCATTGAATTCTGGACTGGTTGTATTACCAGTCACAGAATAGATCCAGAGTACGGCACTTTTCCCCTTACTCTAATACCTAGAATGCATACTTTTGTTGTTGAGTATGACCATTTATCTACTTTGGTCTTGGAAAACTGCCAGATTAAGGCCAACTGTTACTCTTTTCTAAAATTATTCCATATCGATGTTTAGCAGGACTTGTGCTGTTACAGTGATGGTCATTGAATTCTGGACTGGTTGTATTACCAGTCACAGAATAGATTCAAAGTACGGCACTTTTCCCCTTAAACTAATTACCTAGAATGCATACTTTTGTTGTTGAGTATGACCATTTATCTACTTTGGTCTTGGAAAACTGCCAGATTAAGGCCAACTGTTACTGTTTTCTAAAACTATTGCATATCGATGTTTAGCAGGACTTGTGCTGTCACAGTGATGGTCATTGAATTCTGGACTGGTTGTATTACCAGTCACAGAATAGATCCAGAGTACGGCACCTTTCGCCTTAAACTAATTACTAGAATGCATACTTTTGTTCTTGAGTAAGACAATGTATCTACTTTGGTTAGTGAAAACATGCCAGATAACCAATTTGTTATTACTTTTCTTTATAACAATAAAATATAACAGTGATTGTGTCGCTGTGGGGATGGCGATCCTTGAAATGAAATTGAAGTTGTATATATGAATTGATCATTCCTATTGCAGTCATTAATTAGTACCTAAACATTTATAGTGGAGATGGAGGTAATTGATGTTTTGACTAATTCTAACGCATTCACAATTAAAATAGATAGCAGGTCTTTTCAGGAGAGAATTGATATGATGAATTGAATTATAAATTGTGTACATTTATTTTAGTTAAGTTGTTACCATCTTCTATAAAGTTTAACAAACAAAATAACTGAAGAGAAAATCTAACAGCATTCTATACATGAAAGGTACACTATTGGTTGTATACATGTTTTATATGACTGGGATGTAAGAAGATTTTAAATTATTTTTCTGAAAGTTGTATGAGGTACTTCATTTTCCAAATAAATGCTTTATTTTTTATTCTGGATTATTATCAATAATTGTATATCTACAAAATTAGATGTTGGCTTATGTCTTGAAATCAAAGAAAATCTATGTTCTGTAAATGACATTGAATGAAGGCCCTTGCATTTATCAGTGATACTTGATGTTAATTGAGAATATAAGGGAAATTAAATTTGACAGTGCTTTCTTAAAAAAAGATAGAAAGAAAGTTGTATGATACGGACACAGCAACACAGGGGGTAAGCAGGGCAGAGGTCTCCTTGATATACCTTGTATCTGAGATTTGAAAATAATATTCCTCACCTCCTGGCAGAGCTAGGGGTAACCTAGTCTCTTTTTCTTTTTCCTTTCTTCCATTCTCGTATAACAAAGTGACTGTTTTTCCCTCCCTAACAAAATACCCTGGTGCCACTCCTAGTATGACTTATTGAATGTTCAATCTTAATCACTTATTCTCTTATATTCACAACTGACATTTCTATATGCAATTTGTTTAAACTGAAAGTTTATTCTTTTTTTCAGTATTCATGGATAAATTGTATAGTACAAGGCCGTTAAGTGAATTAATATATATATATATTGAAACTGCAAAAAAATTATAATTTAACTTATGAATTCAGAACTGTAAATAAATTAAGCATTTTATCAAAACTGAAATGTATGTTTTGTTCACTTTGAAGTTAATGAGCAAAGGTATGCCAGAAGAGGTTTGAGAGTAAATCAAATGAAATGAAATGAGAGTGCAATGAGTGTCATGGTTTGAGTCAGATTTTGGGGGTATGAGGGGGGGGGGGGGGGGGGAGAGAATGAAAGAACAGAAATTGACCATTAAGGTATGATGTCATTGGAACACAATCATGAGGGGGCTGTCGAGGATGACTTGTGAGAGTGTAGCATTTATAAATATATATGTTCAAATATGTTAATGAATATCTTTAAAAAACAAAACAATTATGAAATTATATGAACTTTCGCCAAATCTTGTAATTTGTCATATGCATGCAGTTTGATAGTTGGAGCTGCAGCATTTATTCTTTGGAATTTTTTAACAATTAGATAGATATGACGAGTATTTCTTTAAGTGATAAATCAAGTTTTAACCAAATGGAAATATTTAAGATTAAATATGTAGAAAATATAAATAAAATAGTTTGATAGACGAAAAGTAAGGGGTAGGAAGAACAAAATAGAAAATATGAAGTCTAGTATTTCGGGAAATGTCATATAAAGATTGCTTAAAATAAGCATTTATTCGCATGTGAAAAATTACCTGGAGAGGCTTAATATTTCATAAAATACTCTCTCGAGCATTTTTTTGGGGTAATTATAATTAAACTCATTATTATTAGGAGTATAGTAAATATTATTATTCGTGCATTAATTACCAAAAACTAAGTGACTTTACGAAGCGTCCTTAACCATACGCGTAGTATGCGCTTGTGTTGCACGCATACGTTTCGTGACTTTACGAAGCGTCCTAAACCTAAGTTGCAACACCATCAAATCACGCGCATTCAATTTATGATTTTACGAAGTGACCTAAATGCTTATTGCGAGAAAATCAGCAGTTGCTGAAATGCCGCGATATGTTTTTCTACAATTATCATATTATTAAATTGAATTCATGCAAAAAATGGTGCAATATTACAAAACTAGAGAAGTTATGCTTTACATTGATATCAAACAAAACGGAAGGTTTCTGTAAACATCTGAGTAACGAGCGTCGGCAAAATGCTCTAACTTTTGAAGCGATTTTCTCCACAGTTTAGTTTTGCCTTTAAAAGGGGTTTATGACGGTTCGTAAAACCGCCGACGATATGGGGGCGAGAATATAATCGCATGTGAATTAATGACACGAGGCACACTTGTTTCCATGGAAACACTTGCATCATTCTCTCTATTATACAGCTAATATGTAATCTGGAAATTGGAAATTTAGTACTTCTGATAAACAACTCACCACAGAATAAATTTGTAAATTTGGCATTTCAAAGTGATAAATATCCAGTGGAAAAGGAAATGTATAAGTTGCAACTTGTTTTTTGTTTAAAACACATGTAGTTTTTCTCTTCCAAAAATCAATGATTATATCATAAAAAGCTTAAAGTTTGATGTTATATACTTTCTGAAAAGGGGAGAAATTGTTATGCCTTTTTGCAACATCATATGAAAATGATAATTACCGGTAGTCTTTCTTCAGGGAGCACGAACGATCCCATAAATTTAACATGCCAATTCCATCCTACGCATAATGATTTCATTAAAACATCTTTCACACTGCTTGGTGGGTAATACATTAAACATCCAGCCCACACAGCACATACTTTGGACAATTATGCACATCCTTCCAAATTAACAAATCATTTTTATCAAGCATCCAATTAGATTTTCACAATGACATTGTTGTGCTGCTCAATGGCGTGGAACTACTTCCTACTAATCTAAAATTGAAAGAGATAAAACTACAAATTACAAATTTATCGGCAAGCAATGGTAGGCGTTTGCTCATAAATTTAATTTGAGAATGACAATATGGTACTGGTCTCTGCATCTTTCAAGTAATTTTGACTTCAAGTAATTATCATAGAATACTTCTTAGTATTAAAATGAAACCCCTATTTGTGACTTCTTTCAAGTCAAAATACTTTAAAAAGAGGAGTGGTTATTTTTTTAACCAAAAATCAAAATAAATTTGTGTCTGTGTCTTTGAGCAGATAATGGACTACTGACCATTATAATGTGAAATTCAAAAACAAAATAAAAAACAAAAGGAAGAATGAGAAAATTCTATTCTGGAGGCAGATATTTTGGAAACTTTCATATGACTTAAACATATTAATAATAGCTAATATAATTCTATCCAATATAATGAATCTACAACAAAGTTGCTTGCAATCCCAAAGCATTTCACAATTTGATATACTTGAATAATTTTAAAAATCCACTTAAAAGAAAAGTTTAGCAACTATAAACGTACAAAACTTCATGCTATCTAACATTTCTTAAAATATAAGTATGAAAAAGAATCTATTTCGTACATGCACATTCAAAGTTCAATATTCAACAGTTATTGACAAAGGCTTGCCAGGTGCTCCTGTAAATTATAGGAAGAGAGAGCATCATCATACTTGTAGATTATGCATATGAACTCATCTCTGGGTGGAAGGAAACATGCACTGCTAGATATAGATTTAGATCTCTGAGATTGACTTTCACACCATTTGAAGCTAGGGTGATAGAAGAATTAGGTTATCTCTTTTAAACGAAACCCCTGTAACTTAGTTACTGGTGAATAATTCCATTACAGATTACAGAAGTGCTTAACCATCATACTCGAAAAGGTAACAGGGGAATATTCTGTCTCTTTGAGCAAATATAAAAATGAGGCTAAAGTGTTGGATAAATGTACAAATGGACAAAGCTTTTTTCATCTCTTCTCTGAATTCTTTAGGGGGTGTGTCATTTACCCAAAACACAGGAAGCCTTTCAAAAATATAACATAATCAAAGTCTAAAATAGAAACTTTTACGATCGTATTCGGTGGAGAATACAAATGTATATGAAATAGAATGTGTTAGAAACATAATATGTTGCCCAATTTTCATTTAATGGGGAGACAAATTTTAAAATGGTATACCTACTTTGTGCAGTTCAATTGTTAATGGTGAATTACCAGAGTCCAAAATGTCCAGTCGGTTTAAATGCCAAGGGTAATTCACTTCATACAATATCAATGCCAACATACAGTATCTGGTAAAACAAGGCAAAATATTCTCTTTTCAAATATTCTTCATTTCTATGAAAACACTGTGCAATTTAAATTGTTGATTGTTATTTTTTTTTTTTTTTTTTTTACAGATTTACCTTTTTGTTTAATGTTGCTATAAAAAAGAGTAAAGGAAATGACGAGATAAAATACACATGAACATCCTCCTCAATGAAAAATCTGGTATGAGGAATGAAGTTTCTCGTTAGTGGTTTGGGGTTTAATTGAGCAAAGAAAGCGTTAGCATGTAAATACAAAACCCATTCAGCTGGCAATTATATACAGCCACACTCAGTCATTGTGTACATACAAACATCCTTTTGTTACAATCAACATGCATGTAGTTCTGCGTCAGTACAGTTGAGGTGCAATGTTTGGTATACACTTCTAAACAAGCCTAGCAATTGATGTCATAAAGTTCACCCCATGTCTTTTGTCTGGCCTAAATGATATGGTTTGAAACACAAATGTATGTTCTTCTTTTGAAGACACAGGAATAAAACATTATTGTGAAATTTGATCCTACTGCAGACTTTGTATTGTACTCTGAATGAATGGAACACAAGATTACAACTAAACATAGAATTGTTTTTTTAAATATGAAAATAAAGCCTCACAGCTCACTAGTACAGTGCTCTTGTATTTTGTATAGCCTTGAATTACCACTAACTAATTTGAAAGCTATCAAAAAAATTATGTCACTGGATTGCATATAACTCATTCAATTACCAGACTAATTACATTGTCATAAATTGTTACAACTGTCGTAGTGTAGATATTTTCCTCCGTTTCTTCTGTGTAATAGAAACGTGCCATTTCAGGATAAAAGGTTCTTGGTAACAGGAATATATTAAAGTCATAGATGATGATGTACAATATGTCCATCTAAATGTTTTTCGAAAGATATTCTGCTCCTAATATTATTCATGCTCTTTGAAATATTTTATACCTCAATGAAAATGTCTCCTTTTCCATAGACTCTAGTGATCAGGTTTGAGCAAACATAGTTCCTTCTTCTTTTGTTGCAAGAAGTGCCAAAAAGTTTCCCTAAACATTTAATTTCTTGAGCTCAGATTGAAAGTCCCCTCTGGCTACAATTAAGGCCTGCCGCACCAACTTTGATTTTTATTCCTTTTGATAGAAATCAATGAAAAACCCACAGATTGGGTCGGTGCTTTTGTGATGGATTGAAGGGCGCACAATTGATGATCGTGAGAACTGAGAAGTCCCTTAGGCCATGAATACAGGCCCTCCCCATTCAGCTGAGCTAAACTTCTCATACAGCAATACAACCACTGCACATTTATTAGATAAGTAATGTATCATCTTTTCTGAAAGTTGTATAAATTCTTCTCACCAGGGGAGTGTTTCACAAAGTCTAAGATCAACTTAAGTTGAACTTGAACTATGGCAGGCAATTTATGCCCTTAATAAGTCTTGAACTGAAAAATTAGAGGGAATAAACTTTAAAATTATGATCTTTAAATAATGTTTTTTCCTTAAAAAATAAAGTATAAAAAATGTGAATTCTGTAGTTTTGTGATGTCTCTTGAGAGACCAACGGTGAGAGCAATCAGTGGCATGAATGGCCTGCCATAGTTCAAGTCCAACTTAAGTCGATCTTGGACTTTGTGAAACACCCCCCAGGTGAGATATGAGCAGTGCATGCTTCAATCGGAACCTTGACAAAGAACAAGGGTCTATTATCTATGAAATCATACCGAAAGAAAATCACATAACTGGGTGGGAATTATCATGAGTATGCACTGATATGTACGTACCGGACATCAGTAATTTTGTGAGCTCGAGGAACGTTCATGAAAAGCTAAAACTAACCATGTGGTGTAAGCTATAATCTCCCTGAAACTAGTTCAACTAGTGTAGTCTGTCATTAGAAGTTATAATGACAGACTACACTCCCCTTCCGCTATACAATATGGACTTTTCGATTTGCATGTTTATAAGTGGACTCGACGTACGCGGTCATTTTTAAGCAGGGTTGATGAGGCACACTGACGGTTGTTCGTTACCTTTTCGATTTTACACAACTACGGCGCTTGGTGAGTGCGAAATTTGATCGAATAGCTAAAGATCCAACTCCAAATTCGTTGCATGAGACTGTTCTCAAATATTATGCTGCAACAGATTAGCGATGCATAAATAAAATGTGCTCATTTTATGAATTATTCTGCTTAGTAAGCGCGAAATTCGATCGAGAAGCTAAAGACACAACACACCAAATTCGACGCATGGGACTGATCTCGAAAAATATGCTGCAACAAATTGGCGATGCATAAATAAAAGTGTTCATTTTATGAATTATTCTGCAACAATTTTAATTTAAGGGCAATTACAGACACGAAAATGTGTTAATTTAAGAGAATTCACGCTTCCACCACTCTCCGGTTCTAGAATTAGGTCAATTGGGTCCATTTTGTGACTTCAATGTGATGTTTCGTGCCTACAAAAGATTGCTTACGAACATGTATCGTCACAGTTTGCGAACGACGGCAAAACAAGGGCGAACGCGTTCGAGAATTCTGCTACGAACGATGAGCTCGTCGATGCGCACGTGCACTGCTTCAAAAGTGACCGCATACGTCGCAGTCCACTAGTCAACGGGCAAATCGAAAAGTCCCTATTAATACATTAATTAGCATTAACTGCCATGAATTTTGCACGAATAATGTCCCCTTGTGTGAATGCCCCTACTTAATATCCAAGCGAGATGAAAAGGGAATTAGGTCTGAAGGTGTAAAGAAAGGATGATGACCTCAGATGAAATCAATATCTTAGGGTAATTTGATGAGTAAGATGTCCTCCAGACATCAGGGTGCTACAAGAATTTTTTTCACCACTTGCCCTGTCGGGCAAGTGGGTTTTCAATTTACTTGCCCAAACAATATTTCCACTTGCCCAAAACTTTAAAGCGAAAAAGGACTCGAGGTTAAAGCATTTATTATCTCGTAATGATAAGTTAGTGTTTTAGATAGCAAATTAATGCACATACATGTACTAGGCCTGAGTCAATCCGTTTAACCGACGGTTATCCGACCGCATTCATCAAAACCGTTTGGCATTTCTTGCTCCGTTTAACCGTTATTTTTATACATTTTGGAATGTGCTAATAGCCGGTGATAAAGATAATCAAAGAAACCGCAGTGTAATGTTACACCCTGGCCGCTGCGCGCCAGCTTTCTGGCAGCAGTAATCTCCATGAATGAATTTGTAAACAATAAAACAACCAGCCCCCATATCTCTGTTCTCACCCTCTTTATTCCCTTCTCTCTGCAATGTGTTTATCGCTCATGTACCTTTTCTTATTACTGCACTCTCTCATGTCCCTGCATGCCTGGTCCATGCATGCTCTCTCAGTCACACACACATGTACACACAAACCTCCGGCGCCCAAATACACTGTACATACACACAGATAGAGAGCGCATGCTTATCACATGCACACATGTGGGCGTGGCTTCTTGACCTCCCACTGAACTGGGTACAGTGAAAGCACGCGCGGTCACCAACCTGTAATTTATGCTGGTATCAAACTCCACCCACATAGCTAGAGAACCTTCCTGATTGGTCACTAACTTGGATCAGCTCATTGCAGGGTGTGTCTTGGGTGTGTGTGATACACATTTCCACATAATTTCATATGGCAATGATACATGCAGGGAGCTCTCTCCCTGACCACGTGCAAACATTGCATTGCAAAGGCATATATAAACACGTCACAGATCAAGCTGTCTTCACAGAGTAACTTTGCAAGTTTGCAAGGTTAATCATGATATCAGATTCAGAGGAATAATAAGACATGTTTTATGTTAACTGTACTGAATAATAACCTAATATGTCAAAGAAAATGGTCAACAAAGGATGGTTGAAGGTTTAAAAAACGCATTTTATTGATTCTCCATAAATAATCAGATTCACATGAATCTCGGCAAGGTAGAATGGTTCAAGCAGGTTTAAGTTTTTAATATTCAGTCATGTAAAAAAGCATAATGACCCTGTTGTAAAAAATATGATACAAACATGTCATTAATGGTAGCCACATGTACCATGGTGCAACATCACATGTGTGTCTGTGCAAGCCGCTGTCATTTGGAAACGTAGGCTAATTTTCAGCTGTTAATAATTTGGGTCAACTCTTCCATCAAGAAACGTCATGTAAATAATGGGTAATCAACTATTTTAAATAAAGTACGGACATTTTTATTTCATCATTCACTGCTATAAATATCATGCCAAAATTTGTAAATTCTTACTAAATAATAATATTGAAGATATTTTACGATAAATCTCGGATAAGTATGCGAAAACTAGACTAAACAACGTCGCTAAAACCATGAAAACAAAACAACGGCTTATATTCTGGGGGTCTCGATACTATTATCAAAATGACTCGCTCGGTCGGATCTTGAGACCGCAGTAATAAATTGAAAACGAGACAAAAACATTCATCTGATTTATATGAGCAGCGAGTTTTAAATAATATGTTCACAATCATTAACAGTCATTATGAATAAATATCAAACATTTGACTTTTTGTACTTACTAGAAAATCCCTGTTGTTTATTCCATTCCGATTCGCACGTGTTCATTTCCCTAGAATAATGACGTCATATTTGGCGTGATTCAACCAATCGGCAATCAGAGAATAGCAAAGGCCTGTCGGTGCGGCCTGCAGAGCTAGAGAGAGAGAGCGCGAATAAGCTCGCAGCTGGTACGATCGCGCTAGCTGTCTCTAGCTAGCTCACGGCCGGCCGTGCGTGGAGGCGGAGCGGCATTCATGGCTTGAAGTGTCACTGTTGCATGCGCGCTGAGCTAGCTGAGCTGGCTAGCTGTCTGTGAAGTTTTTTCGAAATCGGAACGATCGCTTTTTTGCTTCTGGATTTTGACGACGGGTAAGAAGTTGACGGGTGAATGGTAGAGTTCTTGGACACTAGGAAATTACTGTAAAAGTATCACTTGCCCGAATCGGGCAAGTGATAATTTGATTTACTTGCCCGACGGCTCAATTTGGTTGCCCCGGGACGTCGGGCAAGCGGGTTTGTCGCGCCCTGGACATGGAGACATTTTGTGTTTTTTTAATTAAAAACAGCAGCCAAGGGTATATTCATGTATTCATCATTGTGATATGGAATTGTATGTGCTCTAGATCTACACAAATACAGGCTTACCAATGGTTAATATTACGTCATAACACAATATGTAGTATGTGGCATGCGTTAATAAATGTTTTCTATGAGTAACTGCAACCTTGTAAACATTGGCAACATGGATTTGATAACAAAAAATGAAATAATTTTGCCCCAAGGTGTGCTGCAGACACTTTTATTATTCATGAAAAATGAAGAAATATATTAAGGGTATGCATTATTCCTGTGGGAATATTACATATATTCATGTACAAATATCAAAATCCTTTCCCAATATCTGTTCATAATTAACCTCTATGCCCCAATTTATCTACTGTACATGTATATCAAATCATATACCAGGGGTTTAATGTATATCTGTTTGAGCCGCACAAAGACCCATGCTCCCCTATGACATTTTACAGCACTCGCTGAGCACTTTCCGTTTTCGATTTCCAACATCAAATATTTGCTAAGCGGAGCCCTGCTTGTATACAACTCATATGAGAATTCAAATTTCTCATATGAGAAGCAATATGTGGATAAAAGCAAATGCATTGATCCACACAACGGCATATCCTTGACAAAATTTAGGAAAAAAATCAGCCCGGTGTATAATAAAATCCAACATGTTTTAATTGAACTGGTAGATATATTATATCTGTAAAAGTGCATACGATCATACTTTTAAATATTATTTTATTACATGATATTACTTTCATTCCAAAGGATTGTTAACAAATATTCAAAATTTTTACATTGTACACATTGAGCATTTCATTCTTTTAAGATGCCTAAAATTTTATATTGCCAGATACTGGTAATATCTACAAACAGATGATTGGGATCATTATGGAATTTATTATGAAGATATTTCAACCCTAACCATATAACCTTGCTTAAATTATTTATCAGAATAATCATTTGGGCATGTATTGATGAAGAAATATTCAGATTAGAATATTTTACAAAATACAGTAAACAATACATTGTCTGAAAATACTATGGCATTTTGTTTTTGCAAAGCAATAAAGGCCAAACATACAGTATATGAATACTAAAATATGAAGAAGAAAAAATTCAGCTGCAAAGTGAATATATATACACCCAGGATGACTATACCACAACGAAGCAGAGACAAACTTGTAACAATGCCTTTTGAACACTGTTGACATAAAATGTTTGATGTACGTCCCAATCAGCATTTCAAAACCATAAATTATTGACCAAACGAATTAGATATCCACCATACTGCCATGACCACAGGAGACGGTCTTTAAAGGAAGCTGAATATTCACTGACCGTAAGATAGAGATGGACATCTGCCCTAAGCTTGCGTTGCTATGGAAACCCTTCCCTTCGACAAAGGGAGAAGCCATAGCATGGATTGGACAGACTAGTCTACAGCATCAGACACTGTTTTGTTTGGGGTATTATTTGTTACAAAAAAAATTGTTGCTTCCTTGAGCATATCAATATATATTGCCCGTCACTAATATTAAAGCTAAATGTATCATTTAAGCCAAACATTTGTCAGCTGATGGTACATAGAAACAAGACTGAAAATTGCAGAGAAATGTCATTTGTTATTGTTAGTTTGAAAGGAAGCATTCCTGAATTTGAAGATACTTATGACATGAAATCCTGAATTTTGCCAGATGCATCATTCAACAAGATATAGTGATAAAATGTGAAAACTACCAACTGTTCTTGTTTACATACACGCACAAAAACTAATGTAAATTGCAATGTGATTGTATGTGTTTAACCATGTACATTGTAAGTGTCCCATACAGAGTAAGCTATCACCACAAATATTAAATCCCACTGTTAATAACATCACCAATAATTTATAAACACATTTTATTACAGAAAATATTCAAGAAACAATAATCTTGATCTCATCCATCAAAGATATATAACTAAATTTAAGATACCTTTAATCAGTTGTCTGCAGTTGGCTTGCTGTTAGGTTAGACTAGATAAGTAGTACCCTGTGTTAGTTTTATACCCACACACGAATAATTTCTCCCCATGAACTGCCATTTGCCTGCCCGTAATGACTTTGAAAAGGACGACGGTAAAATTCAACACAAAGAGGCTCGGAAATTAAATGGTTAGTGTGATATTGGCCCTACAGTCAGCTGGTAAATGGGATTTCTATAGTACTAATGACAATGACGTGTGATAGTCCAATATAAGGAGATGGATTGGTATTTAATGCACTCCCATTTGGAGGACAGGTTCTATCAAACTGACTGATAACACTATACTTTACTTGATGGACCGTACCTCATTTATTTTGATCGAGTGTGAAATAGCTATTGAACACAGATATTCTAAAGATAACTATAAATGCATATTCAGTTCAATATCCCCCCTAACATTAATTGCTCAAATAGACTCACTTGACAGTTTTTGCTCAAAAATTATAACTGATTCTAATATAAAAGATGTTTGTAAACATTGTAAATTGTATGTTAGGTTTGTTCAAAATTCTATATATTGAACATATACCCTGTATTTTGAATAAAGAGACAAGTAGATAAATAATAAACAGGTGCATATTGAGCTATTTGTTGCATAATGTGACATATATTATTGGGAATGATGGTGTACATATAAGCACGTCAGGAGCTCTAGCAGTGCAGCAGAATATATTTCCATGGTATCCACGCTTTATCAATTTATATTATTATTCATTACTGTAATCAATAAATGATCAACTCAAATGAATCTAGATGGAAGATGGACTGTATTTATCTGGATTCTGCACAGTATGCGTAATTTCATGAAATTTCACATCCTGTCTTTGATGCAGAAATGTCATCGGGCTTTGGTTGCTCTCTCCCTACGTGCCTGGGCAATGGAAAGAGCAATTTCAGGAGACCGTGCTGCCATTGGCGAATAAATAACAATCAAATTCTACAATTACTTGGAAAACTGATGCAAGTCATGTGTTATAATCAACTCAAATATACCTCATGGAACCCGATAATGATTCTAATAACATCACGCAATGAGATAGTCTGCTCTGTCCCCATCTCCATATACAGCAGTGGAGACAGTCAGATAGAGGAACTTGTTGAATATTTACATGAACAGACATAACTGATCAGAAAAGAATTAGACCGGATCATTTAGCCGATGAAGTCATCCGTCTGATGATGAGAACCACTTAAAAGTACTTCACCCTCTACGAATTCATGATCTATATAGATGCAGAACTTCTGATAACAGCGTAAATATGATTCCCTGACAAGGGGTACAGCAGGGAGGAGGGGGAGCTACATGTACAATGTAGTCATGCATTTTTTAAATGGGCAATTCCACGGTAACGGAAGGACACTCAGACAAGATTTTTGAACTTCAGGTTCATACTAAAAGAAATGTTTTATTAGTATGTATTAAACTATGGGGAACAAAATGTGTTTCAGTCAAGTGGAAAGCTTCATCAACTTCACAAAGTTTGGATAAACACTAATTAACTGGAAAAACCATGTCCATTTTTATGTCCTTCCGTTACCGAGATAATTAATATGCACATTCTTAAACTACTTAACTATAATGACAATTTTTTGGGGGAGAATTAAAGGCACTTATATAGGTATTATATCTGTACTGTTTCACATCTTATACTAATAAAACAGATCTTTTAGTATGAACCTGAAGTTCAAAAATCTTGTCTGAGTGTCCTTCCGTTACCGTGGAATTGCCCAAATGGCAATCCATTAATGCGCTGTGCTCCATCCTAAATGCGATGAGAGATTGCTGACTTACTCCTACACAGCCAGTATATTGGATTTACAATGTAATGAGGTTTTTTCTGTGACTGACATGAGGTAATTTAAAATGCTTCGTGGGCATGCAATCCAATTTGACAACAAATAATTAATGATACAGAATGAAGTCAATACTAAAATGTATTATTCATTAAAAATGTAATATAAATGTTTTGGATACAAGAATGAGGATATGTACAATCATGAGTAGATTGATTAAATTTAATTTCTTATCTCTTTTCCCAAATGAATGCAATAAAACCTGTGGTAAGTGTTTTACACAAAAATTCTTTAGTATCCCTTATCATAATAGGCTTTTGTATAGTGCCGTTTATCTAGAAAATCTAATCCGAGGCGCACTTATTATTACCCCGCCTAGCTGCCATTACAGTGCTCCATCATTTTAAGGAATTAATTCCTGCCAGGTACCCATTTACATCACCTGGGTCGAGTGTGGCAAATGAAGATTAATGTCTTGCCAAAGGACATTAGTTCCGTGTCGGGGATCGAACCAAGTCCTTTGAATTTCAAGTCAAGTGCTTAAACCACTCGACTACGACACTTCTGTAATTGAACCAAATCTTTATTCCTATCTTTCTTCTTCATCTAATTAGTTATTTATCAGATGATTTTTTTGCAGATGAATTTTCTCATTTGTTTGCAGTTTTAACTCAGAATTTGAACCTGAAGCAGATGAAGTGAGGAATATTGATGGAGTTCAAGTTCTATACTTCAGTTAATTGAGGGTACTGTACACATAGTCACAAGTTCAATATTTGTCTTTGTTTTGGTTTTGATTACAAATTCCTGATGAGTGACTATTATCTCTAGGTGCATTGAATACATTTTTTATTCTAGACATTGAAATCTTTATGAAAACCAGAGTAAAGTTTGTTGAATCAATCAGTTTGCTGGAAAAATAAAGATTACCATTTGTGCCTCTCTATATATTGTTCACATTTTCTTTGTGCTTAGCTGTAAACTGAAACCAGTTGTTATTAAAACCAAGGCGCATTTCATTGAATTACATATTTCACTTCATTTCGATGTGGCATGAAACGAATCTGCATAATTACAAGTTTGAGGGTAAACAGGACAGGCGCCTAGGTTGACAGCAAGGTATACAGAACACCACTGGACAAATAGTGTTGCCATAGAAACATTTTGCATCAATATGCAGTTCTAGAGAGAGAGAGAGAGAGAGAGAGAGAGAGAGAGAGAGAAAGAGAAAGAGAGAGAAAGAGAAAGAGAGTGCAAGCAAACATAATGAGTTTGATGGCATCAGTTTCAGATTCGTTTGTACTCCGACTCATAGACCATGATTATGCAGAGAAGATGATGAGGAGGAAAAGATGAAAATCAAGAAGAGAAAATAATAATTTGTTTGAGGTTATTTCCTTTTAAGTTGGATGCATATGTATCGGAAGTTAAATGCAATCCACAACTTGACATACATTTGTTGTTGTTTATTAATCATCTTGCTGTACGAATTGTTGAACAATATGAGAGTGAAAGTTTTAAAGAGAGAAGATATAAAGAGGGAAAAAAAGAGGGAAAAAAAGAGAGAAGATAGAGAGAAGAGAAAGAGGAGATAGAAAGAAACAGGAGATAGAAAAGAAGAGGAGAAAGAGGGAAGATATAGATAGAAAGAAATAAGAGAGGGAATAGGCAAGGAGTGATTGAGAAGTAGAGAGAGAGACAGAGAGAAAGAGAGAGAGAGAGGTGGGGGTAGAGTGAAGGAGGGTGAGAGAGAGAGAGAGAGAGAGAGAGAGATAGTGAGAGAGAGCAAGTCTACAGAAGAAAGAAATTTATTCTACTTCTACATCTATCCCCTCTGTAAAAGGTTTAGGAAAGACAATACTGGCAATATGAAATCTCAATGAGCTACATTCAACAAGTCCACATCTTACACAGATGAGTTTAAAAACATCACCTATGAGAGACAAAAAGGGCATTGATAATCATATGGTGTGATTTAGTGCCTTCTGACTCTAAGCAGATAAATTTACACATAAAATCTTCTCATAAATGGTATAAAGCAATGACCCTGGTACATGTTAATGTACCTACTGAAAATGAGATAAGGTGTGAAATAACTATTATCATTTATGAATGGCAAATCAAGTGTAACTGATCTAAGACACGTCCAAGTCTAGTGAAGACACTAAAACTTTAAATTGCTTTCCACTATACTTTTACTGGGAAATGAATCTTCTTTGCATGCAATAAAATGAGAAGGGGAGGTTAAAAATGAGGAATAGAAAGCTGAAAATTTACATTGCAATCTATTGCATGTATCATACAACAACACAAACAGAGAAATGGGGTGTTTTTTAAGTAAAAATGCAGTATATTATCATAATCCTAACCCACCCTAGTTCTGTTGGTAATGGCTATATATATACAGAGACAGAAAGCAGGGTTTTGTATTGATTGCACAGTCAAGGCCATATGACGATTCAAAATGGCCGCCAATTAATAATTCCCAAACCAGAATAGCTAATTGGGTTCACGAAGTGACACTAAAAGCCAAACTCTCTGCACTACATCTCATTACCCTGCATCCTACACACATTCACTTCTCGTAATGATCAATTCTACATGTGCATTATAAATGTCTGCACTTGCAGTACGTACATGTATGGCACTTGCAAGTTTTGTCCCTTACTTGACGGAAGGGCGTTAACTCATATAGATGAAATGCCAGTTGTGTTAATCAATTAATTTACAATGCATGAATGTCTTTTCCCAGTGAACTGATATATCTTTACAAAATGTACATGACATGAATGCATTCAAATACTATAATATACATGTACACGTCAAGTTATCTTTAGTGCTATATTTGAGGATTTCAGGTAGGACAGCAGCTCGGCAAAAAGCAACAGAAAATGTCTGGGTTTATTTTGAAGACTTGAAACAGTTTAACTTCAGAATACACAAATATTGTTACAGTACATGACTGCAATTATTTCAATGCAAATACTTTGTCTCATAGTCATTTCTATTTTCTGCTGGTATATTTACAATTCAAATAAACATAAAGAGAGTCCAAACAATGCAAATAAAATTAAATATGTAAGCCTTCTTGTTGCCCATTTTGGGTTATAGTTTATGTGCTTGTATTAAAACACAGTTATCAGTTGCGCATTTAACATGGTAAATGGAAATTTTAAAATGTAAACTCTGAGGTATAACCTGCAAGAATCCTAATACCCCGCAAGAATCCTAATACCATATCATACATGTATCATAAATCCTCACTACCATTGCACTTTGTATATGGCTACCACTACAACTTCATATCAATTAAAAGTCCATTTGTATAATTTCACATAATATTATTTATGTGTTCTCTCTCAGTATAAAATTTGTCGTATTTAGGTATTAAAACCAATTGCACAATGTACATCACGTACATGTATCTGTCAAATTAAAAAATCTATCACCAATCACCAATTCATTGCAATATTTTCACCAGGAATGTGATTTATAAAGATACAGAGAATTTATATCATACACACAATTTAGTGGAAAGAAGCTGCATTTAACCATCAACTAAAAATAAGTTGTGTACCTTGATTCAGTATGTGTTTTGCCAGGCATGTGATCAACTTTTCATATCAAAGCATCACAATCCCATTGCAATATTTTACAAGGAATGGGATAGAAAAGAAACAGAGAGAATTTTCATCACAAAAACGAATTCAGCGGATTGAAGATTGAAGCTGCATCTCAATCTAGCCATCAGATCAAAATCTTTTTGTAGCTTGATTGGGTACGTGTTTTGCTAGGCATACTGTGCTCAATTTTTAATTGCATCTCATTTCCTCATTTCAACTCATAAAAAAAAATTTCATCCAAAAATAGTGGACTGATAGATCGCAATATATGGAGGTTTATCCATAATTGACTAAATACAATACCTCCATTGCAGCCTTATCCTCCTCTAAATTCTCCAAAGCCTTGCTAAATGGATTTTAGAAATTGTACATGCCAGCTGAATTCACCAATTTAGAGAAACATAACGTATGAAAATATGAATTTAATTGATTCATGCAGCACGGTTTCAATGATTATTTTGCTTTAAACACCACGCATCCCCACCAACCCTTCTCCTATTTTTAAGTATTAAATATATTTGTCGAAACTTGGTTGAATGATTTTTGTATCATCTTACTCTTCTACAAATTCCTCTCCATTAGTTCATTTCTACTCCCCTTCCTCTTTTTTCCCTTTTTTTCCTGGTTCAGCAATACTAGATAAATGTAGCTGCAGTTTTGCGAATATCAAAACAAAAAAATGATGCAATGCTAAAGATTATTTAAATGGCCATTCTTGAGATAAGCTTTCCTCTTAAACACAACACTCTTTTGGTTTTCACTTTTCTATAGCTATATTTTAAAAGTTCCAAAAATCAGTGAACAGTTTGTGAGGAAATTGATTTGAGCTCAAAATTGCTTTCAGTTCGCAGGGATTTTTAATATAATTACAGATTTTAAAAATATAACTTGCCATATTATATCAGCCTAATCCTTGCGCATCATATTCTGTTCAATGATTTGTTAACACCCCTAACCTGGGAATATTCACACAAAGAAGAGAACGGTCGGCGTGGCAATACAAGAAATTTACGTCATACAGATGTGAGAAATGGCATAGTAACGAGAACTGGGAAACAGGGGGTGTATTGGTCACTTGTAAACATGATTTGATCTATCTATCTATCTATAAAGGTATCTTCTCCCATCTCAGAGGTTGATGGCAGCAATCTACCGCACATCTCTGTTCTCTGCCATCCTAGTACACTCTTGCAGTGTCATTACACTCCATGTCTTGATGTTCCCCTCCAGGTTACTAGTTCTCAGTTTCCCTATTGGTCTGGTACCTTCCACTTTTCCTTCCAACAAATCTTTCAAGGGACTCTGATGTCTTTTAATGCGGCCAAAGTATTTCACTCTTCTTTCACTAACCATTGTTATCAGGATAATTTGTTTTAGTCCTGCCATATGCAGTATTTTTATGTTAATTTTCATTATCATGATAGATATGATATACACATTGTTGAAGCAAAAGAGAATTTCAATATTAAATTGATTGACTTTCCTCCATAACTAAAACACGATTTTCTTTGTATAAAAGAAGATTACTTTAATATAGCCAGGGCTCAATATTAATAGGTGCCCCGTACATGATAGGGCCTCACAATTCTAACTCCTGACTCCCCTCCTCCCCCCCCCAAAAAAAAAAACAGACTCTGAAGAACTGACGTGGGGCTCTGTTGTATCATGTTATTATATTCTGTCTTTTTTTCCAACCTGAAATAAAGAGGGATTTTAAAAACAAAAATTAAAACAAAAATTGGAGAAATTATGTTCCGTGAACTGTCTTTAAAATTTCTCAGCCAAGCATATATTGATTCATCTGTCATTCTAACTGGATTCTTCTTCCATAAGTTTAGGAATAACAAAGAACATGTCATAGCAGAATTAAGTTTACCGGTACAGATATACATTATAAGATTCAAAGGGGGGTATTTAGCTGCCCCTCTGCCCCAATCTTTCCTAACTTTGTCCCCAAATTTTAAGCAGCAGCTGGCAGGGCCGGCCCTCCCAGAAAGTTTGAGGCACACGTGCCACCTCCCTAGAATCAATACACCCAGGGTGTAGTAGTTGAACAGTTCAATGTCGCTGAAAGCGCTCATAAAGCCTTTCTTTTGTCTCTTTATGGATTATTGTTTGCGATGGTTGGACGCACATGACAGATGCTTTCAAATGAAAACCCAGGTCTGAAGTGAGAACCTATACAGAGACACTTTTGTTGAAAACTAGTGATCTGATTGGTGGGGTTTTACTATGCTAATGAGGTTGATTACTCACATGACAGCAAGGAAAACATTACATCAAGATATTTTTTCTAATGTATTTGCATATTGCTATGTAGGCAAATCTTGTTCTAAATGAAAAAATAAACATTATTGCCATTCAAATGTAGATGGCATTATTCACATCAGCAGTGAACCCCAATAATAGCAAATCCCAACTCTATCATTCTTGGTCTAAGTTGCCTCTAACCACGCCCCCCCCCCCCCCCCCCCCCACTCCATGGTTGGAGTGACTGCATTCATGTTCCCAAAATCTCTGGTAAAGGCGTACTTTTGGCGTGATAAGGTCTGGCCCGAGAATCATTAAAAAAAGGGGTGTTTTTTTCTCTCTCTCTCTCTTGACTCCTGAGAAAATTTTAAAAGGGGGTTATAGAATATCTTGAATATCATAAATAAGGGGTACATCGAGCAGTGTTCCGGATTTAGGGGGGGGGGTCTCTAAGGCAGGAAAAGCCCACGAAAGGGGGGGGGGGGTTCAGAAATGTTGGCCGTCCTGAGACAGGGGGTGCTTTCAAAGGAAGAGAACGAGCATACGCGTACCCTAAATAACACTGAGTGAGAGGGCCGGGCCTCATACTATTTTTTAAATCTACCTTTTGTTCTGCTTTCTAATATAATTGAACAAACTTATTTGGGGGACTGGCGATCGACTGCCTGTTAATATCACTTTATTTGTATGCTTTAGAATGTTAAGTTTCAGTGTTCTATAACGAAACATTTGTGTTTATCAATGGCTTAACTCCAGTGCTAATAAGAGCAAATTCACATTAAATGTTGAATTAGCAATTACTGGAGGGGGGGGGGGGTATTCCTGTGGTGATCGATAACATTGTTTTTGATCTTGTCATCATTATCATAATTATATATTATCATTATTATCATCATCATCATCATCAGTATCATCATTATCATTATCATTATTATAATTATTATTATTATCATTATCATTATTGTTATTATTATTGTAGTATTTTCAATAATTAGATTATTAACTTATTATCAATATAATTCTGATTTATGGTCACAATTAATGGGAGGGGGAAAGGGATCTTTTACAATAACCCTAAGCCTTGGGTCTTTCCCCCTGTATAAATAGGGACTTTTAGATTTGCACGTCGACATAGTGGACGTACGTGTGACGTCGTCGTCCTTTTAAGGCACTGGTAAAAGGAGGTCACATTACCTTATTAAGGACGTCACACGTAGCAGTCCACTTTATATGCAAATCTAAAACTCCCTAATGATTAGGATATGCAGGGTACACAGGGTCCCCCACCCTCCCTACTATGATTAACAAGAAGTACAGTGGTGTAAGGAAGTCTGTCTCCTACAAACAGTAACAGGGCATCCATTTAACCTCCTATCCAAGGGATTTTGGAAAACTTAACACGATTCTCTCTGTCATAATAATAAAACATGAGTAAGGAATGATTCAGAAATATATTTTATTGGGTCTATAACTATGTACATATAACAAAATCTGTCTGCTTGGAGGTTTTTTCAACAAATATCTTTTTTGTCGTTTGACAGAGCCAGAAATTCGGTGAATCAGCTCAGCAGCTCGCAGCTGAACATATCCAAACTTCCAAAGAACTTGAATGGATCTAGAACATGAGCTTTGAGCTAGTCAATTACACCTTGATTAGCATATTCGGTTTGAATTTGTATGAATCTTTCCAGTTATGAACCTCTATGACTGAAAAAAAAACCTTCAAAAGAATGTGTGAGAATTTAATGTCAATTTTAAACCTGGAGAAGAAGAACGGCGCGCAATATGTGCTGGATACCTACCGCGCGCGTCCCGCATCTCGATCTCTCGATGACGCTGGCCTCACGACCGCTGAGCGCACCCCATCGACCATCCCAACCCTTGCGATATCCAAGCACCATCCAAATCCATTCAAACGTCAAAATAATCCATGGGAGAAGCTCAGTTTAAAGAAATTTAACTCACCGATTGTCTGCACTTTCTCATCTGTCAAAGTTTTCCTTTTCTTCTGTCACAGGCACAATTAGTTCAGATGGAGTAGTATAAAGTGTCTCTTTTTGGAGGAACGCAGGAGCACAACACAAGCAAATTTGGAATTTGAAACCGCCACTGAACTCGACTTTAGCAGACTACACAGCTAGCTAGCCACACAATTACAACGCGAGGTTTAGCTCACAAGAGGGCGCCTCATAGTCCAGAGTCATTGATTAGGAGAGTTTTGTCAACCCGGTTCGAGTCGGTCACTGCTTTTATTTTTTGGCAAGCATAAAACAAAATAACATTGTGACCAAGTGAAACCAGTTGGTCAAACTCTGTGTATAGATGGCTCTGCTAGGGCCAAACGAAAGTGTGCCAAAATAGGAATTGCACATGTCCTGTTGTTGGAAGGCATATAGGGATGCTTCTAGCAATAATTATTTCTCTTGGAAATGCTTTTTAATTGTCCATTTTTTCTAGAAACTGGAATAAAATGTGATTTTTCTAGCATTTTGTCCGAAGTAACAACTTCGCTAAATGAAATGTTTACATTTCGGGGGAAAAATCAGACTATTGTTGATCATGGTTTTAGTTTCAACTCACTGGTTAATCCTCAGTAGTACGGTACCGGTATCAATAAGTTCAAATCCGAAAGCTGTTAGGTGCGCGTCGGCTCAAATTTAGGCTTAAATATTGTAAATATGGAGATAGAAAATTGGTTCTAATTTAAAAAGTGGCAACAAAAATTGCAGCCAAATTTGGTTTCAATGTAAATCTATATCATTCTTGGGAAGTTTGTATTTTTTTATTTTAAAAGCGGAATTCGGGAACAATGTTAAAATTTCTCTTGAGGTAATGAACACAAAAATATGCGTTCAAGCAAGTTCATCACAAATAAGTTATGAATAATAAGCTTTCGGATTAGAACTGACTGATATTAAAAGGAATAACTATGAAAAACATCAGACTTGGAATTCGATGGTCTTTAAAATTCTTCATAACTTTTGTGCCTCTCAGACTCATTACAATTTGTTTCTCATTACATTTTTTTAAACATGCTATTGGAAATCTTTCTTTACCAAAATCATGCACACAGGGGCGTCGCCAAAAGGGGGGTGTGGGGGTGCGACACCCCCCCCCCCCCACCTGTCAGGATATTGTCGGTAAAATTGCACTGCCGTCGGGAAAAGAAGAGAAAAGGGGGAGGGAAAAAAAGAGAGGGAAAGGGAAAGAAAAGAAAAAAAGAAAAGGAAAAGAAAAGAAAGAAAGGAAAGGAAAGGAAAGAAAGGAAAAGAAATGAAAGAAAAGAGAAGGATGAAAGAGAAAAAAGAACAAGAGGGAGGAGAGGAAAGAAAGGAAAAGGAAGAAAAGAAAGAAAAGGAAAAAAAGAAGAAAAAAAAAAGGGAAACAAAAGAAACGGGGGATGTAAGAGAGGAGAGAAGAGAGGGGAGGTAAAAGCCTGAGAGAGGAGGAGTGGGAGTGAAAGAGAGAGGGGGTTGTTGGGTGGAGTCGTCTCGTCGAGGGAGCAAGAAAGACACGGGTAAATATGTTGCTGTGTCGGGTCAGCTGTGTCGGTATTCTTGCTCGATTCTCGTGTACTATATCAATGCACAAGTTTAAAGTCGGTGAGATGTATATTGTCCGTCGGCCGACAAATTTTTTTTCCCTACGAACTGTGACTTTTTATTCTCTGTGACGACTTCGAGAGTGACTACAACTACAATATTTGTATTTTCTCGAAGTTTCACTTTCCTATAATATCTGCTAAAGAAATCAGAGATTAATTTTTTTTCGGGGAAACTAAATTCAAATAACGATTAAGAGTCAACAACGGTACGATGAATCGTCTTCCTTTCTCATTTTGATGAAACGCCAAAAATACCGCGCTTTGCGCGGGAGGGGAAAATTTATTTAGACGAGTCGGGAATGGTACAACGAATCGTTTTCTTTCTCTAATAATTTAAGGAAACGTCTAAGCTTCCGCGATTCGCGCGGAAAGGGGAAAAACTGAATTCAGATAAGGATTATTGAGTCGAAAACAGTACAACGAATCTTCTGCTTCCTCTAATATTTTAAAGAAACGTCAAAGCTTCCGCGCTTCGCGCAAAAGGGGGAAACTAGGTTCAAACAATTAGGGCTTATTAAGAGTCGAAAACAGTACAACGAATCGTTTGCTTTCTCTAATAATAAGGAAACGCCAAAGCTTCCGCGCTTCGCGCGAGAGGGGGGGAACTGAATTCAGATAAAGTGTCGCGAACGGTACAACGAATCGTCTGCTTTCTCTAATAGTTTAAGGGAACGTCAAAGCTTCCGCGCTTCGCGCGGGAAGGGGGAAACTGAATTCAGACAAGGATTAAATGTCGAAAACGGTAAAACGAATCGTCTTCTTTCTCAAATATTAATGAAACGTCAAAACTTCCGCGCTTCGCGCGGGAGGGGGAAACTTCATTCAGACAATTAGGGCTTATTAAGAGTCAAAAACGCTTCGCGCGAGAGGGGGAAACTGAATTCAGATTAAGAGTCGAAAACGGTGGCAACGAATCGTCTTCTTTCTCTAATAATTTAAGGAAACGTCAAAACTTTCGCGCTGGAGGGGGAGACCTGAATTCAGACAAATTAGGATAAAGAGTCGAGAACAGTACACCGAACCGTCTACTTTTTGTCATAATTTAATGAAACGTCAATGCTTGCGCGCTTCGCGCGGGAGGGGGTAGAAACTGAATTCAGACAAGGATTGAGAGTCGAGCACGGTTCAACGAATCTTCTACTTTCTCTAATAATTTAAGGAAACGTCAAAGCTCCCGCGCTTCGCGCTAAAGGGGGAAACTGAATTCAGACAATTAGGGCTTATTAAGAGTCAAAAACGCTTCGCGCGAGAGAGGGAAACTGAATTCAGATAAAGAGTCGAAAACGGTGGCAACGAATCGTCTTCTTTTTCTAATAATTTAAGGAAATGTCAAAACTTTCGTGCGGGAGGGGGAGACCTGAATTCAGACAAATTAGGATAAAGAGTCGAGAACAGTACACCGAACCGTCTACTTTTTGTCATAATTTAATGAAACGTCAATGCTTGCGCGCTTCGCGCAGGAGGGGGGTAGAAACTAAATTCAGACAAGGATTGAGAGTCGAGCACGGTTCAACGAATCTTCTACTTTCTCTAATAATTTAATGAAACACCAAAACTGCCGCGCTTCGCGCGGAACGGGGATAACTGAGTTCAGATAAGGATTGAGAGTCGAGAACAGTACACCGAATCGTCTGCTTTTTCTCATAATTTAATGAAACGTCAAAGCTTCCGCGCTTCGCGCGGGAGAGCCTATCACCCACACCCCTATAATGAGCACACAAGCGCTCTTTAAGTGATTCGCTTGCTCACTACCGCCGCTGCCTAAAATAAAGATCCCAGCTCCGCGCCTGCATTAAAATATATAGGTATGATCAGGCGCGTACGCAGGATTTTTTCAAGAGGGGGGGGGGGGGGGGGGGGGGGGGGGGTTAACATTTATAAATCGGGCCGAAAATTTCGCAACGACTCAGCCAGCCACTGAATTAGAGGGGGGGGGGGGGGGGGGGGGGGGGGTAAGAGGTCACTTTTTTTTTTTTTTTGTTCCAAAAAAAAATCGCAACGACTCAGCCGATCGCTGAATAAGTGGGGGGGGGGGGGGGTAAGAGGACAGCTGTTTTTGTTGTTGTTTTTTTTGGTCTCGAAATTTGAAAATTTGACATTTTGCTCCGTTTTTTAATAAATAAAAAAAAAAATTAAAATTTTTTAAAAAATCCAAGGGGGGGGGGGGGGTTGCACACAAAAAAATACCAAAGGGGGGGGGGTTTAACCCCCCCCCCCTCCCTGTGTACGCGTCTGGGTATGATGCTGACTAAGTTGACGAAATAATTCGTATATTTATGTCGTCGAGGAAAATGCCAATTTGCGCATACGCAAGTACTATAGATAGTCAATAGGAAAAACAATTTATCCTTCGGCCCGGGTTTAAGGGTTAAATTTGTAGATATTGGGACATTTAATTTTGTCGGTAATCGTTGGCCTCTACACCCCCCCCCCCCCCCCCACTGAAAAAGGTCTAGCGACGCCCCTGCATGCACATACCGAATCATTTCGCAGAATGTTTTTATTTCGGGGGCCGGAGGGGGGGGGGGGGAGTGAGGGGGGGGGGGGAAGACGTGGGGATTTTTGTTTTAAGGTGCATTCAATTAAATTTTTCACCCTAGAATCACGCTTTTAAAAAACGTTTAGTTTAAAACACCGTTGCGTCGGTCGTAAAAATTAACGTGTTTTAAAATAAAAACACAAACTTGAAGCGCTGAAAAAGATGCGTTTTGTATCATGATTCTGCAGAATCACGGTCGCGAAAATTCGACTGAACGTATACGGAGATCTCAATCATGATTATGTGTCATCATTATCGTGGCCTTTTCCGTCATGTTAATCCTTGTTTTCCTTCTATCATTTTCTCTTTCTTTTTATTATGTTATTCTCCGTTGTTCCATCTCCTTTTCTTTCTATCCAATGTGACACTTAAGTCTAGTGGAATCGGGTCCGACACCCAGCTCGTGCTTTTTATTTTGCTACATCTACAACAATTAGTATAATTATGAAAAAATACAGGAATTAGCAATGTGACACTTTAGTCTAGTGGATAGGCAATCGCCTGGTAACTGGAAGGAATCGGGTTCGACTTTTTGCACCATGAAAACAATGATGAACTGGGTTTTACTTCTCCTACAAATTTAATAAAAGCGCCCTATAAATTCTTGTACGAGGTGATACAAAGGGCCTTTCAAATTTAAGTCCATGAAAGCATTCCCCCACCTAGCCTGTTTGACCGAGCAGAATCAACAATAAAGACCCACAGTCTTGAGTAAAGAGGTCCATTAATTGTTTTTTTATTCAGTTATTTGTTTTAATTGACAGTGTACTATTAAATATCAGGTAAATTGGATGCTCTGTTTCAAATACAGTCAAGACTGCCGAGCAATGCAATGAATTACCTCCTGCTTCTTGTCCTCAAACCATATCTAACTGGTTTTTAAAACGGTATCATTTTAATTTCCATTTCCCAACATTACTTTGAACTGTCTTGAACTGAAGTTGTTTTTCCTTTCTTGAAATGACACTACAGCCAGTCTATTCTGTTCCTGTAGGCGTATTGAAAGAGCTTGTCCTCCCAGACAAGGAGAAAGAGCCATTTTAAGTACCTTTAGGGACAATACATCAAAATAATGCGGTCATTGTTGCAATGTCAGGAATGCTATTTTCACCTCTTTGGAAATCCTCGCAATGACAAAAGTATTCACTCGATGAAGGGAGTGTCCGTTCTTTTCTTCAAAGAGCTGAGTAGTTTGTTACGTAAATATTCAAATATGAGGGGGGGGGGGTTGCCTGCCCGCAAAAATTAGATTGACATTACCTTACACACGATTATGCCCGCCCCGACCTGCAACAATGAAACGAATTTGATATAGCAATTTATTAAGAGAAAGGTGCATTTTCGCTCGTAATAGCTAAAATGGGTATAAAATTACGCTAAACACAATATTGTTCTCGCACCCGGCATGGGTCAATTGAACCAAGCTTAAGTGGCAATTATTAAAAAAGAAGGGATATTTTCTTGCTCGCTACGCTCGCTTGCAAAAATGAAATTAACGTCGCTAACAAGTGAATGTTCCCACCCCGACTTGGAACAATACCAGTTTATATATCAAACGTTACTTAAAGATATTTTTTGCCCGCTCGCTCGCCAGAAGTGAAAATTAGCATCGCCTTTTTTTTTCTTTCGATCGCTTGCCCCCCCCCCCCCCCCCCCCACCCCCTGACGGTGTACCCCATATACGCCACTGGTGTAACACCAAAGTGGACTCGGGGCCGCTCGGGGCCGCTCTTCCTTATGTTATTCTTCTCCGGCTTATATTATAAGCGGAAGTGACGTGACCTGTCATCATAATTATCATAATACATCGGGCCCTTTGCCACCTTCTCTTGTGTTATTGTTTGTTTTTATCATTCTATCACTTTCTCATTCTGTCTTTCCTCATGTTATTTTTTGTTTTTATCATTCTATCACTTTCTCATTCTGTCTTTCCTTATGTTATTCTTTTTTTTTTCATTCTATCACTTTCTCATTGTGTCTTTCCTTGTATTCTTTGTTTTTATCATTCTATCACTTTCTCATTCTGTCTTTCCTTATGCTCTTCTTTGTTTATATCATTCTGTCTTACCTTATGTTATTTTTTGTTTATATCATTCTATCACTTTCTCATTCCGTCTTTCCTAATGTTATTCTTTGTTTTTATCATTCTATCACTTTCTCTTTCTGTCTTTTCTTTTGTTACTCTTTGTTTTTATACTTCTATCAATTTCTCTTTCTGTCTTTCCTTATGTTATTCTTTGTTTTTATCATTCTATCACTTTCTCTTTCTGTCTTTCCCTATGCTATTTTTTGTTTCTTCCTTCTATCATCTTCTCTTATGTTATTCTTTGTTTTTATCATTCTATCACTTTCTCTTTCTGTCTTTCCTCATGTTATTCTTTGTTTTTATCATTCTATCACTTTCTCTTTCTGTCTTTCCCTATGCTATTTTTTGTTTCTTCCTTCTATCATCTTCTCTTATGTTATTCTTTGTTTTTATCATTTTATCACTTTCCCATTCTGTCTTTCCTTATGTTATTCTTGGTTTTTAATATTCTAATTTCTCTTTCTTTCTTTCCTTATGATATTCTTTGTTTCTTCCTTATATCACCTTCTCTTATGTTATTCTTAGTTTTTATCATGCTATCACTTTCGCTTTCTGTCTTTCTGGAGTCCGCCCCAACGACAGCTCGTGCAAAGGCGACGTGAGGCCGGTATGACCGCGTAGAATGTAACCCGCACCGATCGTCCGACTATTAGAGATCGATCGATGGCGGACGATCGGTGCGGATTTTATCCGCGCAGAATGTCCGTCTCGGACATTCCGTGTGCGCCTCAAATGTCTGACGGACAATCCGTGCGGAAGAGGTCTCGCACCAATAGTCCGCCTGCCGCACCGAATGTCCGTACTCTATAGTCCACGCGTATACATAGTCAATATAGTGGAGGCTGTTAGGGCTAAATAGGGGTTGTTTGGTGCAGATTCTTCTTAAAGCACCAAATTTGGCCCAGAGGTAGATTATAAAATTACCATACTTTTACGATTTCTTCCGGACGCCAAGAAGGGCACCCTCTGGGTATGCCATATTGGGCAAATCCAAAATGGCCGCAATCTGAGTTAAAGGTTGTATGATAATAGTTTATATATTTATGGGGTTTGGGGGTCAGAGAATCTGATTTTGATGTTCTTTCATCGATTTGAGGTCTCCTAGGGTCTGCCATACTGGTCATGTTGGTCAAATCCAAAATGGCCGCCATCTGATAGTTACACATTAGTGTAGTTACGAAAGGAAATGGGCTAGTATGATAAAAAGTTTATATATCTATGGGGTTTTGGGGTCAGAGAATCTGATTATGATATTCTTTCATCAATTTGAGATCTCCTTGGGGCTGCCATCAGAAGCGGATCTAGAGGGGGGGGGGGGGGGGGGGTTGGGGGGGTTGCAACCCCCCCCCCCAAAAAAAAAAAAAAAAAAAAAAAATCCGGGGACCATTTTTTAAATCTTATCTTTTTTTTTAAACTTGTAATTTTATTTTATTCTATTTCTATGTATTTATTTCATTTATTATTATTATTATTATTATTATTATTATTATTATTATTATTATTATTATTATTATATATTATTATATTTCTTTTTGGGGGGAGGGGGGGGCGAACAAATGTCACAGAGTCCCTTGCCCCCCCCCCCCCCCATCAGCTTTTTTGAGGACACGGGCCACCGCCGAAGTGACAAGCTAGGCCAGCGTTGCCGATTCTCATCCCCAAAATCCCCACATTAAAAAAAAAAAAAAAATTGGGGATTGTTGAAGTCTTTGGGATGAAAAATAAATATTTGGGAATGAAAATAATATTGAGTTTTATGAAAAACGATTTGGGGATTTTCTGTCAAAATTTGGCAACTTTGGGGATATTTTAAGTGTCGTTTGGGTGGGGATTTTGTGAAGATTTAACCTGGCAACGCACGCTGAGCTGGGCTGCTCATTTCCTGGATTACTTGTTCAAGTTGCTCACTTTTTTATCAGTCTGGTCTGAGTGTAGTGACAAGCAATATGGAAGCAAACAGGGCAAAGAAGTTGCGGCAATCCAGTCTCGCATCTTTTTTACAGCTTTTTATGGTCTCCATTGTGTTAATAGATGCAGGAAAACATCACTTACGGGGTTCAAATAAACACCCCCAAAAAAATCGGCTCGCCGCTTCGCGGCTCGTGGACGATGCTCTGCATCGTCATTATTTTGGTCACCCCCCCCCCCCCCTTAGCAAAAAGCTAGATCCGCCCCTGCTGCCATACTGGTAATATTGGTCAAATCCAAAATGGCCGCCATCTGATAGTTACAAGTCAAGTGTAGTTACGAAAGAAAATGGGCTAGTACGATAAAAGTTTATATATTTATGGGGTTTTCGGGGTCAGAGAATCTGATTATGATATTCTTTCATCGATTTGAGATCTCCTCGGGTCATACTCATATCAATTCCTTTCATAGCAAAAGCGCTCTTCACAATTTCTGTAAATTTGGCAGTTTAACGCTACGCGTACCGCCTTGACCGGACTGTGCGGTATCTGTGCAGTTCTGTGTGTAGAGAGGTCGGGCCGTATTCATTATTTCTTGGGGTGCATAAATTGCTCTAATTATACGTACGCGTGTAATGCGCAAGTTTATTGTTACGGCACTAAACCCATCCCACTCATTGTTCCCCTATTTTCATAATGGTACTGACCGACCCAATGAAATGTGCAGTGCGCTCGTACGCGCTGCGCTGCGTGTGTACATGTACTGTACTTATGCATGTTCAGTTGTATGTGTATGCATAGCATTACGTACATGTATGCATACACGGCTAGCTGGCACAAAACCCTGGGTCGGGCTTCTAAAATGGGACATGAAGCATGATTTGACATGAAAATTGACGGGGCTAAAAATGAATCAATCAAAATGAACTTTATATGTATGAAAAGCTTATGTATCATATGTCATTGTCTGGGATTGAGGATTTACAAATTTGACGCAAAACGCGTTGCTGCAAAGTTAAAGATTGGTATATTGAAAGGCAATCGAGCACAGTGCGACCGATCAATGGACATTATGTATGAGAAAGTAAAAAAAGTTAAATGGATTGTAAAGTTTAACGTCAAAATGACGGAGGTTTTTTTTCAAGTAAGGGCATGGTTTTACATGGAATGTAAAGGAAATGTTTCCTTCTTCTCATATCTCGATTGAGGATATTATACTAAATTCCGATTTTTAATGGTAAAGAAAAGTGTAAAAAGATGTCGAGAATTTTACAATATGTCATGTAATATAAAATGCGCGCGGGTCGGTTGATCTCCCAAAAGGAGCGCGAAGGAATTGATATGGGTAATATTGGTCAAATTCAAAATGGCCGCCATCTGATAGTTACGGATCAATAGTAGTTCCAAAAGGAAAAGAGCTAAAATGATTAAAAAAAAAAAAAAAATTATATAGTAAGGGGGTTTTCTGGGTCAGAGAATCTAATTATGATGTTGCTTGTATCAATTGCAGGGCTCCTTGGGGCTGTCATGCTGGCCATATTGGCCAAATAAAAAATGGCCGCCATCCGAGTTAAAGGTCAAGCGTAGTTTCAAAAGGAAAAGGACCAGTATGATAAAAGTTGATGAATTCATGGGGTTTCCGGGGCCGGATAATCTGATTATGATGTTCTTTTATCAATTGTATTTCACCATCCTGTCCTAAGGCTACAATGAAGTTCATTTCCTGGTTGAAGAAGATGAGGGAAGATGCGCCAAATTCACACTTGAGTGGGTTTAAATCTTGGCCTGCGCCCATCATCAATATGCAAACTTCCTCTGTGAAATCCATAATAAATTCGTTTTCGAGGATTGGCAAGGAAAATAGATAAACAGTAGAAGCAGACCATGAATAAAGAAATAAACAGCTAGTTCAATATGTTTTGAAGCATTATATTCAAAGACCCGGACAGCTTTATCTTTATTATCCATATAAATAACGTCTATAATCACTGTCAGACGGGAGATAATACCAATACGAAATGCATTAAGCAACGTCTAGACATAAAGGTCGAATCTCAACTTTAGTTTTCTTATTCTTCCCTACATTTCGAAGTGTTGCATGGGATCTTAATCCTGTTTTTTTCTACATACATCAATGCCCCCATTTAAGCATACTTTGAATCTGGTCACGCTTCGAAAAGTTCGCCGCCTCGCATTTTGCTTCTGTTGATGATCAACTTTCGATTTGTTTTGAAGCATTATCTTTATAAAAACCAGACAGCTTTATCTTTATTATCCTTAAAAAATAACGTCTATAATCACTCTGAGATGGAATAAAATACCAATACGAATTGCATTATGCAACGTCTAGACATAAAGGTCGAGTCCCTGGGGACTTGGATCACGATAATGCCGATAATACTTTACCGATGACCAGATTTCAAGTAAAGTTTACTATAAAGAACCAATTCCGACATTCAGAAATGATTTTCGGTGACTGATGTGTCAGATGTGATCATTCACAAAGGAAAGGCCAGCACACAAAAAAAATTACAGTTCCTCTCTCAGCTCTCTTTATGTTCATGTGACCTTTGTAAAAGTTCGTTCCCGATTTTGGCGCATGCGGAGTGTGCAATTACGAACTCGCTTATGGATTAAAGAACATCATAATCAGATTATCCGTCCCCGGAAACCCAATGAATTCATCAACTTTTATCATACTAGCCCATTTCCTTTCATAACTATCCTTGACCTGTAACTCAGATGGCGGCCATTTTGAATTTGACCAATATGAACAGTAAGGCAGCCCCAAGGAGACCTCAAATCAATGAAAGAACGTCAAAATCAGATTCTCTGACCCCCAAAACCCTATAAATATATAAACTATAATCATACAAGCGCTTTTCCTTTTGGAACTACGCTTGACCTTTAACTCAGATGGCGGCCATTTTGGATTTGCCCAATATGGCAGTCCCAGAGAGCGCCCTTCTTGGCGTCCGGCAGAAATCGTAATAGTATAGTATAATCTACCTCTGGGGCAAATTTTGTGCTTTTAGAAGAATCTGCACCAAAATATCCCTAACAGCCCCCACTAATACAAGTATAATTATACTTAATGAATGAAACGACTGGATAACCCATATTCAGCTTTGCCAGCTAGCTAGGGACCACACTACAGGTCTTCCCGGCGCGGGTCCAGGGGGGAGCGGGGCGAGAGGGTCTTGACCCCACTGAACCGCTAACACAAAATGAAGAGAGAGAGAGAGAGAGAGAGAGAGATAGAGATAGAGAGAGAATCAGCGAGAGAGAGAGAGAAGGTAAAGCGGAGAGTAAGGGAAAGGAAGAAGAGGAAGAAGAAAAGAAAAGGGGGGAAAAGAAGGAGATCGGGGGCGAAAGGCCTTCGCCTGCCCTCCCCTGGCAAACAAAAAGAGAGAGAGAGAGAAGGCGCCCATGCTGTTGCCTCACCCCCCCCGCAAAACAAGAGAGAAGGAAGGAAAGGGAAAGAAACAAAAGAAGAAAAGAAAAGAAGGAATATCAGTTGCAATGTTTCTGCAAACAAGATGTGGATCGCGGAGAAAGGCCTTTGCTTCTGCCCCTCCCCGACCACCCACCCCCTCCCCGCCAAAAAAAAGAGAGAAAGAAGGGAAAGGGAAAGAGGAGAGCTAAAATGGAACACAAAAGAGGAAGAAGAAAAGAAAAGGGTTAAAAGAAGCATAGATCAGTTGCGATTAATCCCACCAAAATCGCGTGGATCGGGGGGAGGGGGCGAAGGGCCCCTGCCACCCTCAGCAAACTTAAACGAGAGAGAGAGAGAGAGAAGTAAGGGAAGTGAAAGGGAAAGAGGAGAGAAAGGGACAGAAAACAAAGAGGAAGAAAAAAAAAGGAATTAGGGAAGATAGTTGCGATTTTCATTGGTTCTTCTATCATCATTTTACAATTATCATTGTACAAATTTATTTATATATTCATTTATTTATTCCTGTTTGATAACAAAAATATGAATATAAACTCATAAACTCATAACAGCAACAAAATTAAATGTAGGAGGAAACTATCTTGCTGGGAGCAAGAAGCGCAAAATGATCATTAATATAATTCATATTGTTTAATTACATCTTGTGAAATAGTATGCATTCAAGCTTTGGGGATTTTTGTTGGTGTATTTGTATGAAAGAAAGCGTTTGAAGCTTATAATGCACATGTTGCAATTTCAGGTGCAACTTAGCGTTCAAATATGGGACACGCACGACCAGACACTAGTGTAGGAAATCTTCAAATGTTAATCAGGTATATGACTAAATTATTTGTCTGTTGCCTAACGAAAAAGTTTATATTTAGTCAGGCCTGAATTGAATCGCAAAACAATTATTATGTTAAAAGGAACATATTTGATGACATTCGAAATTCCCCAATAACCAATACGGTTGGAGAGTGAGTACTCGTTTTGTTTTTCTTCAAAACTTACTCAACTATAAATAGCTGGCCCGGATACTTGAGCCTCTCACAAAACGCAAGTATAGGCCTGATGTGTCGTAAGTGGCGTCGCTAGACCTTTTTCAGTGGGGGGGGGGGGGGGGGGGGTATAGAGGCCAACGATTCCCGACAAAACAAGCCACCAATTAATTACCGACAAAATTAAATGTTCCAATATCTACAAATTTAACCCTATAAACCCAGGGCCAAAGGCTAAATTGTTATGCGCAAATGGTCATTTTCGTCGACGTCATAAATATACAAATTATTTCGTCAACTTAGTAAGCATCATAGCTATATATTTTAATGCAGGCGCGTAGCTAGGATCTTATTTTAGGGAGGGGCGGTATTGAGCAAGCGAATCACTTAAAGAGCGCGCAAAGCGCTCCCTAGGTGGGGGAGGGGATGGGTGAAAGGCATCCCGCGCGAAGCGCAGTAGCTTAGACGTTCCATTAAATTATTATGAAAAGAAGACGATTTGTTGTACCGTTCTCGACTCTTAATCCTTCAGTTGTCTGAATTCAGTTTCCCCATCCCACACGAAGCGCGGGAGCTTCGACGTTTCATTAAATTATTAGAAAAAGAAGACGATTCATTGAACCGACTCTAAATCATTTTCTGAATTTCAAAAATGTTTCTTTGTCCGATAAAAAGTCACAGTTCTAAGGGGAAAAAATTGATGGCCGACCGACATAAAAAAAAAATACCACCGACTTCAACCCCACCCCCCCCCCCCTTTAACGACGCCCCTGAATGTAGAGTGGCCTGAGCGGATAGGCACAGGGCGTGGATCTAAACTTACAGAGACACTTCGATGAAGACACCCTTATTTCATGATTGCGTGTGTTGAACTGCCATGGGCTTTACAACTTTAAACCTCCAGGGTTTATTTTGCATATATAGGGATTTACATGATCATTTATATAATAAAAGGAAATAATGAATATTCAAATATCATAGGTAGCAAATAAAGGATGACTAACAGAGGAATGAAAACAAACAGATAGGAGAGGATGATCAAGCATAATGATGTGCACCAATCTATAAATGGGAATTACTGAGTAGCCTGTTCACACTACAGCTCTACAATAACAAATCATTTGTAGCCTTACTTTTAAGCAGTTGAAGAAATTAATAAAAGTAGGCCTACTTGAAGAAATCGTTGAATTATAAGATATTCAGTTATTTTATTAAGGATGACAAAACACACATTTAACACCTTTGGAAAAAATCATACCCCAGGAACGTGAAAAACAAAACTTTTATTGTCACACATGCCTTTAATCGGACATATTTATAAACTGAAATGTGGCACCACCCAAGAATATAATTCTGAGATCCTTCTTTGTCTTTAATTTGCACCTGAAAATAAATTCTTTGTTCCTCGTCTATGTCATCGCGGCGAAAAGTTCCAGACTTTTATTCTTTTCATGCAGCCTCAGACAAATGTGCCAAAGAAGTTTTGTCTTCTTGTATTCCTGGAAACAAAGTTTGGGCGATAGTTTTCAAGTTCAGTTTATCTTTACGAGATTTATATATGTGTAATATTAAGCTTTGGTTGAGCTTTCTTTGGGTCATTGTCCTTATCAGAGAAGTTTTGATCCGTTTCAAGACAGAGAATGTTCTCTCGCAAGTTGCCGTTGTAACCGGGATTGTAAGGTAAATGAGAAGAAGGATGTGAACCTCTGAGAATGATCTCTTATAGATTGGACTGTTGTTGAAAATCTCACAGATTGTTTCAATGTATATTTGATAGGTTTACTCTCATCGTCACACACGTCTTGGAGGCTTGTTAGCTGCCGAGTTAAAGGAAACCAAAACCTTCATACTAAGTTACTTTTATTGTAAAGTTTAAGATATTAAAAAATATCAGTGACAATTTGAACAAAATCGGGCAAGGAATAAGGAAGTAAGAGCTTTTTGAAATGACTAGCCACTAGAGGGCGGTATTCAATTTGATGACATCATCTGTGGACAACTCTCCATGCCTTTTGTACATCAAATTTCATGTTTTTCCTTCTTTCTTGTGATTGAGATAATGTACTCCCCAGAAAGCAAGATATAGAATGCAAAATGATATTCTACTTCACATGTTATGAAGTCGGAACAAGAACACAAATAAATACGAAGAAAACAAAAAAAATTGTGAAATTTTATGTACAAAAGGCATGAAGAGTTGTTCACAGATTATGTCATCAAATTGAATACCGCCTCTAGTGACTAGTCATTTTCAAAAAGCCACAACTAGGCGTTGTGGCGTGCGCCTGTAATCCAGCTAAAAAGTGGAAGTTACAAACTGATTCAGCCGAGGACGCAGGTTCGAAACTGAGTCACGTCTTCGGATGGTGACGTTTAAAGGTCGGTCCCAGACGTAAATAATCATATCTGATTGATACACGTCTGTAAAAACCCAATACACACACACACACACACACTCTTACTTCCTTATTCTTTGCCCGATTTTGTTCAAATTTTCACTGATTTTATTCAAATCTTTTAAACTTTACAATAAAAGTAACTTAGTATGAAGGTTTTGGTTTCCTTTAATGCTACAAAGTCAATATCTCCGGCATACACTTCCCTCAACTCATCAGCACGAACAAAATATTGGGGAGGGGGCTCATGATAACCGAGCCCGGCCGAAATATATATATATATATTTTTTTTTTTTTTTGGGGGGGGGGGGGGGGGGGGAGGTGGCTCAATGATATCCGGGCTCCTCAATAATATCGGGGGGCTCCGTGATGTTATCCGAGCCCCACCAAAAACACTTGAGGGGGGGGGGGGGGAGCTTATGATATCTGAGCCCCACCAACATATGGGGGGGGGGGGGGCTCAATGATATCAGAGTCCCTCCAAAATATTTGGAGGTTTAAATGATATCCGGGATCCACCAAATATATTTTTTGGGTCAATGATATGCGAGATCCGATGTCTGAGCCCCCCTCCCTTCTCCCTAAATAAATATTTATAAAATGTTTATATTTGAATGGTACGTCTGTAGATTATAGGTATACATGAGTTTCATGCCAAGAATATAATCATTGGGAGAGGAGGGGGTTCATGACATCCGAGCCCCGCAATAAGTCTCGGGGGCGGCTCAATGGTATCTTAGCCCCTAAGGACTCAATGATATCTAAGCCCCACCAAAAGATTGGGGGCTCAATTAATGATATCTATAAGCCCCGCCAAAAATATTGGGGGGGGGGGGGGGGGGCTCAATGATCTCTGAGCCCCCCCCCCAATATATATATATTTTTTTGGGGGGGGGGGGCTGTGCCCCCCAAACCCCCCTCCCCCCGGTTCCTAAGCCTAATTACAGTTCAATGAAGTCTACTTTTTGAAACTTAAAGGGATTGGGTAACTTTGTCTTAGGTTCTGAAACAAAAAATCCAGGAATGATAGTTAGGGCTAGTTCTGATCGGAAAACGACCCAAATATCGGAGTATGGCTAGCTGCCCCAGGGCCTTGTCCTATATACGGATCAGAGAAAAAATACTTTAAACATTTCGGGGGTTACTTTTATGACTTTCGGGGGCTCTTTTTGGCATTTCGGGGGCTAATTCACCCCGAGCCCCCGTGTATTTTTCCTCCTGATACGGATAAGTGAGTGCCCTGATGGGTCTACTTCTAACTCGTGTTTTTAGCCCTTCTTTCTTTACTTTTTCCTTTCCTTTCTTTTTTCTTTCCTTTCCTTTCTTATTTTTTCTTAGAGGGGGGGGGGGGGCGGTCCATCGCCCCCGTATATCCGTGCCTGAGTGACACCCACACAAACTAACCTTATTTATTACCGAACAAAAAAAATGAAGAAAGAGCCCCTCGACACCATAGGTGTAAGTATTCAGCCAGTTCCTACCCCCCCCCCCCACCAAAATAAACTTTAAAAGTGATTTTTTTTTTCTAATTTGATACCAGTGATATACAGATGTTGCTGAAATGGCCTAATTTTCCGGGATTTTTCCTCGCTTTTTAGTAAATTATACTTTTTATGTGTTTGTTGGAGAATGACATATATCACAATTTACAGTCAGGCAAGAAATGTGCTTATTTACTATTTAGAGGCCGACATGTCAGGTCCCGCGGAACGGCGGGCTTGGGGGCTCAAGCCCCCCTCCCACCCCCACACTTTTGAAAAAATATATTAAAGAGAATTAAATAGAAAGAAATAGAAAAGAAAGTATGCTCATGTAACCGTAATTAAATGCCCATACCCCTGAGCTAATTCCGGGGGCTCTGCCCCCTGGACCCCATCTTGGGCCCTAAGGCTAGCCCCTGAATGCTAATCTGACCTTAATTGTAATGCCTAAAACCCCTGCGCTTCCGGGGGCTCCGCCCCTTGGACCATACGCCAATTAGTGACCTGCCAGTGTCATGAATATGGTATTAAAAGTACGAAGCCACGTACAATCGATTACAACAGTAATTGTGGGGCCGATATCACGAGTATGCCTTCATATAGAATAAAGGTTTTAAAGAAAATGTTCACTTCTACTTTCAAAAGGATTGGCCCATTTGCTTTAAAAAAATGTAGAGAGTTATTATTATGTCATTTCTAGAAAAAATGCCAACCACATGATTTACAATGAGTCTAAATAGTATTTAGATTCATGTATGTCCGTCGGACATATAATATGCGGGTTTTCTGCTCGCACGGATCGTCCGAGGGACGATCCGTGCGGTTTGCTATCCGCGTAGTCTGTCCCCCATTGTTTAATAAGCGAGTTCACGGTTGCAGTCTGAGCATGAGCAGATAAAGGTCATTGCAGAACAAATTTTGAAATACACGGAGACGAAATACTGGATACATGCTCATGAAAGTTATGTAACATTATTCATTCATGCACATTCAGTGGACTCCATGGTACACAGGTGGAAGTATTCTTTGAAAAATGGGGAACAAAGGCTATTTATATAGCACCTCCATCGCTGTAGGAGTGATTATTTCAAAATGTACAAAGTGGGACCTCTTCATGTTTTGAAAATCTGTGGATATTCGGGGTCATTGCAGTAAGGTGCTAACCGTGAACTGGTCTATTACGTGTATATTTGATAAAAGGAAGAAACTCGGCAAATCAATGTTGATTTGCCGAGTTTCTTCCTTTTATGAAATATACACGTAATTAAACAATGGGGGGGGGGGGGGGGGGACAGACTGCGCGGATAGCAAACCGCACGGATCGTCCCTCGGACGATCCGTGCGAGCAGAAAACCCGCATATTATGTCCGACGGACAAACGAAACTGGTAGGACAAACGGTGCGGTCACACCGGCATGTGTAGATGCAAAATTGCGGGCCCGAGATCATGTGTAACAGGGGTTTGATGATCTCGAGGCGGCTTCAAATTGCAGGCGTGAGGCCGCCTCCGGGGCCCGCTTAAAAGCCAACGCATGTGTAACAGGGGTCATATGATACAACACGACAGCAACCCATTAAACCCAAACTCTAACGTATTAAAAAGGACAAAACAAATTATCCAAACTTAAACGTAATTTGATAGCGTTATAACTGTAATAATATTTCTTAACCTACCGCTTACGATCGAGCAGCTTTCATTGAAAGCTGGGCACACGAGAACAAAATGAAATTCATCACCCTGTAATCAAGAGGTTGATCAAAATATACGCGAACCCTAAATAACACTGACTGGGGGGGGGGGGGGGCGGCCCGGCCCCCCTCCCCGGCCCCCCACTCCGGGAACGGAAGGACCGCATTCCCAAAATCTCCGGTGTGACCGCGTAGAATGTAACCCGCACCGATCGTCCGACTATTAGAGATCGATCGAGAGCGGACGATCGGTGCGGATTTTATCCGCGCAGAATGTCCGTGTCGGACATTCCGTGCGCGCCTCAAATGTCTGACGGACAATCTGTGCTGAAGAGGTCTCGCACCAATAGTCCACCTGCCGCACCGAATGTCCGTACTCTAGTCCACACGTATACATAGTCAAAACAAACAGGGATGTACTCTCATATCCCTGATACAAGTATAATTATACTTAATGAATGAAACGACTGGATAACCCATATTCAGCTTAACCAGCTAGCTATAGGGATGAAACTACAGGCAGTGGCGGATCTAGTAGGGGGGATGGGGGGGGGGGGGGGGGGGGGTGCAAATTGTTAAAATTTCAAGGGCCAAAAAAAAAAGGTGCTCACTACCCCCCCCCCCCCCTCCCAAGATCGCGGAGAAAGGCCTCTGCCTTTGCCCCCCCCCCCCAGACCAACCCCCCCCCTTCTCGCCAAAAAAAAAAAAAAGAGAGAAAGAAGGGAAAGGGAAAGAGGACAGCTAAAATGGAACACAAAAGAGGTAGACAAAAGAAAAGGGTGAAAAGAAGCAGAGACCAGTTGCGATTAATCCCATCAACATCGTGTGGATCGGGGGAGGGGGCGAAAGGAAGAAGAAAGGTAGGGGAGATCAGTTACAATTTTTCTTTTAGTGTATTTTATATTAAAGCAAAAAAGCCAGATATTCAAAGTTAATCATTTTTTCCAATTTCGGTGTGATAAAATAATTATTGTTGGTGTTGTTGATGTATTGGAAAGGGTTCCAAAGCACAATATGTCAATGGATTCCTCAAAAAAAGAAAAAAAAGGGCCTAGAGTGAGGGGGAGCAGTGTAGGAAAAAACTGTTAGGGAGCCCTTTTTTTGGGGGGGGGGGGGCCCAGGCGCAGATCTAGGATTTGTTAGGGGGGCCCAATTTGAAATTATGCAAGCCAAATATTGGTACGTAATGGTGACACCGGCAGTGGCGAAATGAGCAAAAACGTTTGGGGGGGGGGGGTAGAAAAAAAAACCGCACCACCCACTTTTTATGCAGGCCTCGCTGAACGTTTCTCTAAGTAGGTTGGGGGAGTGGTATTTACGATAAGGCAGAGCGTAGCGTTAATTGGCGTGGGGTCTAGGGCCTTTTGGCCCCTCTGAACTACAACTTGTTGGCGGCAAAATTGCAACTGATATCCCGCTTCTTTTCTTTTCTTCTTCCTTTTTTCCCTCCCTTTATCTCTTCTTTTCCGTTTTCTTTCCCTTTTCATCATTCTCTATTATTTTGTAATGGGAGGGGGGGGGGTGACAGCTGGGATCCATGACCCTTTCGGCCCTTGATCTGCTTCTTCCCCCCCTTTGTTCCTTTCTTCTTCCTCTTCCTCTTCTTTCTTTCCCTTTCTCTCTTTCCCTTTCTCTCCTCTTTCCCTTTCCCTTCTTTTCCTTCTCTCTCTCTCTCTCTTTTTTTTTGGGGGGGGGGGGGGGCAAGGCCCTCCTGGCCCCCTAGATCCGCGTCTGCCTTTAGGGGGTATAGCTGCGCCTGTCGTCAGCTAGCTGAAAGTGTTAACAACTAAAAGCACAGTGTTAACAACTAAAAGTGAACCAGGTAATCGCAGTGAGGCAAAGTGGTCTCGTGGATAAGCAACCGCCTAGTAAGTGGAAGGTATCGGGTTCGATCCCCAGCTAGTGTATTTTGTTTTAAAGCCCAAAAGCCAGATATTAAAAGTTAATAATTTTTCCAATTTTGGTGTGATAAAATAATTATTGTTGGTGTTGTTGATTGTTGATGTATGAGAAAGGGTTCCAATGCACAATATGTCAATGGATTCCTCAAAAAACTTGAAAAAGGACCTATGGTGAAGGGGGAGCAGCTGAGTGTAGGAAAAAGCTGTTAGGGAGCCCCTTTGGGGAGTCTTTTTTTTGGGGGGGGGGGGTTCTTGGAGGTCGTCAGCTAGCTCTGGCGGTCGTCAGCTAGCTCTGGCGGTCGTCAGCTAGCTGGCGGTCGTCAGCGTAGCCGGTGGCCGGTAGCGTTAGCCCCAAAGCCATGTCCAATTTTTAAACTACATTCAAGAGTCCCTTATTGCCAGGTTAAACAAGTTTTTTACATTTTCAGTACTACTTACATCCATTTATTCAATCTGTACACTCCCACGCTATCCTTTTCCAGTCTGTAAACAACTTTACAACATGAATTCAATGATGGGCAAGGTTTTACTCCTCATATGAAAGCGCCCAAACTTCGCGAGGTGAAACAAAGGGTCTTTCAATTCAATGCAATTCAATGCATACCCGAGCAGAATCATTTTGTGCTCGACAAAGACACACAGCCTTGGGTAAAGAGGTCCATTATTATTATTTTTTTTTAGTTATATTTTTTCATTGACAGTATACTATTAAATATCAGAAATATTGGATGCTCTGTTTCAAATACAGTCCAGATTGCCGAGCAATGAATTATCTCATGCTTCTTGTCCAAAAACCATATCTAACTGGTTTTTAAAACGGTATCATTTTAATTTCCATTTCCCAGCATTATTTTGAACTGTCTTGAACTGAAGTTGTTTTCCTGTTTTTTAAATGAGACTACAGCCCCATTCTATAGTTTTTCTATGGGGATATTCAAAGTGCGTGTCCTCCATGCAGACAAGGAGAAAGACCTTTATGGACAATACATCAACATAATGCGGTCATTGTTGCAATGTCAGGAATGCTATTATTACCTCTTATGTAATCCTCGCAATTGACAAAAATATTCCGTCAATGAAGGGAGGGTCGGGTTTTTTCTTCAATTCATTAATTGATGCTGCAGGTGCAAGCTATTGAACACAGAATCGAATAGCCAAGCTTCCCTATTCATTGGTGCCCTGTTACAGAATTCGTAGCATATCCTAAATTGAATAGATCCGTGTTCTGTTCATTATGCTATGTCAGGGCAGTGGCCTATTGTCATATCACTTGAAGTTTAAGTCAGCAGATTGCAAAATAAATGAAAATAACATAAAACCTCACTATTATATCAGAAATATCAGTAACTGAAAGAAAACATTTACGGGCAATCTTGACAACATCGGACTGCAAAAATATGAATAATTATGCATCCCGAAATCGTTAAATCAGTAAATCAACATATTAAAGTCGTTAACATGCAGAAAGTGCTATAAGACCAAGAAGTGAACCAGGTAGTAGCAGTGAGGCAAAGTGGTCTTGTGGATAAGACTGATCGCTTCACAACGCAATGTATGTATGTACTCGGGTTCGACTCCCAGCTTCTTCTTTATACCTCATGTTATTTTTAATTTTTTTTTTTTACCCCATGATATTGACGTGTCCATCTCCTTTTTTTTTAAAGGGGACACCCCCCCCCACCTCCTCAACAAAGGAGAAAATAACGTTTGATACTCTTTCTTTAACAAACGACTCTCTAAATTAGTTAGAATACGTCTTTTGCTACATCTACAACAATAAGTATCAATATGAAAAAATACAAGAAGATTACCAGTGTGACACATTAGTCTAGTGGATAGGCAAACGCCTGGCAACTGGAAGGTATCGGGTTCGACTCCCAGCTAGTGCTTTTTTTAAATTTTTTTTATAAATCTTTGAAAAAGAAAAACTGATGTTAGAACCCATTTTCATCTCACTTAAAGTTTGGTGTGATAAAATAATTATTGTTGGTGTTGTTGATGTATGGGAAAGGGTTCCAAATCACAATATGTCAATGGATTCCTCAAAAAAAAACTTGAAAAAGGGCCTATGGTGAGGGGGAGCAGCTGAGTGTAGAAAAAAAATTGTATTCGGCCCTTTTGGGGGAGGGGGTCTTTTGGGGGGGGGGGTCTTTTTTTTGGGGGGGGGGTCTTTTTTTTTTTTAGCTGGCGGTCGTCAGCTAGCTGGCGGTCGTCAGCCATAGGCCCTTTTTCAAGCTGGCGGTCGTCAGCTAGCTGGCGGTCGTCAGCCATAGGCCCTTTTTCAAGCTGGCGGTCGTCAGCTAGCTGGCGGTCGTCAGCGTAGCCGGTGGCCGGTAGCGTTAGCCCCAAAGTCATGTCCAATTTTTAAACTACATTCAAGAGTCCCTTATTGCCAGGTTAAACAAGTTTTTTACATTTTCAGTACTACTTACATCCATTTATTCAATCTGTACACTCCCACGCTATCATTTTCCAGTCTGTAAACAACTTTACAACATGAATTCAATGATGGGCAAGGTTTTACTCCTCATATGAAAGCGCCCAAACTTCGCGAGGTGAAACAAAGGGTCTTTCAATTCAAGTCTATTCAAGCCCAATATGGGCTAACAACTAGCCTGCATACCCGAGCAGAATCATTTTGTGCTCGACAAAGACACACAGCCTTGGGTAAAGAGGTCCATTATTATTATTTTTTTTTAGTTATATTTTTTCATTGACAGTATACTATTAAATATCAGAAATATTGGATGCTCTGTTTCAAATACAGTCCAGATTGCCGAGCAATGAATTATCTCATGCTTCTTGTCCAAAAACCATATCTAACTGGTTTTTAAAACGGTATCATTTTAATTTCCATTTCCCAGCATTATTTTGAACTGTCTTGAACTGAAGTTGTTTTCCTGTTTTTTAAATGAGACTACAGCCCCATTCTATAGTTTTTCTATGGGGATATTCAAAGTGCGTGTCCTCCATGCAGACAAGGAGAAAGACCTTTATGGACAATACATCAACATAATGCGGTCATTGTTGCAATGTCAGGAATGCTATTATTACCTCTTATGTAATCCTCGCAATTGACAAAAATATTCCGTCAATGAAGGGAGGGTCGGGTTTTTTCTTCAATTCATTAATTGATGCTGCAGGTGCAAGCTATTGAACACAGAATCGAATAGCCAAGCTTCCCTATTCATTGGTGCCCTGTTACAGAATTCGTAGCATATCCTAAATTGAATAGATCCGTGTTCTGTTCATTATGCTATGTCAGGGCAGTGGCCTATTGTCATATCACTTGAAGTTTAAGTCAGCAGATTGCAAAATAAATGAAAATAACATAAAACCTCACTATTATATCAGAAATATCAGTAACTGAAAGAAAACATTTACGGGCAATCTTGACAACATCGGACTGCAAAAATATGAATAATTATGCATCCCGAAATCGTTAAATCAGTAAATCAACATATTAAAGTCGTTAACATGCAGAAAGTGCTATAAGACCAAGAAGTGAACCAGGTAGTAGCAGTGAGGCAAAGTGGTCTTGTGGATAAGACTGATCGCTTCACAACGCAATGTATGTATGTACTCGGGTTCGACTCCCAGCTTCTTCTTTATACCTCATGTTATTTTTAATTTTTTTTTTTTACCCCATGATATTGACGTGTCCATCTCCTTTTTTTTTAAAGGGGACACCCCCCCCCCACCTCCTCAACAAAGGAGAAAATAACGTTTGATACTCTTTCTTTAACAAACGACTCTCTAAATTAGTTAGAATACGTCTTTTGCTACATCTACAACAATAAGTATCAATATGAAAAAATACAAGAAGATTACCAGTGTGACACATTAGTCTAGTGGATAGGCAAACGCCTGGCAACTGGAAGGTATCGGGTTCGACTCCCAGCTAGTGCTTTTTTTTTTTTTTTTATAAATCTTTGAAAAAGAAAAACTGATGTTAGAACCCATTTTCATCTCACTTAAAGTTTGGTGTGATAAAATAATTATTGTTGGTGTTGTTGATGTATGGGAAAGGGTTCCAAATCACAATATGTCAATGGATTCCTCAAAAAAAAACTTGAAAAAGGGCCTATGGTGAGGGGGAGCAGCTGAGTGTAGAAAAAAAATTGTATTCGGCCCTTTTGGGGGAGGGGGTCTTTTGGGGGGGGGGGGGTCTTTTTTTGGGGGGGGGGTCTTTTTTTTTTTTTAGCTGGCGGTCGTCAGCTAGCTGGCGGTCGTCAGCTAGCTGGCGGTCGTCAGCGTAGCTGGCGGCCGGTAGCGTTAGCCCCAAAGTCATGTCCAATTTTTAAACTACATTCAAGAGTCCCTTATTGCCAGGTTAAACAAGTTTTTTACATTTTCAGTACTACTTACATCCATTTATTCAATCTGTACACTCCCACGCTATCATTTTCCAGTCTGTAAACAACTTTACAACATGAATTCAATGATGGGCAAGGTTTTACTCCTCATATGAAAGCGCCCAAACTTCGCGAGGTGAAACAAAGGGTCTTTCAATTCAAGTCTATTCAAGCCCAATATGGGCTAACAACTAGCCTGCATACCCGAGCAGAATCATTTTGTGCTCGACAAAGACACACAGCCTTGGGTAAAGAGGTCCATTATTATTTTTTTTTTTAGTTATATTTTTTCATTGACAGTATACTATTAAATATCAGAAATATTGGATGCTCTGTTTCAAATACAGTCCAGATTGCCGAGCAATGAATTATCTCATGCTTCTTGTCCAAAAACCATATCTAACTGGTTTTTAAAACGGTATCATTTTAATTTCCATTTCCCAGCATTATTTTGAACTGTCTTGAACTGAAGTTGTTTTCCTGTTTTTTAAATGAGACTACAGCCCCATTCTATAGTTTTTCTATGGGGATATTCAAAGTGCGTGTCCTCCATGCAGACAAGGAGAAAGACCTTTATGGACAATACATCAACATAATGCGGTCATTGTTGCAATGTCAGGAATGCTATTATTACCTCTTATGTAATCCTCGCAATTGACAAAAATATTCCGTCAATGAAGGGAGGGTCGGGTTTTTTCTTCAATTCATTAATTGATGCTGCAGGTGCAAGCTATTGAACACAGAATCGAATAGCCAAGCTTCCCTATTCATTGGTGCCCTGTTACAGAATTCGTAGCATATCCTAAATTGAATAGATCCGTGTTCTGTTCATTATGCTATGTCAGGGCAGTGGCCTATTGTCATATCACTTGAAGTTTAAGTCAGCAGATTGCAAAATAAATGAAAATAACATAAAACCTCACTATTATATCAGAAATATCAGTAACTGAAAGAAAACATTTACGGGCAATCTTGACAACATCGGACTGCAAAAATATGAATAATTATGCATCCCGAAATCGTTAAATCAGTAAATCAACATATTAAAGTCGTTAACATGCAGAAAGTGCTATAAGACCAAGAAGTGAACCAGGTAGTAGCAGTGAGGCAAAGTGGTCTTGTGGATAAGACTGATCGCTTCACAACGCAATGTATGTATGTACTCGGGTTCGACTCCCAGCTTCTTCTTTATACCTCATGTTATTTTTAATTTTTTTTTTTTACCCCATGATATTGACGTGTCCATCTCCTTTTTTTTAAAGGGGACACCCCCCCCCACCTCCTCAACAAAGGAGAAAATAACGTTTGATACTCTTTCTTTAACAAACGACTCTCTAAATTAGTTAGAATACGTCTTTTGCTACATCTACAACAATAAGTATCAATATGAAAAAATACAAGAAGATTACCAGTGTGACACATTAGTCTAGTGGATAGGCAAACGCCTGGCAACTGGAAGGTATCGGGTTCGACTCCCAGCTAGTGCTTTTTTTTAAATTTTTTATAAATCTTTGAAAAAGAAAAACTGATGTTAGAACCCATTTTCATCTCACTTAAAGTTTGGTGTGATAAAATAATTATTGTTGGTGTTGTTGATGTATGGGAAAGGGTTCCAAATCACAATATGTCAATGGATTCCTCAAAAAAAACTTGAAAAAGGGCCTATGGTGAGGGGGAGCAGCTGAGTGTAGAAAAAAAATTGTATTCGGCCCTTTTGGGGGAGGGGGTCTTTTGGGGGGGGGGGGTCTTTTTTTTGGGGGGGGGGGGTCTTTTTTTTTTTTTTAGCTGGCGGTCGTCAGCTAGCCGGCGGTCGTCAGCTAGCCGGCGGTCGTCAGCTAGCCGGCGGTCGTCAGCTAGCCGGCGGTCGTCAGCTAGCCGGCGGTCGTCAGCTAGCCGGCGGTCGTCAGCTAGCCGGCGGTCGTCAGCGTAGCCGGTGGCCGGTAGCGTTAGCCCCAAAGTCATGTCCAATTTTTAAACTACATTCAAGAGTCCCTTATTGCCAGGTTAAACAAGTTTTTTACATTTTCAGTACTACTTACATCCATTTATTCAATCTGTACACTCCCACGCTATCATTTTCCAGTCTGTAAACAACTTTACAACATGAATTCAATGATGGGCAAGGTTTTACTCCTCATATGAAAGCGCCCAAACTTCGCGAGGTGAAACAAAGGGTCTTTCAATTCAAGTCTATTCAAGCCCAATATGGGCTAACAACTAGCCTGCATACCCGAGCAGAATCATTTTGTGCTCGACAAAGACACACAGCCTTGGGTAAAGAGGTCCATTATTATTATTTTTTTTTAGTTATATTTTTTCATTGACAGTATACTATTAAATATCAGAAATATTGGATGCTCTGTTTCAAATACAGTCCAGATTGCCGAGCAATGAATTATCTCATGCTTCTTGTCCAAAAACCATATCTAACTGGTTTTTAAAACGGTATCATTTTAATTTCCATTTCCCAGCATTATTTTGAACTGTCTTGAACTGAAGTTGTTTTCCTGTTTTTTAAATGAGACTACAGCCCCATTCTATAGTTTTTCTATGGGGATATTCAAAGTGCGTGTCCTCCATGCAGACAAGGAGAAAGACCTTTATGGACAATACATCAACATAATGCGGTCATTGTTGCAATGTCAGGAATGCTATTATTACCTCTTATGTAATCCTCGCAATTGACAAAAATATTCCGTCAATGAAGGGAGGGTCGGGTTTTTTCTTCAATTCATTAATTGATGCTGCAGGTGCAAGCTATTGAACACAGAATCGAATAGCCAAGCTTCCCTATTCATTGGTGCCCTGTTACAGAATTCGTAGCATATCCTAAATTGAATAGATCCGTGTTCTGTTCATTATGCTATGTCAGGGCAGTGGCCTATTGTCATATCACTTGAAGTTTAAGTCAGCAGATTGCAAAATAAATGAAAATAACATAAAACCTCACTATTATATCAGAAATATCAGTAACTGAAGAGAAACATTTACGGGCGTCAGCTAGCCGGCGGTCGTCAGCTAGCCGGCGGTCGTCAGCTAGCCGGCGGTCGTCAGCGTAGCCGGTGGCCGGTAGCGTTAGCCCCAAAGTCATGTCCAATTTTTAAACTACATTCAAGAGTCCCTTATTGCCAGGTTAAACAAGTTTTTTACATTTTCAGTACTACTTACATCCATTTATTCAATCTGTACACTCCCACGCTATCATTTTCCAGTCTGTAAACAACTTTACAACATGAATTCAATGATGGGCAAGGTTTTACTCCTCATATGAAAGCGCCCAAACTTCGCGAGGTGAAACAAAGGGTCTTTCAATTCAAGTCTATTCAAGCCCAATATGGGCTAACAACTAGCCTGCATACCCGAGCAGAATCATTTTGTGCTCGACAAAGACACACAGCCTTGGGTAAAGAGGTCCATTATTATTATTTTTTTTAGTTATATTTTTTCATTGACAGTATACTATTAAATATCAGAAATATGGATGCTCTGTTTCAAATACAGTCCAGATTGCCGAGCAATGAATTATCTCATGCTTCTTGTCCAAAAACCATATCTAACTGGTTTTTAAAACGGTATCATTTTAATTTCCATTTCCCAGCATTATTTTGAACTGTCTTGAACTGAAGTGTTTTCTGTTTTTTAAATGAGACTACAGCCCCATTCTATAGTTTTTCTATGGGGATATTCAAAGTGCGTGTCCTCCATGCAGACAAGGAGAAAGACCTTTATGGACAATACATCAACATAATGCGGTCATTGTTGCAATGTCAGGAATGCTATTATTACCTCTTATGTAATCCTCGCAATTGACAAAAATATTCCGTCAATGAAGGGAGGGTCGGGTTTTTTCTTCAATTCATTAATTGATGCTGCAGGTGCAAGCTATTGAACACAGAATCGAATAGCCAAGCTTCCCTATTCATTGGTGCCCTGTTACAGAATTCGTAGCATATCCTAAATTGAATAGATCCGTGTTCTGTTCATTATGCTATGTCAGGGCAGTGGCCTATTGTCATATCACTTGAAGTTTAAGTCAGCAGATTGCAAAATAAATGAAAATAACATAAAACCTCACTATTATATCAGAAATATCAGTAACTGAAAGAAAACATTTACGGGCAATCTTGACAACATCGGACTGCAAAAATATGAATAATTATGCATCCCGAAATCGTTAAATCAGTAAATCAACATATTAAAGTCGTTAACATGCAGAAAGTGCTATAAGACCAAGAAGTGAACCAGGTAGTAGCAGTGAGGCAAAGTGGTCTTGTGGATAAGACTGATCGCTTCACAACGCAATGTATGTATGTACTCGGGTTCGACTCCCAGCTTCTTCTTTATACCTCATGTTATTTTTAATTTTTTTTTTTTACCCCATGATATTGACGTGTCCATCTCCTTTTTTTTAAAGGGGACACCCCCCCCCCACCTCCTCAACAAAGGAGAAAATAACGTTTGATACTCTTTCTTTAACAAACGACTCTCTAAATTAGTTAGAATACGTCTTTTGCTACATCTACAACAATAAGTATCAATATGAAAAAATACAAGAAGATTACCAGTGTGACACATTAGTCTAGTGGATAGGCAAACGCCTGGCAACTGGAAGGTATCGGGTTCGACTCCCAGCTAGTGCTTTTTTTAAATTTTTTTATAAATCTTTGAAAAAGAAAAACTGATGTTAGAACCCATTTTCATCTCACTTAAAGTTTGGTGTGATAAAATAATTATTGTTGGTGTTGTTGATGTATGGGAAAGGGTTCCAAATCACAATATGTCAATGGATTCCTCAAAAAAAACTTGAAAAAGGGCCTATGGTGAGGGGGAGCAGCTGAGTGTAGAAAAAAAATTGTATTCGGCCCTTTTGGGGGAGGGGGTCTTTTGGGGGGGGGGTCTTTTTTTGGGGGGGGGGGGGGTCTTTTTTTTTTTTAGCTGGCGGTCGTCAGCTAGCCGGCGGTCGTCAGCGTAGCCGGCGGTCGTCAGCGTAGCCGGCGGTCGTCAGCGTAGCCGGCGGTCGTCAGCGTAGCCGGCGGTCGTCAGCGTAGCCGGTGGCCGGTAGCGTTAGCCCCAAAGTCATGTCCAATTTTTAAACTACATTCAAGAGTCCCTTATTGCCAGGTTAAACAAGTTTTTACATTTTCAGTACTACTTACATCCATTTATTCAATCTGTACACTCCCACGCTATCATTTTCCAGTCTGTAAACAACTTTACAACATGAATTCAATGATGGGCAAGGTTTTACTCCTCATATGAAAGCGCCCAAACTTCGCGAGGTGAAACAAAGGGTCTTTCAATTCAAGTCTATTCAAGCCCAATATGGGCTAACAACTAGCCTGCATACCCGAGCAGAATCATTTTGTGCTCGACAAAGACACACAGCCTTGGGTAAAGAGGTCCATTATTATTATTTTTTTTAGTTATATTTTTTCATTGACAGTATACTATTAAATATCAGAAATATTGGATGCTCTGTTTCAAATACAGTCCAGATTGCCGAGCAATGAATTATCTCATGCTTCTTGTCCAAAAACCATATCTAACTGGTTTTTAAAACGGTATCATTTTAATTTCCATTTCCCAGCATTATTTTGAACTGTCTTGAACTGAAGTTGTTTTCCTGTTTTTTAAATGAGACTACAGCCCCATTCTATAGTTTTTCTATGGGGATATTCAAAGTGCGTGTCCTCCATGCAGACAAGGAGAAAGACCTTTATGGACAATACATCAACATAATGCGGTCATTGTTGCAATGTCAGGAATGCTATTATTACCTCTTATGTAATCCTCGCAATTGACAAAAATATTCCGTCAATGAAGGGAGGGTCGGGTTTTTTCTTCAATTCATTAATTGATGCTGCAGGTGCAAGCTATTGAACACAGAATCGAATAGCCAAGCTTCCCTATTCATTGGTGCCCTGTTACAGAATTCGTAGCATATCCTAAATTGAATAGATCCGTGTTCTGTTCATTATGCTATGTCAGGGCAGTGGCCTATTGTCATATCACTTGAAGTTTAAGTCAGCAGATTGCAAAATAAATGAAAATAACATAAAACCTCACTATTATATCAGAAATATCAGTAACTGAAAGAAAACATTTACGGGCAATCTTGACAACATCGGACTGCAAAAATATGAATAATTATGCATCCCGAAATCGTTAAATCAGTAAATCAACATATTAAAGTCGTTAACATGCAGAAAGTGCTATAAGACCAAGAAGTGAACCAGGTAGTAGCAGTGAGGCAAAGTGGTCTTGTGGATAAGACTGATCGCTTCACAACGCAATGTATGTATGTACTCGGGTTCGACTCCCAGCTTCTTCTTTATACCTCATGTTATTTTAATTTTTTTTTTTTACCCCATGATATTGACGTGTCCATCTCCTTTTTTTTTAAAGGGGACACCCCCCCCCCCACCTCCTCAACAAAGGAGAAAATAACGTTTGATACTCTTTCTTTAACAAACGACTCTCTAAATTAGTTAGAATACGTCTTTTGCTACATCTACAACAATAAGTATCAATATGAAAAAATACAAGAAGATTACCAGTGTGACACATTAGTCTAGTGGATAGGCAAACGCCTGGCAACTGGAAGGTATCGGGTTCGACTCCCAGCTAGTGCTTTTTTTAAATTTTTTTATAAATCTTTGAAAAAGAAAAACTGATGTTAGAACCCATTTTCATCTCACTTAAAGTTTGGTGTGATAAAATAATTATTGTTGGTGTTGTTGATGTATGGGAAAGGGTTCCAAATCACAATATGTCAATGGATTCCTCAAAAAAAACTTGAAAAAGGGCCTATGGTGAGGGGGAGCAGCTGAGTGTAGAAAAAAAATTGTATTCGGCCCTTTTGGGGGAGGGGGTCTTTTTGGGGGGGGGGGGTCTTTTTTTTTGGGGGGGTCTTTTTTTTTTTTTAGCTGGCGGTCGTCAGCTAGCTGGCGGCCGTCAGCTAGCTGGCGCCAGCAGCTAGCTGGCGGCGTCAGCTAGCGGTCAGCTAGCTGGCGGCCGTCAGCTAGCTGGCGGCCGTCAGCTAGCTGGCGGCCAGCTAGCTGGCGGCCGTCAGCGTAGCCGGTGGCCGGTAGCGTTAGCCCCAAAGTCATGTCCAATTTTTAAACTACATTCAAGAGTCCCTTATTGCCAGGTTAAACAAGTTTTTTACATTTTCAGTACTACTTACATCCATTTATTCAATCTGTACACTCCCACGCTATCATTTTCCAGTCTGTAAACAACTTTACAACATGAATTCAATGATGGGCAAGGTTTTACTCCTCATATGAAAGCGCCCAAACTTCGCGAGGTGAAACAAAGGGTCTTTCAATTCAAGTCTATTCAAGCCCAATATGGGCTAACAACTAGCCTGCATACCCGAGCAGAATCATTTTGTGCTCGACAAAGACACACAGCCTTGGGTAAAGAGGTCCATTATTATTATTTTTTTTTAGTTATATTTTTTCATTGACAGTATACTATTAAATATCAGAAATATTGGATGCTCTGTTTCAAATACAGTCCAGATTGCCGAGCAATGAATTATCTCATGCTTCTTGTCCAAAAACCATATCTAACTGGTTTTTAAAACGGTATCATTTTAATTTCCATTTCCCAGCATTATTTTGAACTGTCTTGAACTGAAGTTGTTTTCCTGTTTTTTAAATGAGACTACAGCCCCATTCTATAGTTTTTCTATGGGGATATTCAAAGTGCGTGTCCTCCATGCAGACAAGGAGAAAGACCTTTATGGACAATACATCAACATAATGCGGTCATTGTTGCAATGTCAGGAATGCTATTATTACCTCTTATGTAATCCTCGCAATTGACAAAAATATTCCGTCAATGAAGGGAGGGTCGGGTTTTTTCTTCAATTCATTAATTGATGCTGCAGGTGCAAGCTATTGAACACAGAATCGAATAGCCAAGCTTCCCTATTCATTGGTGCCCTGTTACAGAATTCGTAGCATATCCTAAATTGAATAGATCCGTGTTCTGTTCATTATGCTATGTCAGGGCAGTGGCCTATTGTCATATCACTTGAAGTTTAAGTCAGCAGATTGCAAAATAAATGAAAATAACATAAAACCTCACTATTATATCAGAAATATCAGTAACTGAAAGAAAACATTTACGGGCAATCTTGACAACATCGGACTGCAAAAATATGAATAATTATGCATCCCGAAATCGTTAAATCAGTAAATCAACATATTAAAGTCGTTAACATGCAGAAAGTGCTATAAGACCAAGAAGTGAACCAGGTAGTAGCAGTGAGGCAAAGTGGTCTTGTGGATAAGACTGATCGCTTCACAACGCAATGTATGTATGTACTCGGGTTCGACTCCCAGCTTCTTCTTTATACCTCATGTTATTTTTAATTTTTTTTTTTTACCCCATGATATTGACGTGTCCATCTCCTTTTTTTTTAAAGGGGACACCCCCCCCCCCACCTCCTCAACAAAGGAGAAAATAACGTTTGATACTCTTTCTTTAACAAACGACTCTCTAAATTAGTTAGAATACGTCTTTTGCTACATCTACAACAATAAGTATCAATATGAAAAAATACAAGAAGATTACCAGTGTGACACATTAGTCTAGTGGATAGGCAAACGCCTGGCAACTGGAAGGTATCGGGTTCGACTCCCAGCTAGTGCTTTTTTTAATTTTTTTTATAAATCTTTGAAAAAGAAAAACTGATGTTAGAACCCATTTTCATCTCACTTAAAGTTTGGTGTGATAAAATAAAATAATTGTTGTTGTTGTTGATGTATGGGAAAGGGTTCCAAATCACAATATGTCAATGGATTCCTCAAAAAAAACTTGAAAAAGGGCCTATGGTGAGGGGGAGCAGCTGAGTGTAGAAAAAAATTTGTATTCGGCCCTTTTGGGGGAGGGGGTCTTTTGGGGGGGGGGTCTTTTTGGGGGGGGGGGGGGGTCTTTTTTTTTTTTAGCTGGCGGTCGTCAGCTAGCTGGCGGTCGTCAGCGTAGCCGGCGGTCGTCAGCGTAGCCGGCGGTCGTCAGCGTAGCCGGCGGTCGTCAGCGTAGCCGGCGGTCGTCAGCGTAGCCGGCGGTCGTCAGCGTAGCCGGCGGTCGTCAGCGTAGCCGGCGGTCGTCAGCGTAGCCGGTGGCCGGTAGCGTTAGCCCCAAAGTCATGTCCAATTTTTAAACTACATTCAAGAGTCCTTATTGCCAGGTTAAACAAGTTTTTTACATTTTCAGTACTACTTACATCCATTTATTCAATCTGTACACTCCCACGCTATCATTTTCCAGTCTGTAAACAACTTTACAACATGAATTCAATGATGGGCAAGGTTTTACTCCTCATATGAAAGCGCCCAAACTTCGCGAGGTGAAACAAAGGGTCTTTCAATTCAAGTCTATTCAAGCCCAATATGGGCTAACAACTAGCCTGCATACCCGAGCAGAATCATTTTGTGCTCGACAAAGACACACAGCCTTGGGTAAAGAGGTCCATTATTATTATTTTTTTTTAGTTATATTTTTTCATTGACAGTATACTATTAAATATCAGAAATATTGGATGCTCTGTTTCAAATACAGTCCAGATTGCCGAGCAATGAATTATCTCATGCTTCTTGTCCAAAAACCATATCTAACTGGTTTTTAAAACGGTATCATTTTAATTTCCATTTCCCAGCATTATTTTGAACTGTCTTGAACTGAAGTTGTTTTCCTGTTTTTTAAATGAGACTACAGCCCCATTCTATAGTTTTTCTATGGGGATATTCAAAGTGCGTGTCCTCCATGCAGACAAGGAGAAAGACCTTTATGGACAATACATCAACATAATGCGGTCATTGTTGCAATGTCAGGAATGCTATTATTACCTCTTATGTAATCCTCGCAATTGACAAAAATATTCCGTCAATGAAGGGAGGGTCGGGTTTTTTCTTCAATTCATTAATTGATGCTGCAGGTGCAAGCTATTGAACACAGAATCGAATAGCCAAGCTTCCCTATTCATTGGTGCCCTGTTACAGAATTCGTAGCATATCCTAAATTGAATAGATCCGTGTTCTGTTCATTATGCTATGTCAGGGCAGTGGCCTATTGTCATATCACTTGAAGTTTAAGTCAGCAGATTGCAAAATAAATGAAAATAACATAAAACCTCACTATTATATCAGAAATATCAGTAACTGAAAGAAAACATTTACGGGCAATCTTGACAACATCGGACTGCAAAAATATGAATAATTATGCATCCCGAAATCGTTAAATCAGTAAATCAACATATTAAAGTCGTTAACATGCAGAAAGTGCTATAAGACCAAGAAGTGAACCAGGTAGTAGCAGTGAGGCAAAGTGGTCTTGTGGATAAGACTGATCGCTTCACAACGCAATGTATGTATGTACTCGGGTTCGACTCCCAGCTTCTTCTTTATACCTCATGTTATTTTTAATTTTTTTTTTTTACCCCATGATATTGACGTGTCCATCTCCTTTTTTTTAAAGGGGACACCCCCCCCCCACCTCCTCAACAAAGTAGAAAATAACGTTTGATACTCTTTCTTTAACAAACGACTCTCTAAATTAGTTAGAATACGTCTTTTGCTACATCTACAACAATAAGTATCAATATGAAAAAATACAAGAAGATTACCAGTGTGACACATTAGTCTAGTGGATAGGCAAACGCCTGGCAACTGGAAGGTATCGGGTTCGACTCCCAGCTAGTGCTTTTTTTTAATTTTTTTTATAAATCTTTGAAAAAGAAAAACTGATGTTAGAACCCATTTTCATCTCACTTAAAGTTTGGTGTGATAAAATAATTATTGTTGGTGTTGTTGATGTATGGGAAAGGGTTCCAAATCACAATATGTCAATGGATTCCTCAAAAAAAACTTGAAAAAGGGCCTATGGTGAGGGGGAGCAGCTGAGTGTAGAAAAAAATTTGTATTCGGCCCTTTTGGGGGAGGGGGTCTTTTGGGGGGGGGTCTTTTTTTTTGGGGGGGGGGGTCTTTTTTTTTTTTTTAGCTGGCGGTCGTCAGCTGGCTGGCGGTCGTCAGCTGGCTGGCGGTCGTCAGCTGGCTGGCGGTCGTCAGCTGGCTGGCGGTCGTCAGCTGGCTGGCGGTCGTCAGCTGGCTGGCGGTCGTCAGCTGGCTGGCGGTCGTCAGCTGGCTGGCGGTCGTCAGCTGGCTGGCGGTCGTCAGCGTAGCCGGTGGCCGGTAGCGTTAGCCCCAAAGTCATGTCCAATTTTTAAACTACATTCAAGAGTCCCTTATTGCCAGGTTAAACAAGTTTTTTACATTTTCAGTACTACTTACATCCATTTATTCAATCTGTACACTCCCACGCTATCATTTTCCAGTCTGTAAACAACTTTACAACATGAATTCAATGATGGGCAAGGTTTTACTCCTCATATGAAAGCGCCCAAACTTCGCGAGGTGAAACAAAGGGTCTTTCAATTCAAGTCTATTCAAGCCCAATATGGGCTAACAACTAGCCTGCATACCCGAGCAGAATCATTTTGTGCTCGACAAAGACACACAGCCTTGGGTAAAGAGGTCCATTATTATTATTTTTTTTTAGTTATATTTTTTCATTGACAGTATACTATTAAATATCAGAAATATTGGATGCTCTGTTTCAAATACAGTCCAGATTGCCGAGCAATGAATTATCTCATGCTTCTTGTCCAAAAACCATATCTAACTGGTTTTTAAAACGGTATCATTTTAATTTCCATTTCCCAGCATTATTTTGAACTGTCTTGAACTGAAGTTGTTTTCCTGTTTTTTAAATGAGACTACAGCCCCATTCTATAGTTTTTCTATGGGGATATTCAAAGTGCGTGTCCTCCATGCAGACAAGGAGAAAGACCTTTATGGACAATACATCAACATAATGCGGTCATTGTTGCAATGTCAGGAATGCTATTATTACCTCTTATGTAATCCTCGCAATTGACAAAAAATATTCCGTCAATGAAGGGAGGGTCGGGTTTTTTCTTCAATTCATTAATTGATGCTGCAGGTGCAAGCTATTGAACACAGAATCGAATAGCCAAGCTTCCCTATTCATTGGTGCCCTGTTACAGAATTCGTAGCATATCCTAAATTGAATAGATCCGTGTTCTGTTCATTATGCTATGTCAGGGCAGTGGCCTATTGTCATATCACTTGAAGTTTAAGTCAGCAGATTGCAAAATAAATGAAAATAACATAAAACCTCACTATTATATCAGAAATATCAGTAACTGAAAGAAAACATTTACGGGCAATCTTGACAACATCGGACTGCAAAAATATGAATAATTATGCATCCCGAAATCGTTAAATCAGTAAATCAACATATTAAAGTCGTTAACATGCAGAAAGTGCTATAAGACCAAGAAGTGAACCAGGTAGTAGCAGTGAGGCAAAGTGGTCTTGTGGATAAGACTGATCGCTTCACAACGCAATGTATGTATGTACTCGGGTTCGACTCCCAGCTTCTTCTTTATACCTCATGTTATTTTTAATTTTTTTTTTTTACCCCATGATATTGACGTGTCCATCTCCTTTTTTTTTAAAGGGGACACCCCCCCCCCACCTCCTCAACAAAGGAGAAAATAACGTTTGATACTCTTTCTTTAACAAACGACTCTCTAAATTAGTTAGAATACGTCTTTTGCTACATCTACAACAATAAGTATCAATATGAAAAAATACAAGAAGATTACCAGTGTGACACATTAGTCTAGTGGATAGGCAAACGCCTGGCAACTGGAAGGTATCGGGTTCGACTCCCAGCTAGTGCTTTTTTTTAATTTTTTTTATAAATCTTTGAAAAAGAAAAACTGATGTTAGAACCCATTTTCATCTCACTTAAAGTTTGGTGTGATAAAATAATTATTGTTGGTGTTGTTGATGTATGGGAAAGGGTTCCAAATCACAATATGTCAATGGATTCCTCAAAAAAAACTTGAAAAAGGGCCTATGGTGAGGGGGAGCAGCTGAGTGTAGAAAAAAATTGTATTCGGCCCTTTTGGGGGAGGGGGGTCTTTTGGGGGGGGGGGTCTTTTTTTTTGGGGGGGGGGGGGTCTTTTTTTTTTTTAGCTGGCGGTCGTCAGCTAGCTGGCGGTCGTCAGCGTAGCTGGCGGCCGGTAGCGTTAGCCCCAAAGTCATGTCCAATTTTTAAACTACATTCAAGAGTCCCTTATTGCCAGGTTAAACAAGTTTTTTACATTTTCAGTACTACTTACATCCATTTATTCAATCTGTACACTCCCACGCTATCATTTTCCAGTCTGTAAACAACTTTACAACATGAATTCAATGATGGGCAAGGTTTTACTCCTCATATGAAAGCGCCCAAACTTCGCGAGGTGAAACAAAGGGTCTTTCAATTCAAGTCTATTCAAGCCCAATATGGGCTAACAACTAGCCTGCATACCCGAGCAGAATCATTTTGTGCTCGACAAAGACACACAGCCTTGGGTAAAGAGGTCCATTATTATTATTTTTTTTAGTTATATTTTTTCATTGACAGTATACTATTAAATATCAGAAATATTGGATGCTCTGTTTCAAATACAGTCCAGATTGCCGAGCAATGAATTATCTCATGCTTCTTGTCCAAAAACCATATCTAACTGGTTTTTAAAACGGTATCATTTTAATTTCCATTTCCCAGCATTATTTTGAACTGTCTTGAACTGAAGTTGTTTTCCTGTTTTTTAAATGAGACTACAGCCCCATTCTATAGTTTTTCTATGGGGATATTCAAAGTGCGTGTCCTCCATGCAGACAAGGAGAAAGACCTTTATGGACAATACATCAACATAATGCGGTCATTGTTGCAATGTCAGGAATGCTATTATTACCTCTTATGTAATCCTCGCAATTGACAAAAATATTCCGTCAATGAAGGGAGGGTCGGGTTTTTTCTTCAATTCATTAATTGATGCTGCAGGTGCAAGCTATTGAACACAGAATCGAATAGCCAAGCTTCCCTATTCATTGGTGCCCTGTTACAGAATTCGTAGCATATCCTAAATTGAATAGATCCGTGTTCTGTTCATTATGCTATGTCAGGGCAGTGGCCTATTGTCATATCACTTGAAGTTTAAGTCAGCAGATTGCAAAATAAATGAAAATAACATAAAACCTCACTATTATATCAGAAATATCAGTAACTGAAAGAAAACATTTACGGGCAATCTTGACAACATCGGACTGCAAAAATATGAATAATTATGCATCCCGAAATCGTTAAATCAGTAAATCAACATATTAAAGTCGTTAACATGCAGAAAGTGCTATAAGACCAAGAAGTGAACCAGGTAGTAGCAGTGAGGCAAAGTGGTCTTGTGGATAAGACTGATCGCTTCACAACGCAATGTATGTATGTACTCGGGTTCGACTCCCAGCTTCTTCTTTATACCTCATGTTATTTTTAATTTTTTTTTTTACCCCATGATATTGACGTGTCCATCTCCTTTTTTTTTAAAGGGGACCCCCCCCCCCCACCTCCTCAACAAAGGAGAAAATAACGTTTGATACTCTTTCTTTAACAAACGACTCTCTAAATTAGTTAGAATACGTCTTTTGCTACATCTACAACAATAAGTATCAATATGAAAAAATACAAGAAGATTACCAGTGTGACACATTAGTCTAGTGGATAGGCAAACGCCTGGCAACTGGAAGGTATCGGGTTCGACTCCCAGCTAGTGCTTTTTTTAATTTTTTTTATAAATCTTTGAAAAAGAAAAACTGATGTTAGAACCCATTTTCATCTCACTTAAAGTTTGGTGTGATAAAATAATTATTGTTGGTGTTGTTGATGTATGGGAAAGGGTTCCAAATCACAATATGTCAATGGATTCCTCAAAAAAAACTTGAAAAAGGGCCTATGGTGAGGGGGAGCAGCTGAGTGTAGAAAAAAATTTGTATTCGGCCCTTTTGGGGGAGGGGGTCTTTTGGGGGGGGGGTCTTTTTTTGGGGGGGGGGGGGGGGGGGGGTCTTTTTTTTTTTTAGCTGGCGGTCGTCAGCTAGCTGGCGGTCGTCAGCGTAGCGGCGGTCGTCAGCGTAGCCGGCGGTCGTCAGCGTAGCCGGCGGTCGTCAGCGTAGCCGGCGGTCGTCAGCGTAGCCGGCGGTCGTCAGCGTAGCCGGTGGCCGGTAGCGTTAGCCCCAAAGTCATGTCCAATTTTTAAACTACATTCAAGAGTCCCTTATTGCCAGGTTAAACAAGTTTTTTACATTTTCAGTACTACTTACATCCATTTATTCAATCTGTACACTCCCACGCTATCATTTTCCAGTCTGTAAACAACTTTACAACATGAATTCAATGATGGGCAAGGTTTTACTCCTCATATGAAAGCGCCCAAACTTCGCGAGGTGAAACAAAGGGTCTTTCAATTCAAGTCTATTCAAGCCCAATATGGGCTAACAACTAGCCTGCATACCCGAGCAGAATCATTTTGTGCTCGACAAAGACACACAGCCTTGGGTAAAGAGGTCCATTATTATTATTTTTTTTTAGTTATATTTTTTCATTGACAGTATACTATTAAATATCAGAAATATTGGATGCTCTGTTTCAAATACAGTCCAGATTGCCGAGCAATGAATTATCTCATGCTTCTTGTCCAAAAACCATATCTAACTGGTTTTTAAAACGGTATCATTTTAATTTCCATTTCCCAGCATTATTTTGAACTGTCTTGAACTGAAGTTGTTTTCCTGTTTTTTAAATGAGACTACAGCCCCATTCTATAGTTTTTCTATGGGGATATTCAAAGTGCGTGTCCTCCATGCAGACAAGGAGAAAGACCTTTATGGACAATACATCAACATAATGCGGTCATTGTTGCAATGTCAGGAATGCTATTATTACCTCTTATGTAATCCTCGCAATTGACAAAAATATTCCGTCAATGAAGGGAGGGTCGGGTTTTTTCTTCAATTCATTAATTGATGCTGCAGGTGCAAGCTATTGAACACAGAATCGAATAGCCAAGCTTCCCTATTCATTGGTGCCCTGTTACAGAATTCGTAGCATATCCTAAATTGAATAGATCCGTGTTCTGTTCATTATGCTATGTCAGGGCAGTGGCCTATTGTCATATCACTTGAAGTTTAAGTCAGCAGATTGCAAAATAAATGAAAATAACATAAAACCTCACTATTATATCAGAAATATCAGTAACTGAAAGAAAACATTTACGGGCAATCTTGACAACATCGGACTGCAAAAATATGAATAATTATGCATCCCGAAATCGTTAAATCAGTAAATCAACATATTAAAGTCGTTAACATGCAGAAAGTGCTATAAGACCAAGAAGTGAACCAGGTAGTAGCAGTGAGGCAAAGTGGTCTTGTGGATAAGACTGATCGCTTCACAACGCAATGTATGTATGTACTCGGGTTCGACTCCCAGCTTCTTCTTTATACCTCATGTTATTTTTAATTTTTTTTTTTTACCCCATGATATTGACGTGTCCATCTCCTTTTTTTTAAAGGGGACACCCCCCCCCCCCACCTCCTCAACAAAGGAGAAAATAACGTTTGATACTCTTTCTTTAACAAACGACTCTCTAATTAGTTAGAATACGTCTTTTGCTACATCTACAACAATAAGTATCAATATGAAAAAATACAAGAAGATTACCAGTGTGACACATTAGTCTAGTGGATAGGCAAACGCCTGGCAACTGGAAGGTATCGGGTTCGACTCCCAGCTAGTGCTTTTTTTAATTTTTTTTATAAATCTTTGAAAAAGAAAAACTGATGTTAGAACCCATTTTCATCTCACTTAAAGTTTGGTGTGATAAAATAATTATTGTTGGTGTTGTTGATGTATGGGAAAGGGTTCCAAATCACAATATGTCAATGGATTCCTCAAAAAAAACTTGAAAAAGGGCCTATGGTGAGGGGGAGCAGCTGAGTGTAGAAAAAATTTGTATTCGGCCGGCCCTTTTGGGGGGGGGGGTCTTTTTTTGGGGGGGGGGGTCTTTTTTTTTTGGGGGGGGGGGGTCTTTTTTTTTTTTTTTTAGCTGGCGGTCGTCAGCTGGCTGGCGGTCGTCAGCTGGCTGGCGGTCGTCAGCTGGCTGGCGGTCGTCAGCTGGCTGGCGGTCGTCAGCTGGCTGGCGGTCGTCAGCTGGCTGGCGGTCGTCAGCTGGCTGGCGGTCGTCAGCTGGCTGGCGGTCGTCAGCTGGCTGGCGGTCGTCAGCTGGCTGGCGGTCGTCAGCGTAGCCGGTGGCCGGTAGCGTTAGCCCCAAAGTCATGTCCAATTTTTAAACTACATTCAAGAGTCCCTTATTGCCAGGTTAAACAAGTTTTTTACATTTTCAGTACTACTTACATCCATTTATTCAATCTGTACACTCCCACGCTATCATTTTCCAGTCTGTAAACAACTTTACAACATGAATTCAATGATGGGCAAGGTTTTACTCCTCATATGAAAGCGCCCAAACTTCGCGAGGTGAAACAAAGGGTCTTTCAATTCAAGTCTATTCAAGCCCAATATGGGCTAACAACTAGCCTGCATACCCGAGCAGAATCATTTTGTGCTCGACAAAGACACACAGCCTTGGGTAAAGAGGTCCATTATTATTATTTTTTTTTAGTTATATTTTTTCATTGACAGTATACTATTAAATATCAGAAATATTGGATGCTCTGTTTCAAATACAGTCCAGATTGCCGAGCAATGAATTATCTCATGCTTCTTGTCCAAAAACCATATCTAACTGGTTTTTAAAACGGTATCATTTTAATTTCCATTTCCCAGCATTATTTTGAACTGTCTTGAACTGAAGTTGTTTTCCTGTTTTTTAAATGAGACTACAGCCCCATTCTATAGTTTTTCTATGGGGATATTCAAAGTGCGTGTCCTCCATGCAGACAAGGAGAAAGACCTTTATGGACAATACATCAACATAATGCGGTCATTGTTGCAATGTCAGGAATGCTATTATTACCTCTTATGTAATCCTCGCAATTGACAAAAATATTCCGTCAATGAAGGGAGGGTCGGGTTTTTTCTTCAATTCATTAATTGATGCTGCAGGTGCAAGCTATTGAACACAGAATCGAATAGCCAAGCTTCCCTATTCATTGGTGCCCTGTTACAGAATTCGTAGCATATCCTAAATTGAATAGATCCGTGTTCTGTTCATTATGCTATGTCAGGGCAGTGGCCTATTGTCATATCACTTGAAGTTTAAGTCAGCAGATTGCAAAATAAATGAAAATAACATAAAACCTCACTATTATATCAGAAATATCAGTAACTGAAAGAAAACATTTACGGGCAATCTTGACAACATCGGACTGCAAAAATATGAATAATTATGCATCCCGAAATCGTTAAATCAGTAAATCAACATATTAAAGTCGTTAACATGCAGAAAGTGCTATAAGACCAAGAAGTGAACCAGGTAGTAGCAGTGAGGCAAAGTGGTCTTGTGGATAAGACTGATCGCTTCACAACGCAATGTATGTATGTACTCGGGTTCGACTCCCAGCTTCTTCTTTATACCTCATGTTATTTTTAATTTTTTTTTTTTACCCCATGATATTGACGTGTCCATCTCCTTTTTTTTTAAAGGGGACACCCCCCCCCCCACCTCCTCAACAAAGGAGAAAATAACGTTTGATACTCTTTCTTTAACAAACGACTCTCTAAATTAGTTAGAATACGTCTTTTGCTACATCTACAACAATAAGTATCAATATGAAAAAATACAAGAAGATTACCAGTGTGACACATTAGTCTAGTGGATAGGCAAACGCCTGGCAACTGGAAGGTATCGGGTTCGACTCCCAGCTAGTGCTTTTTTTTAATTTTTTTTATAAATCTTTGAAAAAGAAAAAACTGATGTTAGAACCCATTTTCATCTCACTTAAAGTTTGGTGTGATAAAATAATTATTGTTGGTGTTGTTGATGTATGGGAAAGGGTTCCAAATCACAATATGTCAATGGATTCCTCAAAAAAAACTTGAAAAAGGGCCTATGGTGAGGGGGAGCAGCTGAGTGTAGAAAAAAAATTGTATTCGGGCCCTTTTGGGGGAGGGGGTCTTTTTTGGGGGGGGGGGGGTCTTTTTTTTGGGGGGGGGGGGGGGGGGGTCTTTTTTTTTTTTTAGCTGGCGGTCGTCAGCTAGCTGGCGGTCGTCAGCGTAGCTGCGGCCGGTAGCGTTAGCCCCAAAGTCATGTCCAATTTTTAAACTACATTCAAGAGTCCCTTATTGCCAGGTTAAACAAGTTTTTTACATTTTCAGTACTACTTACATCCATTTATTCAATCTGTACACTCCCACGCTATCATTTTCCAGTCTGTAAACAACTTTACAACATGAATTCAATGATGGGCAAGGTTTTACTCCTCATATGAAAGCGCCCAAACTTCGCGAGGTGAAACAAAGGGTCTTTCAATTCAAGTCTATTCAAGCCCAATATGGGCTAACAACTAGCCTGCATACCCGAGCAGAATCATTTTGTGCTCGACAAAGACACACAGCCTTGGGTAAAGAGGTCCATTATTATTATTTTTTTTAGTTATATTTTTTCATTGACAGTATACTATTAAATATCAGAAATATTGGATGCTCTGTTTCAAATACAGTCCAGATTGCCGAGCAATGAATTATCTCATGCTTCTTGTCCAAAAACCATATCTAACTGGTTTTTAAAACGGTATCATTTTAATTTCCATTTCCCAGCATTATTTTGAACTGTCTTGAACTGAAGTTGTTTTCCTGTTTTTTAAATGAGACTACAGCCCCATTCTATAGTTTTTCTATGGGGATATTCAAAGTGCGTGTCCTCCATGCAGACAAGGAGAAAGACCTTTATGGACAATACATCAACATAATGCGGTCATTGTTGCAATGTCAGGAATGCTATTATTACCTCTTATGTAATCCTCGCAATTGACAAAAATATTCCGTCAATGAAGGGAGGGTCGGGTTTTTTCTTCAATTCATTAATTGATGCTGCAGGTGCAAGCTATTGAACACAGAATCGAATAGCCAAGCTTCCCTATTCATTGGTGCCCTGTTACAGAATTCGTAGCATATCCTAAATTGAATAGATCCGTGTTCTGTTCATTATGCTATGTCAGGGCAGTGGCCTATTGTCATATCACTTGAAGTTTAAGTCAGCAGATTGCAAAATAAATGAAAATAACATAAAACCTCACTATTATATCAGAAATATCAGTAACTGAAAGAAAACATTTACGGGCAATCTTGACAACATCGGACTGCAAAAATATGAATAATTATGCATCCCGAAATCGTTAAATCAGTAAATCAACATATTAAAGTCGTTAACATGCAGAAAGTGCTATAAGACCAAGAAGTGAACCAGGTAGTAGCAGTGAGGCAAAGTGGTCTTGTGGATAAGACTGATCGCTTCACAACGCAATGTATGTATGTACTCGGGTTCGACTCCCAGCTTCTTCTTTATACCTCATGTTATTTTTAATTTTTTTTTTTTTACCCCATGATATTGACGTGTCCATCTCCTTTTTTTTAAAGGGGACACCCCCCCCCCCACCTCCTCAACAAAGGAGAAAATAACGTTTGATACTCTTTCTTTAACAAACGACTCTCTAAATTAGTTAGAATACGTCTTTTGCTACATCTACAACAATAAGTATCAATATGAAAAAATACAAGAAGATTACCAGTGTGACACATTAGTCTAGTGGATAGGCAAACGCCTGGCAACTGGAAGGTATCGGGTTCGACTCCCAGCTAGTGCTTTTTTTTAAATTTTTTTATAAATCTTTGAAAAAGAAAAACTGATGTTAGAACCCATTTTCATCTCACTTAAAGTTTGGTGTGATAAAATAATTATTGTTGGTGTTGTTGATGTATGGGAAAGGGTTCCAAATCACAATATGTCAATGGATTCCTCAAAAAAAACTTGAAAAAGGGCCTATGGTGAGGGGGAGCAGCTGAGTGTAGAAAAAAAATTGTATTCGGCCCTTTTGGGGGGGGGGGTTCTTTTGGGGGGGGGGGTCTTTTTTTTTTGGGGGGGGGGGTCTTTTTTTTTTTTTAGCTGGGCGGTCGTCAGCTAGCTGGCGGTCGTCAGCTAGCTGGCGGTCGTCAGCTAGCTGGCGGTCGTCAGCTAGCTGGCGGTCGTCAGCTAGCTGGCGGTCGTCAGCTAGCTGGCGGTCGTCAGCTAGCTGGCGGTCGTCAGCTAGCTGGCGGTCGTCAGCTAGCTGGCGGTCGTCAGCTAGCTGGCGGTCGTCAGCTAGCTGGCGGTCGTCAGCTAGCTGGCGGTCGTCAGCTAGCCGGTCGCCAGCGTAGCGTGGCCGTAGCGTTAGCCCCAAAGTCATGTCCAATTTTTAAACTACATTCAAGAGTCCCTTATTGCCAGGTTAAACAAGTTTTTTACATTTTCAGTACTACTTACATCCATTTATTCAATCTGTACACTCCCACGCTATCATTTTCCAGTCTGTAAACAACTTTACAACATGAATTCAATGATGGGCAAGGTTTTACTCCTCATATGAAAGCGCCCAAACTTCGCGAGGTGAAACAAAGGGTCTTTCAATTCAAGTCTATTCAAGCCCAATATGGGCTAACAACTAGCCTGCATACCCGAGCAGAATCATTTTGTGCTCGACAAAGACACACAGCCTTGGGTAAAGAGGTCCATTATTATTATTTTTTTTTAGTTATATTTTTTCATTGACAGTATACTATTAAATATCAGAAATATTGGATGCTCTGTTTCAAATACAGTCCAGATTGCCGAGCAATGAATTATCTCATGCTTCTTGTCCAAAAACCATATCTAACTGGTTTTTAAAACGGTATCATTTTAATTTCCATTTCCCAGCATTATTTTGAACTGTCTTGACTGAAGTTGTTTCCTGTTTTTTAAATGAGACTACAGCCCCATTCTATAGTTTTTCTATGGGGATATTCAAAGTGCGTGTCCTCCATGCAGACAAGGAGAAAGACCTTTATGGACAATACATCAACATAATGCGGTCATTGTTGCAATGTCAGGAATGCTATTATTACCTCTTATGTAATCCTCGCAATTGACAAAAATATTCCGTCAATGAAGGGAGGGTCGGGTTTTTTCTTCAATTCATTAATTGATGCTGCAGGTGCAAGCTATTGAACACAGAATCGAATAGCCAAGCTTCCCTATTCATTGGTGCCCTGTTACAGAATTCGTAGCATATCCTAAATTGAATAGATCCGTGTTCTGTTCATTATGCTATGTCAGGGCAGTGGCCTATTGTCATATCACTTGAAGTTTAAGTCAGCAGATTGCAAAATAAATGAAAATAACATAAAACCTCACTATTTATCAGAAATATCAGTAACTGAAAGAAAACATTTACGGGCAATCTTGACAACATCGGACTGCAAAAATATGAATAATTATGCATCCCGAAATCGTTAAATCAGTAAATCAACATATTAAAGTCGTTAACATGCAGAAAGTGCTATAAGACCAAGAAGTGAACCAGGTAGTAGCAGTGAGGCAAAGTGGTCTTGTGGATAAGACTGATCGCTTCACAACGCAATGTATGTATGTACTCGGGTTCGACTCCCAGCTTCTTCTTTATACCTCATGTTATTTTTAATTTTTTTTTTTTACCCCATGATATTGACGTGTCCATCTCCTTTTTTTAAAGGGACACCCCCCCCCCACCTCCTCAACAAAGGAGAAAATAACGTTTGATACTCTTTCTTTAACAAACGACTCTCTAAATTAGTTAGAATACGTCTTTTGCTACATCTACAACAATAAGTATCAATATGAAAAAATACAAGAAGATTACCAGTGTGACACATTAGTCTAGTGGATAGGCAAACGCCTGGCAACTGGAAGGTATCGGGTTCGACTCCCAGCTAGTGCTTTTTTTTAATTTTTTTTATAAATCTTTGAAAAAGAAAAACTGATGTTAGAACCCATTTTCATCTCACTTAAAGTTTGGTGTGATAAAATAATTATTGTTGGTGTTGTTGATGTATGGGAAAGGGTTCCAAATCACAATATGTCAATGGATTCCTCAAAAAAAACTTGAAAAAGGGCCTATGGTGAGGGGGAGCAGCTGAGTGTAGAAAAAAATTTGTATTCGGCCCTTTTGGGGGAGGGGGTCTTTTTGGGGGGGGGGGGGGTCTTTTTTTGGGGGGGGGGTCTTTTTTTTTTTTTTTAGCTGGCGGTCGTCAGCTAGCTGGCGGTCGTCAGCTAGCTGGCGTCGTCAGCTAGCTGGCGGTCGTCAGCTAGCTGGCGGTCGTCAGCTAGCTGGCGGTCGTCAGCTAGCTGGCGGTCGTCAGCTAGCTGGCGGTCGTCAGCTAGCTGGCGTCGTCAGCTAGCTGGCGGTCGTCAGCGTAGCCGGCGGCCGGTAGCGTTAGCCCCAAAGTCATGTCCAATTTTTAAACTACATTCAAGAGTCCCTTATTGCCAGGTTAAACAAGTTTTTTACATTTTCAGTACTACTTACATCCATTTATTCAATCTGTACACTCCCACGCTATCATTTTCCAGTCTGTAAACAACTTTACAACATGAATTCAATGATGGGCAAGGTTTTACTCCTCATATGAAAGCGCCCAAACTTCGCGAGGTGAAACAAAGGGTCTTTCAATTCAAGTCTATTCAAGCCCAATATGGGCTAACAACTAGCCTGCATACCCGAGCAGAATCATTTTGTGCTCGACAAAGACACACAGCCTTGGGTAAAGAGGTCCATTATTATTATTTTTTTTTAGTTATATTTTTTCATTGACAGTATACTATTAAATATCAGAAATATTGGATGCTCTGTTTCAAATACAGTCCAGATTGCCGAGCAATGAATTATCTCATGCTTCTTGTCCAAAAACCATATCTAACTGGTTTTTAAAACGGTATCATTTTAATTTCCATTTCCAGCATTATTTTTGAACTGTCTTGAACTGAAGTTGTTTTCCTGTTTTTTAAATGAGACTACAGCCCCATTCTATAGTTTTTCTATGGGGATATTCAAAGTGCGTGTCCTCCATGCAGACAAGGAGAAAGACCTTTATGGACAATACATCAACATAATGCGGTCATTGTTGCAATGTCAGGAATGCTATTATTACCTCTTATGTAATCCTCGCAATTGACAAAAATATTCCGTCAATGAAGGGAGGGTCGGGTTTTTTCTTCAATTCATTAATTGATGCTGCAGGTGCAAGCTATTGAACACAGAATCGAATAGCCAAGCTTCCCTATTCATTGGTGCCCTGTTACAGAATTCGTAGCATATCCTAAATTGAATAGATCCGTGTTCTGTTCATTATGCTATGTCAGGGCAGTGGCCTATTGTCATATCACTTGAAGTTTAAGTCAGCAGATTGCAAAATAAATGAAAATAACATAAAACCTCACTATTATATCAGAAATATCAGTAACTGAAAGAAAACATTTACGGGCAATCTTGACAACATCGGACTGCAAAAATATGAATAATTATGCATCCCGAAATCGTTAAATCAGTAAATCAACATATTAAAGTCGTTAACATGCAGAAAGTGCTATAAGACCAAGAAGTGAACCAGGTAGTAGCAGTGAGGCAAAGTGGTCTTGTGGATAAGACTGATCGCTTCACAACGCAATGTATGTATGTACTCGGGTTCGACTCCCAGCTTCTTCTTTATACCTCATGTTATTTTTAATTTTTTTTTTTTACCCCATGATATTGACGTGTCCATCTCCTTTTTTTTTAAAGGGGACACCCCCCCCCACCTCCTCAACAAAGGAGAAAATAACGTTTGATACTCTTTCTTTAACAAACGACTCTCTAAATTAGTTAGAATACGTCTTTTTGCTACATCTACAACAATAAGTATCAATATGAAAAAATACAAGAAGATTACCAGTGTGACACATTAGTCTAGTGGATAGGCAAACGCCTGGCAACTGGAAGGTATCGGGTTCGACTCCCAGCTAGTGCTTTTTTTTAATTTTTTTTATAAATCTTTGAAAAAGAAAAACTGATGTTAGAACCCATTTTCATCTCACTTAAAGTTTGGTGTGATAAAATAATTATTGTTGGTGTTGTTGATGTATGGGAAGGGTTCCAAATCACAATATGTCAATGGATTCCTCAAAAAAACTTGAAAAAGGGCCTATGGTGAGGGGGAGCAGCTGAGTGTAGAAAAAAAATTTGTATTCGGCCCTTTGGGGGAGGGGGTCTTTTGGGGGGGGGGGGCTTTTTTTTTTTTTTGGGGGGGGGGGGGTCTTTTTTTTTTTTTAGCTGGCGGTCGCCAGCTAGCTGGCGGTCGTCAGCGTAGCCGGTGGCCGGTAGCGTTAGCCCCAAAGTCATGTCCAATTTTTAAACTACATTCAAGAGTCCCTTATTGCCAGGTTAAACAAGTTTTTTACATTTTCAGTACTACTTACATCCATTTATTCAATCTGTACACTCCCACGCTATCATTTTCCAGTCTGTAAACAACTTTACAACATGAATTCAATGATGGGCAAGGTTTTACTCCTCATATGAAAGCGCCCAAACTTCGCGAGGTGAAACAAAGGGTCTTTCAATTCAAGTCTATTCAAGCCCAATATGGGCTAACAACTAGCCTGCATACCCGAGCAGAATCATTTTGTGCTCGACAAAGACACACAGCCTTGGGTAAAGAGGTCCATTATTATTATTTTTTTTTAGTTATATTTTTTCATTGACAGTATACTATTAAATATCAGAATATTGGATGCTCTGTTTCAAATACAGTCCAGATTGCCGAGCAATGAATTATCTCATGCTTCTTGTCCAAAAACCATATCTAACTGGTTTTTAAAACGGTATCATTTTAATTTCCATTTCCAGCATTATTTTGAACTGTCTTGAACTGAAGTTGTTTTCCTGTTTTTTAAATGAGACTACAGCCCCATTCTATAGTTTTTCTATGGGGATATTCAAAGTGCGTGTCCTCCATGCAGACAAGGAGAAAGACCTTTATGGACAATACATCAACATAATGCGGTCATTGTTGCAATGTCAGGAATGCTATTATTACCTCTTATGTAATCCTCGCAATTGACAAAAATATTCCGTCAATGAAGGGAGGGTCGGGTTTTTTTCTTCAATTCATTAATTGATGCTGCAGGTGCAAGCTTGATTGAACACAGAATCGATAGCCACTTCCCTTATTCATTGGTGCCCTGTTACAGAATTCGTAGCATATCCTAAATTGAATAGATCCGTGTTCTGTTCATTATGCTATGTCAGGGCAGTGGCCTATTGTCATATCACTTGAAGTTTAAGTCAGCAGATTGCAAAATAAATGAAAATAACATAAAACCTCACTATTATATCAGAAATATCAGTAACTGAAAGAAAACATTTACGGGCAATCTTGACAACATCGGACTGCAAAAATATGAATAATTATGCATCCCGAAATCGTTAAATCAGTAAATCAACATATTAAAGTCGTTAACATGCAGAAAGTGCTATAAGACCAAGAAGTGAACCAGGTAGTAGCAGTGAGGCAAAGTGGTCTTGTGGATAAGACTGATCGCTTCACAACGCAATGTATGTATGTACTCGGGTTCGACTCCCAGCTTCTTCTTTATACCTCATGTTATTTTTAATTTTTTTTTTTTACCCCATGATATTGACGTGTCCATCTCCTTTTTTTTTTAAAGGGGACACCCCCCCCCCACCTCCTCAACAAAGGAGAAAATAACGTTTGATACTCTTTCTTTAACAAACGACTCTCTAAATTAGTTAGAATACGTCTTTTGCTACATCTACAACAAGTATCAATATGAAAAAATACAAGAAGATTACCAGTGTGACACATTAGTCTAGTGGATAGGCAAACGCCTGGCAACTGGAAGGTATCGGTTCGACTCCCAGCTAGTGCTTTTTTTTAATTTTTTTTATAAATCTTTGAAAAAGAAAAACTGATGTTAGAACCCATTTTCATCTCACTTAAAGTTTGGTGTGATAAAATAATTATTGTTGGTGTTGTTGATGTATGGGAAAGGGTTCCAAATCACAATATGTCAATGGATTCCTCAAAAAAACTTGAAAAAGGGCCTATGGTGAGGGGGAGCAGCTGAGTGTAGAAAAAATTTGTATTCGGGGGGAGGGCCCTTTTGGGGGAGGGGGTCTTTGGGGGGGGGGGTCTTTTTTGGGGGGGGGGGGGGGGTCTTTTTTTTTTTTTAGCTGGCGGTCGTCAGCTAGCTGGCGGTCGTCAGCTAGCTGGCGGTCGTCAGCTAGCTGGCGGTCGTCAGCTAGCTGGCGGTCGTCAGCTAGCTGGCGGTCGTCAGCTAGCTGGCGGTCGTCAGCTAGCTGGCGGTCGTCAGCTAGCTGGCGGTCGTCAGCTAGCTGGCGGTCGTCAGCTAGCTGCGGTCGTCAGCTAGCTGGCGGTCGTCAGCTAGCTGGCGGTCGTCAGCTAGCTGGCGGTCGTCAGCTAGCTGGCGGTCGTCAGCTAGCTGGCGGTCGTCAGCTAGCTGGCGGTCGTCAGCTAGCTGGCGGTCGTCAGCTAGCTGGCGGTCGTCAGCGTAGCCGTGGCCGGTAGCGTTAGCCCCAAAGTCATGTCCAATTTTTAAACTACTACATTCAAGAGTCCCTTATTGCCAGGTTAAACAAGTTTTTTACATTTTCAGTACTACTTACATCCATTTATTCAATCTGTACACTCCCACGCTATCATTTTCCAGTCTGTAAACAACTTTACAACATGAATTCAATGATGGGCAAGGTTTTACTCCTCATATGAAAGCGCCCAAACTTCGCGAGGTGAAACAAAGGGTCTTTCAATTCAAGTCTATTCAAGCCCAATATGGGCTAACAACTAGCCTGCATACCCGAGCAGAATCATTTTGTGCTCGACAAAGACACACAGCCTTGGGTAAAGAGGTCCATTATTATTATTTTTTTTTAGTTATATTTTTTCATTGACAGTATACTATTAAATATCAAAATATTGGATGCTCTGTTTCAAATACAGTCCAGATTGCCGAGCAATGAATTATCTCATGCTTCTTGTCCAAAACCATATCTAACTGGTTTTTAAACGGTATCATTTTAATTTCCATTTCCCAGCATTATTTTGAACTGTCTTGAACTGAAGTTGTTTTCCTGTTTTTTAAATGAGACTACAGCCCCATTCTATAGTTTTTCTATGGGGATATTCAAAGTGCGTGTCCTCCATGCAGACAAGGAGAAAGACCTTTATGGACAATACATCAACATAATGCGGTCATTGTTGCAATGTCAGGAATGCTATTATTACCTCTTATGTAATCCTCGCAATTGACAAAAATATTCCGTCAATGAAGGGAGGGTCGGGTTTTTTTCTTCAATTCATTAATTGATGCTGCAGGTGCAAGCTATTGAACACAGAATCGAATAGCCAAGCTTCCCTATTCATTGGTGCCCTGTTACAGAATTCGTAGCATATCCTAAATTGAATAGATCCGTGTTCTGTTCATTATGCTATGTCAGGGCAGTGGCCTATTGTCATATCACTTGAAGTTTAAGTCAGCAGATTGCAAAATAAATGAAAATAACATAAAACCTCACTATTATATCAGAAATATCAGTAACTGAAAGAAAACATTTACGGGCAATCTTGACAACATCGGACTGCAAAAATATGAATAATTATGCATCCCGAAATCGTTAAATCAGTAAATCAACATATTAAAGTCGTTAACATGCAGAAAGTGCTATAAGACCAAGAAGTGAACCAGGTAGTAGCAGTGAGGCAAAGTGGTCTTGTGGATAAGACTGATCGCTTCACAACGCAATGTATGTATGTACTCGGGTTCGACTCCCAGCTTCTTCTTTATACCTCATGTTATTTTTAATTTTTTTTTTTTACCCCATGATATTGACGTGTCCATCTCCTTTTTTTTTAAAGGGGACACCCCCCCCCACCTCCTCAACAAAGGAGAAAATAACGTTTGATACTCTTTCTTTAACAAACGACTCTCTAAATTAGTTAGAATACGTCTTTTGCTACATCTACAACAATAAGTATCAATATGAAAAAATACAAGAAGATTACCAGTGTGACACATTAGTCTAGTGGATAGGCAAACGCCTGGCAACTGGAAGGTATCGGGTTCGACTCCCAGCTAGTGCTTTTTTTAATTTTTTTTATAAATCTTTGAAAAAGAAAAACTGATGTTAGAACCCATTTTCATCTCACTTAAAGTTTGGTGTGATAAAATAATTATTGTTGGTGTTGTTGATGTATGGGAAAGGGTTCCAAATCACAATATGTCAATGGATTCCTCAAAAAAAACTTGAAAAAGGGCCTATGGTGAGGGGGAGCAGCTGAGTGTAGAAAAAATTTGTATTCGGCCCCCTTTTGGGGGAGGGGTCTTTTGGGGGGGGGGTCTTTTTTTTGGGGGGGGGGGGGTCTTTTTTTTTTTTTAGCTGGCGGTCGTCAGCTAGCTGGCGGTCGTCGTCAGCTAGCTGGCGGTCGTCAGCTAGCTGGCGGTCGTCGTCAGCTAGCTGGCGGTCGTCGTCAGCTAGCTGGCGGTCGTCGTCAGCTAGCTGGCGGTCGTCAGCTAGCTGGCGTCGTCGTCAGCTAGCTGGCGGTCGTCGTCAGCTAGCTGGCGGTCGTCGTCAGCTAGCTGGCGGTCGTCAGCTAGCTGGCGGTCGTCGTCAGCTAGCTGGCGGTCGTCAGCTAGCTGGCGCGTCAGCTAGCTGGCGGTCGTCAGCTAGCTGGCGGTCGTCAGCTAGCTGGCGGTCGTCAGCTAGCTGGCGGTCGTCAGCTAGCTGGCGGTCGTCAGCTGGCTGGCGGTCGTCAGCTGGCTGGCGGTCGTCAGCTAGCTGGCGGTCGTCAGCTGGCGGCGGTCGTCAGCTGGCTGGCGGTCGTCAGCTGTGCTGGCGGTCGTCAGCTGCTGGCGGTCGTCAGCGTAGCCGGTGGCCGGTAGCGTTAGCCCCAAAGTCATGTCCAATTTTTAAACTACATTCAAGAGTCCCTTATTGCCAGGTTAAACAAGTTTTTTACATTTTCAGTACTACTTACATCCATTTATTCTTCAATCTGTACACTCCCACGCTATCATTTCCAGTCTGTAAACAACTTTACAACATGAATTCAATGATGGGCAAGGTTTTACTCCTCATATGAAAGCGCCCAAACTTCGCGAGGTGGAAACAAAGGGTCTTTCAATTCAAGTCTATTCAAGCCCCAATATGGGCTAACAACTAGCCTGCATACCCGAGCAGAATCATTTTGTGCTCGACAAAGACACACAGCCTTGGGTAAAGAGGTCCATTATTATTATTTTTTTTTTAGTTATATTTTTTCATTGACAGTATACTATTAAATATCAGAAATATTGGATGCTCTGTTTCAAATACAGTCCAGATTGCCGAGCAATGAATTATCTCATGCTTCTTGTCCAAAAACCATATCTAACTGGTTTTTAAAACGGTATCATTTTAATTTCCATTTCCCAGCATTATTTGAACTGTCTTGAACTGAAGTTGTTTTCCTGTTTTTTAAATGAGACTACAGCCCCATTCTATAGTTTTCTATGGGGATATTCAAAGTGCGTGTCCTCCATGCAGACAAGGAGAAAGACCTTTATGGACAATACATCAACATAATGCGGTCATTGTTGCAATGTCAGGAATGCTATTATTACCTCTTATGTAATCCTCGCAATTGACAAAAATATTCCGTCAATGAAGGGAGGGTCGGGTTTTTTCTTCAATTCATTAATTGATGCTGCAGGTGCAAGCTATTGAACACAGAATCGAATAGCCAAGCTTCCCTATTCATTGGTGCCCTGTTACAGAATTCGTAGCATATCCTAAATTGAATAGATCCGTGTTCTGTTCATTATGCTATGTCAGGGCAGTGGCCTATTGTCATATCACTTGAAGTTTAAGTCAGCAGATTGCAAAATAAATGAAAATAACATAAAACCTCACTATTATATCAGAAATATCAGTAACTGAAAGAAAACATTTAGGGCAATCTTGACAACATCGGACTGCAAAAATATGAATAATTATGCATCCCGAAATCGTTAAATCAGTAAATCAACATATTAAAGTCGTTAACATGCAGCAGAAAGTGCTATAAGACCAAGAAGTGAACCAGGTAGTAGCAGTGAGGCAAAGTGGTCTTGTGGATAAGACTGATCGCTTCACAACGCAATGTATGTATGTACTCGGGTTCGACTCCCAGCTTCTTCTTTATACCTCATGTTATTTTTAATTTTTTTTTTTTACCCCATGATATTGACGTGTCCATCTCCTTTTTTTTTAAAGGGGACACCCCCCCCCCCACCTCCTCAACAAAGGAGAAAATAACGTTTGATACTCTTTCTTTAACAAACGACTCTCTAAATTAGTTAGAATACGTCTTTTGCTACATCTACAACAATAAGTATCAATATGAAAAAATACAAGAAGATTACCAGTGTGACACATTAGTCTAGTGGATAGGCAAACGCCTGGCAACTGGAAGGTATCGGGTTCGACTCCCAGCTAGTGCTTTTTTTTAATTTTTTTTATAAATCTTTGAAAAAGAAAAACTGATGTTAGAACCCATTTTCATCTCACTTAAAGTTTGGTGTGATAAAATAATTATTGTTGGTGTTGTTGATGTATGGGAAAGGGTTCCAAATCACAATATGTCAATGGATTCCTCAAAAAAAACTTGAAAAAGGGCCTATGGTGAGGGGGAGCAGCTGAGTGTAGAAAAAAAATTGTATTCGGCCCTTTTGGGGGAGGGGGGTTTTGGGGGGGGGGGGGGGTCTTTTTTTTGGGGGGGGGGGTCTTTTTTTTTTTTTTTAGCTGGCGGTCGTCAGCTAGCTGGCGGTCGTTCAGCGTCAAGCTGGCGGCCGGTAGCGTTAGCCCCAAAGTCATGTCCAATTTTAAACTACATTCAAGAGTCCCTTATTGCCAGGTTAAACAAGTTTTTTACATTTTCAGTACTACTTACATCCATTTATTCAATCTGTACACTCCCACGCTATCATTTTCCAGTCTGTAAACAACTTTACAACATGAATTCAATGATGGGCAAGGTTTTACTCCTCATATGAAAGCGCCCAAACTTCGCGAGGTGAAACAAAGGGTCTTTCAATTCAAGTCTATTCAAGCCCAATATGGGCTAACAACTAGCCTGCATACCCGAGCAGAATCATTTTGTGCTCGACAAAGACACACAGCCTTGGGTAAAGAGGTCCATTATTATTATTTTTTTTTTAGTTATATTTTTTCATTGACAGTATACTATTAAATATCAGAAATATTGGATGCTCTGTTTCAAATACAGTCCAGATTGCCGAGCAATGAATTATCTCATGCTTCTTGTCCAAAAACCATATCTAACTGGTTTTTAAAACGGTATCATTTTAATTTCCATTTCCCAGCATTATTTTGAACTGTCTTGAACTGAAGTTGTTTCCTGTTTTTTAAATGAGACTACAGCCCCATTCTATAGTTTTTCTATGGGGATATTCAAAGTGCGTGTCCTCCATGCAGACAAGGAGAAAGACCTTTATGGACAATACATCAACATAATGCGGTCATTGTTGCAATGTCAGGAATGCTATTATTACCTTATGTAATCCTCGCAATTGACAAAAATATTCCGTCAATGAAGGGAGGGTCGGGTTTTTTCTTCAATTCATTAATTGATGCTGCAGGTGCAAGCTATTGAACACAGAATCGAATAGCCAAGCTTCCTATTCATTGGTGCCCTGTTACAGAATTCGTAGCATATCCTAAATTGAATAGATCCGTGTTCTGTTCATTATGCTATGTCAGGGCAGTGGCCTATTGTCATATCACTTGAAGTTTAAGTCAGCAGATTGCAAAATAAATGAAAATAACATAAAACCTCACTATTATATCAGAAATATCAGTAACTGAAAGAAAACATTTACGGGCAATCTTGACAACATCGGACTGCAAAAATATGAATAATTATGCATCCCGAAATCGTTAAATCAGTAAATCAACATATTAAAGTCGTTAACATGCAGAAAGTGCTATAAGACCAAGAAGTGAACCAGGTAGTAGCAGTGAGGCAAAGTGGTCTTGTGGATAAGACTGATCGCTTCACAACGCAATGTATGTATGTACTCGGGTTCGACTCCCAGCTTCTTCTTTATACCTCATGTTATTTTTAATTTTTTTTTTTTACCCCATGATATTGACGTGTCCATCTCCTTTTTTTTTAAAGGGGACCCCCCCCCCCCCACCTCCTCAACAAAGGAGAAAATAACGTTTGATACTCTTTCTTTAACAAACGACTCTCTAAATTAGTTAGAATACGTCTTTTGCTACATCTACAACAATAAGTATCAATATGAAAAAATACAAGAAGATTACCAGTGTGACACATTAGTCTAGTGGATAGGCAAACGCCTGGCAACTGGAAGGTATCGGGTTCGACTCCCAGCTAGTGCTTTTTTTTAAATTTTTTTTATAAATCTTTGAAAAAGAAAAACTGATGTTAGAACCCATTTTCATCTCACTTAAAGTTTGGTGTGATAAAATAATTATTGTTGGTGTTGTTGATGTATGGGAAAGGGTTCCAAATCACAATATGTCAATGGATTCCTCAAAAAAAACTTGAAAAAGGGCCTATGGTGAGGGGGAGCAGCTGAGTGTAGAAAAAAAAATTGTATTCGGCCCTTTTGGGGGAGGGGGTCTTTTGGGGGGGGGGGGGTCTTTTTTTTTGGGGGGGGGGTTCTTTTTTTTTTTTTTTAGCTGGCGGTCGTCAGCTAGCTGGCGGTCGTCAGCTAGCTGGCGGTCGTCAGCTAGCTGGCGGTCGTCAGCTAGCTGGCGGTCGTCAGCTAGCTGGCGGTCGTCAGCTAGCTGGCGGTCGTCAGCTAGATGGCGGTCGTCAGTAGCTGGCGGTCGTCAGTAGTGGCGGTCTCAGCTAGCTGGCGGTCGTCAGCTAGCTGGCGGTCGTCAGCTAGGTGGCGGTCGTCAGCTAGCTGGTCGGTAAGTCAGGTAGCCGGTGGCCGTTTTAGCGTTAGCCCAAAGTCATGTCCAATTTTTAAACTACATTCAAGAGTCCCTTATTGCCAGTTGAAAACAAGTTTTTTACATTTTCATACTACTTACATCCAGTTTTATTCAACTGTACACTCCAACGCTATCATTTTCCAGTCTGTAACAACTTTACAACATGAATTCAATGATGGGCAAGGTTTTACTCCTCATATGAAAGCGCCCAAACTGCCGCGTGAAACTTCAACATGAGATGAATTCAATGTGAAACAAAGGGTCTTTCAATTCAAGTCTATTCAAGCCCAATATGGCTAACAACTAGCCTGCATACCCGAGCAGAATCATTTTGTGGCTCGACAAAGACACACAGCCTTGGGTAAAGAGGTCCATTATTATTATTTTTTTTAGTTATATTTTTTCATTGACAGTATACTATTAAATATCAGAAATATTTGGATGCTCTGTTTCAAATACAGTCCAGATTGCCGAGCAATGAATTATCTCATGCTTCTTGTCCAAAAAACCATATCTAACTGGTTTTAAACGGTATCATTTTAATTTCCATTTCCCAGCATTATTTTGAACTGTCTTGAACTGAAGTTGTTTTCCTGTTTTTTAAATGAGACTACAGCCCCATTCTATATAGTTTTTCTATGGGGATATTCAAAGTGCGTGTCCTCCATGCAGACAAGGAGAAAGACCTTTATGGACAAATACATCAACATAATGCGGTCATTGTTGCAATGTCAGGAATGCTATTATTACCTCTTATGTAATCCTCGCAATTGACAAAAATATTCCGTCAATGAAGGGAGGGTCGGGTTTTTTTTCTTCAATTCATTAATTGATGCTGCGAGCTGTGCAAGCTATTGAAACACAGAATCGAATAGCCAAGCTTCCCTATTCATTGGTGCCCGTGTTACAGAATTCGTAGCATATCCTAAATTGAATAGATCCGTGTTCTGTTCATTATGCTATGTCAGGGCAGTGGCCTATTTGTCATATCACTTGAAGTTTAAGTCAGCAGATTGCAAAATAAATGAAAATAACATAAAACCTCACTATATATCAGAAATATCAGTTAAACTAACAACATAACAAAAATAGTTGAAAGAAAACATTTACGGCAATCTTGACAACATCGGACTGCAAAAATATGAATAATTATGCATCCCGAAATCGTTAAATCAGTAAATCAACATATTAAAGTCGTTAACATGCAGAAAGTGCTATAAGACCAAGAAAGTGAACCAGGTAGTAGCAGTGAGGCAAAGTGGTCTTGTGGATAAGACTGATCGCTTCACAACGCAATGTATGTATGTACTCGGGTTCGACTCCCAGCTTCTTCTTTATACCTCATGTTATTTTTAATTTTTTTTTTTACCCCATGATATTGACGTGTCCATCTCCTTTTTTTTTAAAGGGGACACCCCCCCCCACCTCCTCAACAAAGGAGAAAATAACGTTTGATACTCTTTCTTTAACAAACGACTCTCTAAATTAGTTAGAATACGTCTTTTGCTACATCTACAACAATAAGTATCAATATGAAAAAATACAAGAAGATTACCAGTGTGACACATTAGTCTAGTGGATAGGCAAACGCCTGGCAACTGGAAGGTATCGGGTTCGACTCCCAGCTAGTGCTTTTTTTTATATTTTTTTTATAAATCTTTGAAAAAGAAAAACTGATGTTAGAACCCATTTTCATCTCACTTAAAGTTTGGTGTGATAAAATAATTATTGTTGGTGTTGTTGATGTATGGGAAAGGGTTCCAAATCACAATATGTCAATGGATTCCTCAAAAAAAACTTGAAAAAGGGCCTATGGTGAGGGGGAGCAGCTGAGTGTAGAAAAAAATTGTATTCGGCCCTTTTGGGGGAGGGGGTCTTTTGGGGGGGGGGGTCTTTTTTTTTTTGGGGGGGGGGGTCTTTTTTTTTTTAGCTGGCGGTCGTTCAGCTAGCTGGCGGTCGTCAGCTAGCTGGCGGTCGTCAGCTAGCTGGCGGTCGTCAGCTAGCTGGCGGTCGTCAGCTAGTGGCGGTCGTCAGCTAGTGGCGGTCGTCAGCTAGCTGGCGGTCGTCAGCTAGCTGGCGGTCGTCAGCTAGCTGGCGGTCGTCAGCGTAGCCGGTGGCGGTAGCGTTAGCCCCAAAGTCATGTCCAATTTTTAAACTACATTCAAGAGTCCCTTATTGCCAGGTTAAACAAGTTTTTTACATTTTCAGTACTACTTACATCCATTTATTCAATCTGTACACTCCCACGCTATCATTTTCCAGTCTGTAAACAACTTTACAACATGAATTCAATGATGGGCAAGGTTTTACTCCTCATATGAAAGCGCCCCAAACTTCGCGAGGTGAAACAAAGGGTCTTTCAATTCAAGTCTATTCAAGCCCAATATGGGCTAACAACTAGCCTGCATACCCGAGCAGAATCATTTTTGTGCTCGACAAAGACACACAGCCTTGGGTAAAGAGGTCCATTATTATTATTTTTTTTTAGTTATATTTTTTCATTGACAGTATACTATTAAATATCAGAAATATTGGATGCTCTGTTTCAAATACAGTCCAGATTGCCGAGCAATGAATTATCTCATGCTTCTTGTCCAAAAACCATATCTAACTGGTTTTTAAAACGGTATCATTTTAATTTCATTTCCCAGCATTATTTTGAACTGTCTTGAACTGAAGTTGTTTTCCTGTTTTTAAATGAGACTACAGCCCCATTCTATAGTTTTTCTATGGGGATATTCAAAGTGCGTGTCCTCCATGCAGACAAGGAGAAAGACCTTTATGGACAATACATCAACATAATGCGGTCATTGTTGCAATGTCAGGAATGCTATTATTACCTCTTATGTAATCCTCGCAATTGACAAAAATATTCCGTCAATGAAGGGAGGGTCGGGTTTTTTCTTCAATTCATTAATTGATGCTGCAGGTGCAAGCTATTGAACACAGAATCGAATAGCCAAGCTTCCCTATTCATTGGTGCCCTGTTACAGAATTCGTAGCATATCCTAAATTGAATAGATCCGTGTTCTGTTCATTATGCTATGTCAGGGCAGTGGCCTATTGTCATATCACTTGAAGTTTAAGTCAGCAGATTGCAAAATAAATGAAAATAACATAAAACCTCACTATTATATCAGAAATATCAGTAACTGAAAGAAAACATTTACGGGCAATCTTGACAACATCGGACTGCAAAAATATGAATAATTATGCATCCCGAAATCGTTAAATCAGTAAATCAACATATTAAAGTCGTTAACATGCAGAAAGTGCTATAAGACCAAGAAGTGAACCAGGTAGTAGCAGTGAGGCAAAGTGGTCTTGTGGATAAGACTGATCGCTTCACAACGCAATGTATGTATGTACTCGGGTTCGACTCCCAGCTTCTTCTTTATACCTCATGTTATTTTTAATTTTTTTTTTTTACCCCATGATATTGACGTGTCCATCTCCTTTTTTTTTAAAGGGGACACCCCCCCCCCACCTCCTCAACAAAGGAGAAAATAACGTTTGATACTCTTTCTTTAACAAACGACTCTCTAAATTAGTTAGAATACGTCTTTTGCTACATCTACAACAATAAGTATCAATATGAAAAAATACAAGAAGATTACCAGTGTGACACATTAGTCTAGTGGATAGGCAAACGCCTGGCAACTGGAAGGTATCGGGTTCGACTCCCAGCTAGTGCTTTTTTTTAATTTTTTTTATAAATCTTTGAAAAAGAAAAACTGATGTTAGAACCCATTTTCATCTCACTTAAAGTTTGGTGTGATAAAATAATTATTGTTGGTGTTGTTGATGTATGGGAAAGGGTTCCAAATCACAATATGTCAATGGATTCCTCAAAAAAAACTTGAAAAAGGGCCTATGGTGAGGGGGAGCAGCTGAGTGTAGAAAAAAATTTGTATTCGGCCCTTTTGGGGGAGGGGGTCTTTTGGGGGGGGGGGTCTTTTTTTTGGGGGGGGGGGTCTTTTTTTTTTTTAGCTGGCGGTCGTCAGCTAGCTGGCGGTCGTCAGCGTAGCCGGTGGCCGGTTAGCGTTAGCCCCAAAGTCATGTCCAATTTTTAAACTACATTCAAGAGTCCCTTATTGCCAGGTTAAACAAGTTTTTTACATTTTCAGTACTACTTACATCCATTATTCAATCTGTACACTCCCACGCTATCATTTTCCAGTCTGTAAACAACTTTACAACATGAATTCAATGATGGGCAAGGTTTTACTCCTCATATGAAAGCGCCCAAACTTCGCGAGGTGAAACAAAGGGTCTTTCAATTCAAGTCTATTCAAGCCCAATATGGGCTAACAACTAGCCTGCATACCCGAGCAGAATCATTTTGTGCTCGACAAAGACACACAGCCTTGGGTAAAGAGGTCCATTATTATTATTTTTTTTAGTTATATTTTTTCATTGACAGTATACTATTAAATATCAGAAATATTGGATGCTCTGTTTCAAATACAGTCCAGATTGCCGAGCAATGAATTATCTCATGCTTCTTGTCCAAAAACCATATCTAACTGGTTTTTAAAACGGTATCATTTTAATTTCCATTTCCCAGCATTATTTTGAACTGTCTTGAACTGAAGTTGTTTTCCTGTTTTTTAAATGAGACTACAGCCCCATTCTATAGTTTTTCTATGGGGATATTCAAAGTGCGTGTCCTCCATGCAGACAAGGAGAAAGACCTTTATGGACAATACATCAACATAATGCGGTCATTGTTGCAATGTCAGGAATGCTATTATTACCTCTTATGTAATCCTCGCAATTGACAAAAATATTCCGTCAATGAAGGGAGGGTCGGGTTTTTTCTTCAATTCATTAATTGATGCTGCAGGTGCAAGCTATTGAACACAGAATCGAATAGCCAAGCTTCCCTATTCATTGGTGCCCTGTTACAGAATTCGTAGCATATCCTAAATTGAATAGATCCGTGTTCTGTTCATTATGCTATGTCAGGGCAGTGGCCTATTGTCATATCACTTGAAGTTTAAGTCAGCAGATTGCAAAATAAATGAAAATAACATAAAACCTCACTATTATATCAGAAATATCAGTAACTGAAAGAAAACATTTACGGGCAATCTTGACAACATCGGACTGCAAAAATATGAATAATTATGCATCCCGAAATCGTTAAATCAGTAAATCAACATATTAAAGTCGTTAACATGCAGAAAGTGCTATAAGACCAAGAAGTGAACCAGGTAGTAGCAGTGAGGCAAAGTGGTCTTGTGGATAAGACTGATCGCTTCACAACGCAATGTATGTATGTACTCGGGTTCGACTCCCAGCTTCTTCTTTATACCTCATGTTATTTTTAATTTTTTTTTTTACCCCATGATATTGACGTGTCCATCTCCTTTTTTTTTAAAGGGGACACCCCCCCCCCACCTCCTCAACAAAGGAGAAAATAACGTTTGATACTCTTTCTTTAACAAACGACTCTCTAAATTAGTTAGAATACGTCTTTTGCTACATCTACAACAATAAGTATCAATATGAAAAAATACAAGAAGATTACCAGTGTGACACATTAGTCTAGTGGATAGGCAAACGCCTGGCAACTGGAAGGTATCGGGTTCGACTCCCAGCTAGTGCTTTTTTTTAATTTTTTTTATAAATCTTTGAAAAAGAAAAACTGATGTTAGAACCCATTTTCATCTCACTTAAAGTTTGGTGTGATAAAATAATTATTGTTGGTGTTGTTGATGTATGGGAAAGGGTTCCAAATCACAATATGTCAATGGATTCCTCAAAAAAAATTGAAAAAGGGCCTATGGTGAGGGGGAGCAGCTGAGTGTAGAAAAAAATTTGTATTCGGCCCTTTTGGGGGAGGGGGTCTTTTGGGGGGGGGTTCTTTTTTGGGGGGGGGGGGTCTTTTTTTTTTTTTTAGCTGGGGTCGTCAGCTAGCTGGCGGTCGTCAGCTAGCGGGCGGTCGTCAGCTAGCTGGCGGTCGTGAGCTGGCGGTCGTCAGCTAGCTGGCGGTCGTCAGCTAGCTGGCGGTCGTCAGCTAGCTGGCGGTCGTCAGCTAGCTGGCGGTCGTCAGCTAGCTGGCGGTCGTCAGCTAGCTGGCGGTCGTCAGCTAGCTGGCGGTCGTCAGCTAGCTGGCGGTCGTCAGCTAGCTGGCGGTCGTCAGCTAGCTGGCGTCGTCAGCTAGCTGGCGGTCGTCAGCTAGCGGCGGTCGTCAGCTAGCTGGCGGTCGTCAGCTAGCTGGCGGTCGTCAGCGTAGCCGGTGGCCGGTAGCGTTAGCCCCAAAGTCATGTCCAATTTTTAAACTACATTCAAGAGTCCCTTATTGCCAGGTTAAACAAGTTTTTACATTTTCAGTACTACTTACATCCATTTATTCAATCTGTACACTCCCACGCTATCATTTTCCAGTCTGTAAACAACTTTACAACATGAATTCAATGATGGGCAAGGTTTTACTCCTCATATGAAAGCGCCCAAACTTCGCGAGGTGAAACAAAGGGTCTTTCAATTCAAGTCTATTCAAGCCCAATATGGGCTAACAACTAGCCTGCATACCCGAGCAGAATCATTTTGTGCTCGACAAAGACACACAGCCTTGGGTAAAGAGGTCCATTATTATTATTTTTTTTTTAGTTATATTTTTTTCATTGACAGTATACTATTAAATATCAGAAATATTGGATGCTCTGTTTCAAATACAGTCCAGATTGCCGAGCAATGAATTATCTCATGCTTCTTGTCCAAAAACCATATCTAACTGGTTTTTAAAACGGTATCATTTTAATTTCCATTTCCCAGCATTATTTTGAACTGTCTTGAACTGAAGTTGTTTTCCTGTTTTTTAAATGAGACTACAGCCCCATTCTATAGTTTTTCTATGGGGATATTCAAAGTGCGTGTCCTCCATGCAGACAAGGAGAAAGACCTTTATGGACAATACATCAACATAATGCGGTCATTGTTGCAATGTCAGGAATGCTATTATTACCTCTTATGTAATCCTCGCAATTGACAAAAATATTCCGTCAATGAAGGGAGGGTCGGGTTTTTTCTTCAATTCATTAATTGATGCTGCAGGTGCAAGCTATTGAACACAGAATCGAATAGCCAAGCTTCCCTATTCATTGGTGCCCTGTTACAGAATTCGTAGCATATCCTAAATTGAATAGATCCGTGTTCTGTTCATTATGCTATGTCAGGGCAGTGGCCTATTGTCATATCACTTGAAGTTTAAGTCAGCAGATTGCAAAATAAATGAAAATAACATAAAACCTCACTATTATATCAGAAATATCAGTAACTGAAAGAAAACATTTACGGGCAATCTTGACAACATCGGACTGCAAAAATATGAATAATTATGCATCCCGAAATCGTTAAATCAGTAAATCAACATATTAAAGTCGTTAACATGCAGAAAGTGCTATAAGACCAAGAAGTGAACCAGGTAGTAGCAGTGAGGCAAAGTGGTCTTGTGGATAAGACTGATCGCTTCACAACGCAATGTATGTATGTACTCGGGTTCGACTCCCAGCTTCTTCTTTATACCTCATGTTATTTTTAATTTTTTTTTTTTTACCCCATGATATTGACGTGTCCATCTCCTTTTTTTTAAAGGGGACACCCCCCCCCACCTCCTCAACAAAGGAGAAAATAACGTTTGATACTCTTTCTTTAACAAACGACTCTCTAAATTAGTTAGAATACGTCTTTTGCTACATCTACAACAATAAGTATCAATATGAAAAAATACAAGAAGATTACCAGTGTGACACATTAGTCTAGTGGATAGGCAAACGCCTGGCAACTGGAAGGTATCGGGTTCGACTCCCAGCTAGTGTTTTTTTTAAATTTTTTTTATAAATCTTTGAAAAAGAAAAACTGATGTTAGAACCCATTTTCATCTCACTTAAAGTTTGGTGTGATAAAATAATTATTGTTGGTGTTGTTGATGTATGGGAAAGGGTTCCAAATCACAATATGTCAATGGATTCCTCAAAAAAAACTTGAAAAAGGGCCTATGGTGAGGGGGAGCAGCTGAGTGTAGAAAAAAAATTTGTATTCGGCCCTTTTGGGGGAGGGGGTCTTTGGGGGGGGTGTTTTTTTTGGGGGGGGGGTCTTTTTTTTTGGGGTGGGGTCGTCGTCTAGCTGGCGGTTTGGCGGTCGTTCAGCTAGCTGGCGGTCGTCGTCAGCTAGCTGGCGGTCGTCAGCTAGTGGCGGTGCTAGCTGGCGGGTCGTCAGCTAGGGGTCGTCAGCTAGCTGGCGGGTCGTCAGCTAGCTGGCGGTCGTCAGCTAGCTGGCGGTCGTCAGCTAGCTGGCGGTCGTCAGCTAGCGGGTCAGCTAGGCGGTCGTCAGCTAGCTGGCGGTCGTCAGCTAGCTGGCGGTCGTCAGCTAGCTGGCGGTCGTCAGCTAGCTGGCGGTCGTCAGCTAGCGGTCGTAGCTAGCTGGCGGTCGTCAGCTAGCTGGCGGTCGTCAGCTAGTGGCGGTCGTCAGCTAGCTGGCGTCAGCTAGCTGGCGGTCGTCAGCTAGCTGGCGGTCGTAGCGTAGCCGGTGGCCGTAGTTAGCCAGTAAATTTTCCAAATCATTTTTAAACTACATTCAAGAGTCCCTTATTGCCAGGTTAAACAAGTTTTTTACATTTTCAGTACTACTTACATCCATTTATTCAATCTGTACACTCCCACGCTATCATTTTCCAGTCTGTAAACAACTTTACAACATGAATTCAATGATGGGCAAGGTTTTACTCCTCATATGAAAGCGCCCAAACTTCGCGAGGTGAAACAAAGGGTCTTTCAATTCAAGTCTATTCAAGCCCAATATGGGCTAACAACTAGCCTGCATACCCGAGCAGAATCATTTTGTGCTCGACAAAGACACACAGCCTTGGGTAAAGAGGTCCATTATTATTATTTTTTTTTAGTTATATTTTTTCATTGACAGTATACTATTAAATATCAGAAATATTGGATGCTCTGTTTCAAATACAGTCCAGATTGCCGAGCAATGAATTATCTCATGCTTCTTGTCCAAAAACCATATCTAACTGGTTTTTAAAACGGTATCATTTTAATTTCCATTTCCCAGCATTATTTTGAACTGTCTTGAACTGAAGTTGTTTTCCTGTTTTTTAAATGAGACTACAGCCCCATTCTATAGTTTTTCTATGGGGATATTCAAAGTGCGTGTCCTCCATGCAGACAAGGAGAAAGACCTTTATGGACAATACATCAACATAATGCGGTCATTGTTGCAATGTCAGGAATGCTATTATTACCTCTTATGTAATCCTCGCAATTGACAAAAATATTCCGTCAATGAAGGGAGGGTCGGGTTTTTTCTTCAATTCATTAATTGATGCTGCAGGTGCAAGCTATTGAACACAGAATCGAATAGCCAAGCTTCCCTATTCATTGGTGCCCTGTTACAGAATTCGTAGCATATCCTAAATTGAATAGATCCGTGTTCTGTTCATTATGCTATGTCAGGGCAGTGGCCTATTGTCATATCACTTGAAGTTTAAGTCAGCAGATTGCAAAATAAATGAAAATAACATAAAACCTCACTATTATATCAGAAATATCAGTAACTGAAAGAAAACATTTACGGGCAATCTTGACAACATCGGACTGCAAAAATATGAATAATTATGCATCCCGAAATCGTTAAATCAGTAAATCAACATATTAAAGTCGTTAACATGCAGAAAGTGCTATAAGACCAAGAAGTGAACCAGGTAGTAGCAGTGAGGCAAAGTGGTCTTGTGGATAAGACTGATCGCTTCACAACGCAATGTATGTATGTACTCGGGTTCGACTCCCAGCTTCTTCTTTATACCTCATGTTATTTTTAATTTTTTTTTTTTACCCCATGATATTGACGTGTCCATCTCCTTTTTTTTTAAAGGGGACACCCCCCCCCCCCACCTCCTCAACAAAGGAGAAAATAACGTTTGATACTCTTTCTTTAACAAACGACTCTCTAAATTAGTTAGAATACGTCTTTTGCTACATCTACAACAATAAGTATCAATATGAAAAAATACAAGAAGATTACCAGTGTGACACATTAGTCTAGTGGATAGGCAAACGCCTGGCAACTGGAAGGTATCGGGTTCGACTCCCAGCTAGTGCTTTTTTTTAATTTTTTTTATAAATCTTTGAAAAAGAAAAAACTGATGTTAGAACCCATTTTCATCTCACTTAAAGTTTGGTGTGATAAAATAATTATTGTTGGTGTTGTTGATGTATGGGAAAGGGTTCCAAATCACAATATGTCAATGGATTCCTCAAAAAAAACTTGAAAAAGGGCCTATGGTGAGGGGGAGCAGCTGAGTGTAGAAAAAAATTTGTATTCGGCCCTTTTGGGGGAGGGGGTCTTTTGGGGGGGGGGGTCTTTTTTTTTTTGGGGGGGGTCTTTTTTTTTTTTAGCTGGCGGTCGTCAGCTAGCTGGCGGTCGTCAGCTAGCTGGCGGTCGTCAGCTAGCTGGCGGTCGTCAGCTAGCTGGCGGTCGTCAGCTAGCTGGCGGTCGTCAGCTAGCTGGCGGTCGTCAGCTAGCTGGCGGTCGTCAGCTAGCTGGCGGTCGTCAGCTAGCTGGCGGTCGTCAGCTCGTCAGCTAGCTGGCGGTCGTCAGCTAGCTGGCGGTCGTCAGCTAGCTGGCGGTCGTCAGCTAGCTGGCGGTCGTCAGCGTAGCCGGTGGCCGGTAGCGTTAGCCCCAAAGTCATGTCCAATTTTTAAACTACATTCAAGAGTCCCTTATTGCCAGGTTAAACAAGTTTTTTACATTTTCAGTACTACTTACATCCATTTATTCAATCTGTACACTCCCACGCTATCATTTTCCAGTCTGTAAACAACTTTACAACATGAATTCAATGATGGGCAAGGTTTTACTCCTCATATGAAAGCGCCCAAACTTCGCGAGGTGAAACAAAGGGTCTTTCAATTCAAGTCTATTCAAGCCCAATATGGGCTAACAACTAGCCTGCATACCCGAGCAGAATCATTTTGTGCTCGACAAAGACACACAGCCTTGGGTAAAGAGGTCCATTATTATTATTTTTTTTTAGTTATATTTTTTCATTGACAGTATACTATTAAATATCAGAAATATTGGATGCTCTGTTTCAAATACAGTCCAGATTGCCGAGCAATGAATTATCTCATGCTTCTTGTCCAAAAACCATATCTAACTGGTTTTTAAAACGGTATCATTTTAATTTCCATTTCCCAGCATTATTTTGAACTGTCTTGAACTGAAGTTGTTTTCCTGTTTTTTAAATGAGACTACAGCCCCATTCTATAGTTTTTCTATGGGGATATTCAAAGTGCGTGTCCTCCATGCAGACAAGGAGAAAGACCTTTATGGACAATACATCAACATAATGCGGTCATTGTTGCAATGTCAGGAATGCTATTATTACCTCTTATGTAATCCTCGCAATTGACAAAAATATTCCGTCAATGAAGGGAGGGTCGGGTTTTTTCTTCAATTCATTAATTGATGCTGCAGGTGCAAGCTATTGAACACAGAATCGAATAGCCAAGCTTCCCTATTCATTGGTGCCCTGTTACAGAATTCGTAGCATATCCTAAATTGAATAGATCCGTGTTCTGTTCATTATGCTATGTCAGGGCAGTGGCCTATTGTCATATCACTTGAAGTTTAAGTCAGCAGATTGCAAAATAAATGAAAATAACATAAAACCTCACTATTATATCAGAAATATCAGTAACTGAAAGAAAACATTTACGGGCAATCTTGACAACATCGGACTGCAAAAATATGAATAATTATGCATCCCGAAATCGTTAAATCAGTAAATCAACATATTAAAGTCGTTAACATGCAGAAAGTGCTATAAGACCAAGAAGTGAACCAGGTAGTAGCAGTGAGGCAAAGTGGTCTTGTGGATAAGACTGATCGCTTCACAACGCAATGTATGTATGTACTCGGGTTCGACTCCCAGCTTCTTCTTTATACCTCATGTTATTTTTAATTTTTTTTTTTTACCCCATGATATTGACGTGTCCATCTCCTTTTTTTTTAAAGGGGACACCCCCCCCCCACCTCCTCAACAAAGGAGAAAATAACGTTTGATACTCTTTCTTTAACAAACGACTCTCTAAATTAGTTAGAATACGTCTTTTGCTACATCTACAACAATAAGTATCAATATGAAAAAATACAAGAAGATTACCAGTGTGACACATTAGTCTAGTGGATAGGCAAACGCCTGGCAACTGGAAGGTATCGGGTTCGACTCCCAGCTAGTGCTTTTTTTTAATTTTTTTTATAAATCTTTGAAAAAGAAAAACTGATGTTAGAACCCATTTTCATCTCACTTAAAGTTTGGTGTGATAAAATAATTATTGTTGGTGTTGTTGATGTATGGGAAAGGGTTCCAAATCACAATATGTCAATGGATTCCTCAAAAAAAACTTGAAAAAGGGCCTATGGTGAGGGGGAGCAGCTGAGTGTAGAAAAAAATTTGTATTCGGCCCTTTTGGGGGAGGGGGTCTTTTGGGGGGGGGGGTCTTTTTTTTTGGGGGGGGGGGTCTTTTTTTTTTTTTTAGCTGGCGGTCGTCAGCTAGCTGGCGGTCGTCAGCTAGCTGGCGGTCGTCAGCTAGCTGGCGGTCGTCAGGCGGTCGTCAGCTAGCTGGCGGTCGTCAGCTAGCTGGCGGTCGTCAGCTAGCTGGCGGTCGTCAGCTAGCTGGCGGTCGTCAGCGTAGCCGGTGGCCGGTAGCGTTAGCCCCAAAGTCATGTCCAATTTTTAAACTACATTCAAGAGTCCCTTATTGCCAGGTTAAACAAGTTTTTTACATTTTCAGTACTACTTACATCCATTTATTCAATCTGTACACTCCCACGCTATCATTTTCCAGTCTGTAAACAACTTTACAACATGAATTCAATGATGGGCAAGGTTTTACTCCTCATATGAAAGCGCCCAAACTTCGCGAGGTGAAACAAAGGGTCTTTCAATTCAAGTCTATTCAAGCCCAATATGGGCTAACAACTAGCCTGCATACCCGAGCAGAATCATTTTGTGCTCGACAAAGACACACAGCCTTGGGTAAAGAGGTCCATTATTATTATTTTTTTTTAGTTATATTTTTTCATTGACAGTATACTATTAAATATCAGAAATATTGGATGCTCTGTTTCAAATACAGTCCAGATTGCCGAGCAATGAATTATCTCATGCTTCTTGTCCAAAAACCATATCTAACTGGTTTTTAAAACGGTATCATTTTAATTTCCATTTCCCAGCATTATTTTGAACTGTCTTGAACTGAAGTTTTTTCCTGTTTTTTAAATGAGACTACAGCCCCATTCTATAGTTTTTCTATGGGGATATTCAAAGTGCGTGTCCTCCATGCAGACAAGGAGAAAGACCTTTATGGACAATACATCAACATAATGCGGTCATTGTTGCAATGTCAGGAATGCTATTATTACCTCTTATGTAATCCTCGCAATTGACAAAAATATTCCGTCAATGAAGGGAGGGTCGGGTTTTTTCTTCAATTCATTAATTGATGCTGCAGGTGCAAGCTATTGAACACAGAATCGAATAGCCAAGCTTCCCTATTCATTGGTGCCCTGTTACAGAATTCGTAGCATATCCTAAATTGAATAGATCCGTGTTCTGTTCATTATGCTATGTCAGGGCAGTGGCCTATTGTCATATCACTTGAAGTTTAAGTCAGCAGATTGCAAAATAAATGAAAATAACATAAAACCTCACTATTATATCAGAAATATCAGTAACTGAAAGAAAACATTTACGGGCAATCTTGACAACATCGGACTGCAAAAATATGAATAATTATGCATCCCGAAATCGTTAAATCAGTAAATCAACATATTAAAGTCGTTAACATGCAGAAAGTGCTATAAGACCAAGAAGTGAACCAGGTAGTAGCAGTGAGGCAAAGTGGTCTTGTGGATAAGACTGATCGCTTCACAACGCAATGTATGTATGTACTCGGGTTCGACTCCCAGCTTCTTCTTTATACCTCATGTTATTTTTAATTTTTTTTTTTTACCCCATGATATTGACGTGTCCATCTCCTTTTTTTTTAAAGGGGACACCCCCCCCCACCTCCTCAACAAAGGAGAAAATAACGTTTGATACTCTTTCTTTAACAAACGACTCTCTGAATTAGTTAGAATACGTCTTTTGCTACATCTACAACAATAAGTATCAATATGAAAAAATACAAGAAGATTACCAGTGTGACACATTAGTCTAGTGGATAGGCAAACGCCTGGCAACTGGAAGGTATCGGGTTCGACTCCCAGCTAGTGCTTTTTTTTTAATTTTTTTATAAATCTTTGAAAAAGAAAAACTGATGTTAGAACCCATTTTCATCTCACTTAAAGTTTGGTGTGATAAAATAATTATTGTTGGTGTTGTTGATGTATGGGAAAGGGTTCCAAATCACAATATGTCAATGGATTCCTCAAAAAAAACTTGAAAAAGGGCCTATGGTGAGGGGGAGCAGCTGAGTGTAGAAAAAATTTGTATTCGGCCCCTTTTGGGGGGGGGGTCTTTTTGGGGGGGGGGGGTCTTTTTTTTTTGGGGGGGGGGGGGTCTTTTTTTTTTTTTAGCTGGCGGTCGTCAGCTAGCTGGCGGTCGTCAGCTAGCTGGCGGTCGTCAGCTAGCTGGCGGTCGTCAGCGTAGCCGGTGGCCGGTAGCGTTAGCCCCAAAGTCATGTCCAATTTTTAAACTACATTCAAGAGTCCCTTATTGCCAGGTTAAACAAGTTTTTTACATTTTCAGTACTACTTACATCCATTTATTCAATCTGTACACTCCCACGCTATCATTTTCCAGTCTGTAAACAACTTTACAACATGAATTCAATGATGGGCAAGGTTTTACTCCTCATATGAAAGCGCCCAAACTTCGCGAGGTGAAACAAAGGGTCTTTCAATTCAAGTCTATTCAAGCCCAATATGGGCTAACAACTAGCCTGCATACCCGAGCAGAATCATTTTGTGCTCGACAAAGACACACAGCCTTGGGTAAAGAGGTCCATTATTATTATTTTTTTTTAGTTATATTTTTTCATTGACAGTATACTATTAAATATCAGAAATATTGGATGCTCTGTTTCAAATACAGTCCAGATTGCCGAGCAATGAATTATCTCATGCTTCTTGTCCAAAAACCATATCTAACTGGTTTTTAAAACGGTATCATTTTAATTTCCATTTCCCAGCATTATTTTGAACTGTCTTGAACTGAAGTTGTTTTCCTGTTTTTTAAATGAGACTACAGCCCCATTCTATAGTTTTTCTATGGGGATATTCAAAGTGCGTGTCCTCCATGCAGACAAGGAGAAAGACCTTTATGGACAATACATCAACATAATGCGGTCATTGTTGCAATGTCAGAATGCTATTATTACCTCTTATGTAATCCTCGCAATTGACAAAAATATTCCGTCAATGAAGGGAGGGTCGGTTTTTTCTTCAATTCATTAATTGATGCTGCAGGTGCAAGCTATTGAACACAGAATCGAATAGCCAAGCTTCCCTATTCATTGGTGCCCTGTTACAGAATTCGTAGCATATCCTAAATTGAATAGATCCGTGTTCTGTTCATTATGCTATGTCAGGGCAGTGGCCTATTGTCATATCACTTGAAGTTTAAGTCAGCAGATTGCAAAATAAATGAAAATAACATAAAACCTCACTATTATATCAGAAATATCAGTAACTGAAAGAAAACATTTACGGGCAATCTTGACAACATCGGACTGCAAAAATATGAATAATTATGCATCCCGAAATCGTTAAATCAGTAAATCAACATATTAAAGTCGTTAACATGCAGAAAGTGCTATAAGACCAAGAAGTGAACCAGGTAGTAGCAGTGAGGCAAAGTGGTCTTGTGGATAAGACTGATCGCTTCACAACGCAATGTATGTATGTACTCGGGTTCGACTCCCAGCTTCTTCTTTATACCTCATGTTATTTTTTAATTTTTTTTTTTTACCCCATGATATTGACGTGTCCATCTCCTTTTTTTTAAAGGACACCCCCCCCCCACCTCCTCAACAAAGGAGAAAATAACGTTTGATACTCTTTCTTTAACAAACGACTCTCTAAATTAGTTAGAATACGTCTTTTGCTACATCTACAACAATAAGTATCAATATGAAAAAATACAAGAAGATTACCAGTGTGACACATTAGTCTAGTGGATAGGCAAACGCCTGGCAACTGGAAGGTATCGGGTTCGACTCCCAGCTAGTGCTTTTTTTAATTTTTTTTATAAATCTTTGAAAAAGAAAAACTGATGTTAGAACCCATTTTCATCTCACTTAAAGTTTGGTGTGATAAAATAATTATTGTTGGTGTTGTTGATGTATGGGAAAGGGTTCCAAATCACAATATGTCAATGGATTCCTCAAAAAAACTTGAAAAAGGGCCTATGGTGAGGGGGAGCAGCTGAGTGTAGAAAAAAATTTGTATTCGGCCCTTTTGGGGAGGGGGTCTTTTGGGGGGGGGGGGTCTTTTTTTTTGGGGGGGGGGGGTCTTTTTTTTTTTGCTGGCGGTCGTCAGCTAGCTGGCGTCGTCAGCTAGCTGGCGGTCGTCAGCTAGCTGGCGGTCGTCAGCTAGCTGGCGGTCGTCAGCTAGCTGGCGGTCGTCAGCTAGCTGGCGGTCGTCAGCTAGCTGGCGGTCGTCAGCTAGCTGGCGGTCGTAGCTAGCTAGCTGGCGGTCGTAGCTGGCGGTCGTCAGCTAGCTGGCGGTCGTCAGCTAGCTGGCGGTCGTCAGCTAGCTGGCGGTCGTCAGCTAGCTGGCGGTCGTCAGCTAGCTGGCGGTCGTCAGCTAGCTGGCGGTCGTCAGCTAGCTGGCGGTCGTCAGCTAGCTGGCGGTCGTCAGCTAGCTGGCGGTCGTCAGCGTAGCCGGTGGCCGGTAGCGTTAGCCCAAAGTCATGTCCAATTTTTAAACTACATTCAAGAGTCCCTTATTGCCAGGTTAAACAAGTTTTTTACATTTTCAGTACTACTTACATCCATTTATTCAATCTGTACACTCCCACGCTATCATTTTCCAGTCTGTAAACAACTTTACAACATGAATTCAATGATGGGCAAGGTTTTACTCCTCATATGAAAGCGCCCAAACTTCGCGAGGTGAAACAAAGGGTCTTTCAATTCAAGTCTATTCAAGCCCAATATGGGCTAACAACTAGCCTGCATACCCGAGCAGAATCATTTTGTGCTCGACAAAGACACACAGCCTTGGGTAAAGAGGTCCATTATTATTATTTTTTTTTAGTTATATTTTTTCATTGACAGTATACTATTAAATATCAGAAATATTGGATGCTCTGTTTCAAATACAGTCCAGATTGCCGAGCAATGAATTATCTCATGCTTCTTGTCCAAAAACCATATCTAACTGGTTTTTAAAACGGTATCATTTTAATTTCCATTTCCCAGCATTATTTTGAACTGTCTTGAACTGAAGTTGTTTTCCTGTTTTTTAAATGAGACTACAGCCCCATTCTATAGTTTTTCTATGGGGATATTCAAAGTGCGTGTCCTCCATGCAGACAAGGAGAAAGACCTTTATGGACAATACATCAACATAATGCGGTCATTGTTGCAATGTCAGGAATGCTATTATTACCTCTTATGTAATCCTCGCAATTGACAAAAATATTCCGTCAATGAAGGGAGGGTCGGGTTTTTTCTTCAATTCATTAATTGATGCTGCAGGTGCAAGCTATTGAACACAGAATCGAATAGCCAAGCTTCCCTATTCATTGGTGCCCTGTTACAGAATTCGTAGCATATCCTAAATTGAATAGATCCGTGTTCTGTTCATTATGCTATGTCAGGGCAGTGGCCTATTGTCATATCACTTGAAGTTTAAGTCAGCAGATTGCAAAATAAATGAAAATAACATAAAACCTCACTATTATATCAGAAATATCAGTAACTGAAAGAAAACATTTACGGGCAATCTTGACAACATCGGACTGCAAAAATATGAATAATTATGCATCCCGAAATCGTTAAATCAGTAAATCAACATATTAAAGTCGTTAACATGCAGAAAGTGCTATAAGACCAAGAAGTGAACCAGGTAGTAGCAGTGAGGCAAAGTGGTCTTGTGGATAAGACTGATCGCTTCACAACGCAATGTATGTATGTACTCGGGTTCGACTCCCAGCTTCTTCTTTATACCTCATGTTATTTTTAATTTTTTTTTTTTACCCCATGATATTGACGTGTCCATCTCCTTTTTTTTTAAAGGGGACACCCCCCCCCCACCTCCTCAACAAAGGAGAAAATAACATTTGATACTCTTTCTTTAACAAACGACTCTCTAAATTAGTTAGAATACGTCTTTTGCTACATCTACAACAATAAGTATCAATATGAAAAAATACAAGAAGATTACCAGTGTGACACATTAGTCTAGTGGATAGGCAAACGCCTGGCAACTGGAAGGTATCGGGTTCGACTCCCAGCTAGTGCTTTTTTTAAATTTTTTTTATAAATCTTTGAAAAAGAAAAACTGATGTTAGAACCCATTTTCATCTCACTTAAAGTTTGGTGTGATAAAATAATTATTGTTGGTGTTGTTGATGTATGGGAAAGGGTTCCAAATCACAATATGTCAATGGATTCCTCAAAAAAAACTTGAAAAAGGGCCTATGGTGAGGGGGAGCAGCTGAGTGTAGAAAAAATTTGTATTCGGCCTTTTGGGGGAGGGGTTCTTTTGGGGGGGGGGGGGTCTTTTTTTTTGGGGGGGGGGGTCTTTTTTTTTTTTTAGCTGGCGGTCGTCAGCTAGCTGGCGGTCGTCAGCTAGCTGGCGGTCGTCAGCTAGCTGGCGGTCGTCAGCTAGCTGGCGGTCGTCAGCTAGCTGGCGGTCGTCAGCTAGCTGGCGGTCGTCAGCTAGCTGGCGGTCGTCAGCTAGCTGGCGTCGTCAGCTAGCTGGCGGTCGTCAGCTAGCTGGCGGTCGTCAGCTAGCTGGCGGTCGTCAGCTAGCTGGCGGTCGTCAGCTAGCTGGCGGTCGTCAGCTAGCTGGCGGTCGTCAGCTAGCTGGCGGTCGTCAGCTAGCTGGCGGTCGTCAGCTAGCTGGCGGTCGTCAGCTAGCTGGCGGTCGTCAGCTAGCTGGCGGTCGTCAGCTAGCTGGCGGTCGTCAGCGTAGCCGTGGCCGGTAGCGTTAGCCCCAAAGTCATGTCCAATTTTTAAACTACATTCAAGAGTCCCTTATTGCCAGGTTAAACAAGTTTTTTACATTTTCAGTACTACTTACATCCATTTATTCAATCTGTACACTCCCACGCTATCATTTTCCAGTCTGTAAACAACTTTACAACATGAATTCAATGATGGGCAAGGTTTTACTCCTCATATGAAAGCGCCCAAACTTCGCGAGGTGAAACAAAGGGTCTTTCAATTCAAGTCTATTCAAGCCCAATATGGGCTAACAACTGGCCTGCATACCCGAGCAGAATCATTTTGTGCTCGACAAAGACACACAGCCTTGGGTAAAGAGGTCCATTATTATTATTTTTTTTTAGTTATATTTTTTCATTGACAGTATACTATTAAATATCAGAAATATTGGATGCTCTGTTTCAAATACAGTCCAGATTGCCGAGCAATGAATTATCTCATGCTTCTTGTCCAAAAACCATATCTAACTGGTTTTTAAAACGGTATCATTTTAATTTCCATTTCCCAGCATTATTTTGAACTGTCTTGAACTGAAGTTGCTTTCCTGTTTTTTAAATGAGACTACAGCCCCATTCTATAGTTTTTCTATGGGGATATTCAAAGTGCGTGTCCTCCATGCAGACAAGGAGAAAGACCTTTATGGACAATACATCAACATAATGCGGTCATTGTTGCAATGTCAGGAATGCTATTATTACCTCTTATGTAATCCTCGCAATTGACAAAAATATTCCGTCAATGAAGGGAGGGTCGGTTTTTTTCTTCAATTCATTAATTGATGCTGCAGGTGCAAGCTATTGAACACAGAATCGAATAGCCAAGCTTCCCTATTCATTGGTGCCCTGTTACAGAATTCGTAGCATATCCTAAATTGAATAGATCCGTGTTCTGTTCATTATGCTATGTCAGGGCAGTGGCCTATTGTCATATCACTTGAAGTTTAAGTCAGCAGATTGCAAAATAAATGAAAATAACATAAAACCTCACTATTATATCAGAAATATCAGTAACTGAAAGAAAACATTTACGGGCAATCTTGACAACATCGGACTGCAAAAATATGAATAATTATGCATCCCGAAATCGTTAAATCAGTAAATCAACATATTAAAGTCGTTAACATGCAGAAAGTGCTATAAGACCAAGAAGTGAACCAGGTAGTAGCAGTGAGGCAAAGTGGTCTTGTGGATAAGACTGATCGCTTCACAACGCAATGTATGTATGTACTCGGGTTCGACTCCCAGCTTCTTCTTTATACCTCATGTTATTTTTAATTTTTTTTTTTTACCCCATGATATTGACGTGTCCATCTCCTTTTTTTTAAAGGGGACACCCCCCCCCCACCTCCTCAACAAAGGAGAAAATAACATTTGATACTCTTTCTTTAACAAACGACTCTCTGAATTAGTTAGAATACGTCTTTTGCTACATCTACAACAATAAGTATCAATATGAAAAAATACAAGAAGATTACCAGTGTGACACATTAGTCTAGTGGATAGGCAAACGCCTGGCAACTGGAAGGTATCGGGTTCGACTCCCAGCTAGTGCTTTTTTTAAATTTTTTTTATAAATCTTTGAAAAAGAAAAACTGATGTTAGAACCCATTTTCATCTCACTCAAAGTTTGGTGTGATAAAATAATTATTGTTGGTGTTGTTGATGTATGGGAAAGGGTTCCAAATCACAATATGTCAATGGATTCCTCAAAAAAAACTTGAAAAAGGGCCTATGGTGAGGGGGAGCAGCTGAGTGTAGAAAAAAATTTGTATTCGGCCCTTTTGGGGGAGGGGGTCTTTTGGGGGGGGGGGGTCTTTTTTTTGGGGGGGGGGGTCTTTTTTTTTTTAGCTGGCGGTCAGCTGGGGTCGTCAGCTAGCTGGCGGTCGTCAGCTAGCTGGCGGTCGTCAGCTAGCTGGCGGTCGTCAGCTAGCTGGCGGTCGTCAGCTAGCTGGCGGTCGTCAGCTAGCTGGCGGTCGTCAGCTAGCTGGCGGTCGTCAGCTAGCTGGCGGTCGTCAGCTAGCTGGCGGTCGTCAGCTAGCTGGCGGTCGTCAGCTAGCTGGCGGTCGTCAGCTAGCTGGCGGTCGTCAGCTAGCTGGCGGTCGTCAGCTAGCTGGCGGTCGTCAGCTAGCTGGCGGTCGTCAGCGTAGCCGGTGGCCGGTAGCGTTAGCCCCAAAGTCATGTCCAATTTTTAAACTACATTCAAGAGTCCCTTATTGCCAGGTTAAACAAGTTTTTTACATTTTCAGTACTACTTACATCCATTTATTCAATCTGTACACTCCCACGCTATCATTTTCCAGTCTGTAAACAACTTTACAACATGAATTCAATGATGGGCAAGGTTTTACTCCTCATATGAAAGCGCCCAAACTTCGCGAGGTGAAACAAAGGGTCTTTCAATTCAAGTCTATTCAAGCCCAATATGGGCTAACAACTGGCCTGCATACCCGAGCAGAATCATTTTGTGCTCGACAAAGACACACAGCCTTGGGTAAAGAGGTCCATTATTATTATTTTTTTTTAGTTATATTTTTTCATTGACAGTATACTATTAAATATCAGAAATATTGGATGCTCTGTTTCAAATACAGTCCAGATTGCCGAGCAATGAATTATCTCATGCTTCTTGTCCAAAAACCATATCTAACTGGTTTTTAAAACGGTATCATTTTAATTTCCATTTCCCAGCATTATTTTGAACTGTCCCGAACTGAAGTTGTTTTCCTGTTTTTTAAATGAGACTACAGCCCCATTCTATAGTTTTTCTATGGGGATATTCAAAGTGCGTGTCCTCCATGCAGACAAGGAGAAAGACCTTTATGGACAATACATCAACATAATGCGGTCATTGTTGCAATGTCAGGAATGCTATTATTACCTCTTATGTAATCCTCGCAATTGACAAAAATATTCCGTCAATGAAGGGAGGGTCGGGTTTTTTCTTCAATTCATTAATTGATGCTGCAGGTGCAAGCTATTGAACACAGAATCGAATAGCCAAGCTTCCCTATTCATTGGTGCCCTGTTACAGAATTCGTAGCATATCCTAAATTGAATAGATCCGTGTTCTGTTCATTATGCTATGTCAGGGCAGTGGCCTATTGTCATATCACTTGAAGTTTAAGTCAGCAGATTGCAAAATAAATGAAAATAACATAAAACCTCACTATTATATCAGAAATATCAGTAACTGAAAGAAAACATTTACGGGCAATCTTGACAACATCGGACTGCAAAAATATGAATAATTATGCATCCCGAAATCGTTAAATCAGTAAATCAACATATTAAAGTCGTTAACATGCAGAAAGTGCTATAAGACCAAGAAGTGAACCAGGTAGTAGCAGTGAGGCAAAGTGGTCTTGTGGATAAGACTGATCGCTTCACAACGCAATGTATGTATGTACTCGGGTTCGACTCCCAGCTTCTTCTTTATACCTCATGTTATTTTAATTTTTTTTTTTTTACCCCATGATATTGACGTGTCCATCTCCTTTTTTTAAAGGGGACACCCCCCCCCCCCACCTCCTCAACAAAGGAGAAAATAACGTTTGATACTCTTTCTTTAACAAACGACTCTCTGAATTAGTTAGAATACGTCTTTTGCTACATCTACAACAATAAGTATCAATATGAAAAAATACAAGAAGATTACCAGTGTGACACATTAGTCTAGTGGATAGGCAAACGCCTGGCAACTGGAAGGTATCGGGTTCGACTCCCAGCTAGTGCTTTTTTTAATTTTTTTTATAAATCTTTGAAAAAGAAAAACTGATGTTAGAACCCATTTTCATCTCACTAAAGTTTGGTGTGATAAAATAATTATTGTTGGTGTTGTTGATGTATGGGAAAGGGTTCCAAATCACAATATGTCAATGGATTCCTCAAAAAAAACTTGAAAAAGGGCCTATGGTGAGGGGGAGCAGCTGAGTGTAGAAAAAAATTTGTATTCGAGCCCTTTTGGGGGAGGGGGTCTTTTGGGGGGGGGGGTCTTTTTTTTGGGGGGGGGGGTCTTTTTTTTTTTTAGCTGGCGGTCGTCAGCTAGCTGGCGGTCGTCAGCTAGCTGGCGGTCGTCAGCTAGCTGCGGTCGTCAGCTAGCTGGCGGTCGTCAGCTAGCTGGCTCGTCAGCTAGCTGGCGGTCGTCAGCTAGCTGGCGGTCGTCAGCTAGCTGGCGGTCGTCAGCTAGCTGGCGGTCGTCAGCTAGCTGGCGGTCGTCAGCTAGCTGGCGGTCGTCAGCTAGCTGGCGGTCGTCAGCTAGCTGGCGGTCGTCAGCTAGCTGGCGGTCGTCAGCTAGCTGGCGGTCGTCGTAGCTGGCGGTCGTCAGCTAGCTGGCGGTCGTCAGCGTAGCCGGTGGCCGGTAGGTTAGCCCAAAGTCATGTCCAATTTTTAAACTACATTCAAGAGTCCCTTATTGCCAGGTTAAACAAGTTTTTTACATTTTCAGTACTACTTACATCCATTTATTCAATCTGTACACTCCCACGCTATCATTTTCCAGTCTGTAAACAACTTTACAACATGAATTCAATGATGGGCAAGGTTTTACTCCTCATATGAAAGCGCCCAAACTTCGCGAGGTGAAACAAAGGGTCTTTCAATTCAAGTCTATTCAAGCCCAATATGGGCTAACAACTAGCCTGCATACCCGAGCAGAATCATTTTGTGCTCGACAAAGACACACAGCCTTGGGTAAAGAGGTCCATTATTATTATTTTTTTTTAGTTATATTTTTTCATTGACAGTATACTATTAAATATCAGAAATATTGGATGCTCTGTTTCAAATACAGTCCAGATTGCCGAGCAATGAATTATCTCATGCTTCTTGTCCAAAAACCATATCTAACTGGTTTTTAAAACGGTATCATTTTAATTTCCATTTCCCAGCATTATTTTGAACTGTCTTGAACTGAAGTTGTTTTCCTTTTTTTTAAATGAGACTACAGCCCCATTCTATCCTTTTTTCTATGGGGATATTCAAAGTGCGTGTCCTCCATGCAGACAAGGAGAAAGACCTTTATGGACAATACATCAACATAATGCGGTCATTGTTGCAATGTCAGGAATGCTATTATTACCTCTTATGTAATCCTCGCAATTGACAAAAATATTCCGTCAATGAAGGGAGGGTCGGGTTTTTTCTTCAATTCATTAATTGATGCTGCAGGTGCAAGCTATTGAACACAGAATCGAATAGCCAAGCTTCCCTATTCATTGGTGCCCTGTTACAGAATTCGTAGCATATCCTAAATTGAATAGATCCGTGTTCTGTTCATTATGCTATGTCAGGGCAGTGGCCTATTGTCATATCACTTGAAGTTTAAGTCAGCAGATTGCAAAATAAATGAAAATAACATAAAACCTCACTATTATATCAGAAATATCAGTAACTGAAAGAAAACATTTACGGGCAATCTTGACAACATCGGACTGCAAAAATATGAATAATTATGCATCCCGAAATCGTTAAATCAGTAAATCAACATATTAAAGTCGTTAACATGCAGAAAGTGCTATAAGACCAAGAAGTGAACCAGGTAGTAGCAGTGAGGCAAAGTGGTCTTGTGGATAAGACTGATCGCTTCACAACGCAATGTATGTATGTACTCGGGTTCGACTCCCAGCTTCTTCTTTATACCTCATGTTATTTTTTTTTTTTTTTTACCCCATGATATTGACGTGTCCATCTCCTTTTTTTTTAAAGGGGACACCCCCCCCCCACCTCCTCAACAAAGGAGAAAATAACGTTTGATACTCTTTCTTTAACAAACGACTCTCTAAATTAGTTAGAATACGTCTTTTGCTACATCTACAACAATAAGTATCAATATGAAAAAATACAAGAAGATTACCAGTGTGACACATTAGTCTAGTGGATAGGCAAACGCCTGGCAACTGGAAGGTATCGGGTTCGACTCCCAGCTAGTGCTTTTTTAAATTTTTTTTATAAATCTTTGAAAAAGAAAAACTGATGTTAGAACCCATTTTCATCTCACTCAAAGTTTGGTGTGATAAAATAATTATTGTTGGTGTTGTTGATGTATGGGAAAGGGTTCCAAATCACAATATGTCAATGGATTCCTCAAAAAAAACTTGAAAAAGGGCCTATGGTGAGGGGGAGCAGCTGAGTGTAGAAAAAAATTTGTAATGGCCCTTTTGGGGGAGGGGGTTCTTTTGGGGGGGGGGTTGGGGGGTCTTTTTTGGGGGGGGGGGGGTTCTTTTTTTTTTTTTAGCTGGCGGTCGTCAGCTAGCTGGCGGTCGTCAGCTAGCTGGTCGTCAGCTAGCTGGCGGTCGTCAGCTAGCTGGTCGTCAGCTAGCTGGCGGTCGTCAGCTAGCTGGCGGTCGTCAGCTAGCTGGCGGTCGTCAGCTAGCTGGCGGTCGTCAGCTAGCTGGCGGTCGTCAGCGTAGCCGGTGGCCGGTAGCGTTAGCCCCAAAGTCATGTCCAATTTTTAAACTACATTCAAGAGTCCCTTATTGCCAGGTTAAACAAGTTTTTTACATTTTCAGTACTACTTACATCCATTTATTCAATCTGTACACTCCCACGCTATCATTTTCCAGTCTGTAAACAACTTTACAACATGAATTCAATGATGGGCAAGGTTTTACTCCTCATATGAAAGCGCCCAAACTTCGCGAGGTGAAACAAAGGGTCTTTCAATTCAAGTCTATTCAAGCCCAATATGGGCTAACAACTGGCCTGCATACCCGAGCAGAATCATTTTGTGCTCGACAAAGACACACAGCCTTGGGTAAAGAGGTCCATTATTATTATTTTTTTTAGTTATATTTTTTCATTGACAGTATACTATTAAATATCAGAAATATTGGATGCTCTGTTTCAAATACAGTCCAGATTGCCGAGCAATGAATTATCTCATGCTTCTTGTCCAAAAACCATATCTAACTGGTTTTTAAAACGGTATCATTTTAATTTCCATTTCCCAGCATTATTTTGAACCTAACTGTCTTGAACTGAAGTTGTTTTCCTTTCTTATATTTCGATACCATTACGTCATCTTTCATACGCCTTCCCGGCATGCACCTCGAGCATTGTATACGTTTCTGTAGATCAATGTAATGTGCATAGATATCGTCGATCCAACAGTAAAAGTCTTAAGAGAGGACCAGTAACTACGCCCTCTCACATTGCCTGGCGGAAATCATCGAATGACGATGGAAACGCCATTATTCGCAACAACAACAACAGATAGCAATGTACCATACTTGGAACACAAGCCACCTTCAATCTCATAAAGTGTAGTTGACGCAAATTAGGCTCCGTCTCATTTCATCTCTCTCGGAGCTTCTGATACCGATCATGTCGAATTATGATGTTTGGTTATTTTGGCACATCTGCTCCTACTTCTATAATATCAAGTTTTCGTTATATACCAGGCTTATGTTTAGGAATGTTACTAGACGTGAAAACTAAATGAGAGAGAGAGAGAGAGAGAGAGAGGGGGGGGGGGGAGGGGGCGAGTTAGAGCGCGAGAGAATTATCACAATCTTTATTCCTAGATCGTGTAAGGGATTTCCAACTACTTGCATATTTTGTAATGTTACTAATTTTTACATAAAGTTTTCACAATCTTTACTCTTTACCAATATATCAGATATAATGTATTATAAAGTACCGAAATGTCACGTCATACTGGCCAAGTTATCAAGGTTGCTGGTTCCAAACAATCTTGTTCTAAACAATCGTGTGATGATCACACAAGCCCCATACCTAGTATGTTTCATTTTGAAGAACTTCAGTTAGTGTTCTCGCTCATTATTATTAACTCCATAATATCTCCTAGCATGATTTCATTTAAAATTGCCTAGCACCCCCTCCATAGAGCCTTAGAGATATTAGCTCCATTTATCCCCTAGCATGATTTCATTTAAACTTGCACTAACTACATCCAGCCTAGCACCCTCTCCATCTAGCCTAGCACCCCCTCCATTGAGCCTTAGAAATATTAACTCCATTTCCTAGCTAGTTTGCCATTAATGCTAGTTTTCAAAACTAATTTATGTATAATACACCTACGTGTTACTTTCAAGTTGCCTTTGATACCAGGTAAGGAAGTAATGTTCGATAATGTCAAAGTCTTCTGCAATATTTTATCGTAAGTATTGAGATAAGACTGAGTATATGCAGTGCGTCCCATAAAAAAGAAACTGAGAATTATCAATGTTTTATCATAACTTAATCACAATTATAAACAAAGAAAATGCAATAATTTTTCAATAATTCATTGCATTTCACCCCGGTCCCCAACAGGAAAAATTCCTCTGTAGGGCTCTGCATTATGGTTCATGGAATGCCCACATAGAGGATACTTTTATGTTGGGGGTCGGGGCAAAATGCAATGAATTATTGATAATTAAATGCCTGAAACCCCTTAGCTTACTGGGAATCTGCCCTTGACCAGTGGCGGATCCAGGGGGAGCCCGGGGAAAAAAAATCATAGAATTAATGATAGATATGATTCTATTGATATATTATAGAGGTAGAAAATCTAATGATAAGCTTGCTCTAAATAATAAAATAAATGTTTTTTTCTACAGCGAGAAAGACATGTACAAAGTTCATTGGTGTATAAACCATTGAAAAGACTGGAGCGACCATGTAAAACACACCGTTACATTAATTCCAGAAATATTGGCATACTGTATAGAATAAAATGTTTTGTTTTTGATAGAATATTAGTTATGCTATATAATAGTCTAATCTTACCACATATATCCTATTGTAATATTTTGTGGGTAACATCCAAGTGTGTGACTAATAATATTCTTTTGCTGCAAAAGAAATCAGTACGCTATTTTGTACCCGAGTTGGTTATCGTGACCATGCTACCCCACCTGAAATGCTTAAAGGTTGATGATATTTACTTCCTCCAAATTTCCATATTCATGTCCCGGGGGTCTCAGTCATGTAGAAATACTGTAAGCATGCATGACCACAGGTCTTCCAGACACCCCGAAACGAGGCTCTTTAAAGGTATAGACCAGTTTTGGAAACGCCCCCCTCTCGAAAAATGAAATGGAAGCTCTTACTACCAATCATGTGAAAGAATATGTTTTTACTAATACGTGGTCATACAAATTTTGCCAAGAAACCGCCTACTAATTGATATATTTGGTAAATTATTTTATCTATTTGGACCTGATAGATATAACACACGTGTCGCTCACGTGTGCGTAGTCCCATTAACATCTTTCTGTGTACAGTGCTTATAACATTACCAAGACTGGGCCAATATTTCTTATCATTTGATGATTCCTGAACCTTGGAGGACACACCAATACTTAGCCTATATGCTTGATGATCAACCTTTTCTGATCGATTCCACCACGCCTCTTTCATAATGCAATCGCATGACCATAACTGGTCTTTATCTTTAAGTGATTCGCACGCTTCGCTTACTCACCACCGCCCCCAAATAAGAATCTAGCTACGTGCCTGCAGCAGTTAAATATATAGCTCAAGCCCGTACAAGCTTTTAAGGAGGGGGGGGGGGGGAGGGGTTCTTATGGGTTGCCACTTTTGAGCCAGAGGTGAGAGTGAATCATTGCGAGGGGTGTAAAGAGCACTTAATTTTTTTTTCGTGAGAAAAAGTTTATCCGCGAATTAGCCGGCGAAAAGGCGGGGGGGGGGGGGTGGGGGTGGGGGAGGTGGTGGTGAGCACTAATTTGTACGGGTGTAGCTACGATGTTGACTAAGTTAACGAAATAAATCTTAATATATTTATGTTGTCGAGGAAAATGACCATGTGCCCATATCGCAAGTAGGCCTACTATACAGTGCGTCCGAGAAAAACGAAACCGAGAATTAATCACAATTATAATTAATAAATAACACATATTTGTAAAGCATAGATCCTCCTCTTTCATTTGATGTAACTCATATGATGCATATTTCACGCGCGAGTGATTAAAAACAAATTGAAGAGAGGGTACCAAAAAGTCATTTGGCGGGCGTTATTTCACATTTCTAGAAAGTTTATTTTCTGCCCTTTCATACGACACCTCAATCAGGAATAACAAAGTTCTGTTTGTTTAAATTAATGCTTGCATTTCCATAATTTGATGAAACGAATTGGTTTTTACTGGTTGCCTGCCATAGCAACGAGCAGACTTGACAAAAGACTTAACTACGTTTCGTTGACAATCAGCCATGCACAAAGAGACGAAAGAGCCCCCAGAAGCTTAGGGGTTTTGGGCATTAAATTTCCATCAGATTAGCATCCAGTGGACCGCCTTAGGGCCCTAGATGGGGTCCAGGGGGGCAAAGCCACCGGATGTTCAGGGGTCTTGTTATGCCGACATGTTTTGATCGAGTTATGAAATAAAATTATTTGAATTTAATTGAATTGAATGACAATACGCATTCGAAGACTCGAATCATACTTCCCCAAAACGACAGAACATAACTTTAGTGTCGATTTGATATTCGCAGAGAAATTTATTTTAATTGTTAAAGATAACCAGATAGAATGATTAAAAAAAAAATTATCGGCTGCCATCAAAGCTGAATCACGAGACACACTGAGCTTAAATGTGCTAAATATTACTTTGATATGTATACAAAAATCATACTTTCCGTGCGCGTCTCAAATGTCTGACGGACAATCTGTGCGGAAGAGTCACGCACCAATAGTCCGCCTGCCGCACCGAATGTCCGTACTCTAGTCCACACGTATACATATTCAATACAAGTATAATTATACTTAATGAATGAAACGACTGGATAACCCATATTCAGCTTTGCCAGCTAGCTAGGGATGACACTACAGGTCTTCCCGGCGCGGATCCAGGGGGTGGGGGGGGGGGGGGCGAGAGGGCCTTGACCCCCAACCGCCAACAAAAAATGAAGAGAGAGAGAGAGAAGGTAAAGCGGAGAGTAAGGAAAGGAAGAAGAGGAAGAAGAAAAGAAAGGGGAAAAGAAGGTGATCGGGGGGGCGAAAGGCCTTTGCCTCCAGGCTGTTGCCCCCCCCCCCCCCCCAGCAAAAAGAAAGAGAGAAGGAAGAAAAAAGGTAAAGGAAAAAGAGGAGATAAAAGGAAGGAAAGAAAAAAGAGGGATATCAGTTGCAGTTTTCCCGCGAACAAGTTGGGGATCGGGGGGGGCGGCAAATGGCCCTTGCCTCCCCTTCTACAGCAAACTTAAAAGAGAGAGAAAGGAAAAGAAGGAAAAGAGAAAGAAAAGAAAGGTACGGGAGATCAATTGTGTTTTTTCCCCTCCCCTCTACCCTCCCCTGGCCCTCAGCAAACAAAAAGAGAGAAGAGAGAGAGAGAAGGAGAGAAAGAAGGGAAAGGAAAAGAAGAGAGAAGAGGAAAGGAAGAAAAAAGGAAAAGGGGAAAAGAAGGAGATCGGGGGGGGGGGGTCGAAAGGGCCTTGCCGCCCATGCTGTTGCCTCCCCCGCAAAACAAGAGAGAAGGAAGGAAAGGAAAGAACCAAAAGAAGAAAGAAAAGAAGGGATATCAGTTGCAATTTTCATGCACACAAGATGTGAATCGCGGAGAAAGGCCTTTGCCTCTGCCCCCCCCGACCACCCCCCCCCTCCCCGCCAAAAAAAAAAAAGAGAGAAAGAAGGGAAAGGGAAAGAGAGCTAAAATGGAACACAAAAGAGGAAGAAGTAAAGAAAAGGGTAAAAAGAAGCAGAGATCAGTTGCAATTAATCCCACCAACATCATGTGGATCGGGGGAGGGGCGAAAGGCCCCTGCCTCCCTCACCAAACTTAATGAGAGAGAGAGAGAGAGAGAAGTAAGGGAAAGGAAAGGGGAAAAAAGAGGAAGAAGAAAGGTAGGGGAGATCAGTTGCAATTTTTCCCGATGTGTACCCCTCCCCCCCCCCCCCTCAGCAAAGAGAGAGAGAGAGAGAGAGAGAAGAGAGAGAAAGGAAAGAGGAGAGAAAGGGAAGAAAACAAAGAGGAAGAAAAGAAAAGGGGGAAAAGAATTAGGGAAGATCAGTTGCGATTTTCATTGGTTCTTCTATCATCATTGTACAACTATCGTACAAATCGTATTGTACAAATGTATTTATATATTCATTTATTTATTCCTGTTTGATAATAAAAATATGAATATAAACTCATAACAGCAACAAAATTAAATGCAGCAGGAAACTATCTTGCTGGCAGCAAGAAGCGCAAAATGATCATGCGAAGGCTAAATTGTTATGCGCAAATGGTCATTTTCGTCGACGACATAAATATACAAATTATTTCGTCAACTTAGTTAGCATCATAGCTTATATTTAAACGCAGGTGCGTAGCTAGGATCTTATTTTAGGGAGGGGCGGTATTGAGCAAGCGAATCACTTAAAGAGCGCGCGTGGGGAGGGGATGGGTGAAAGGCCTCCCGCGCAAGCGCGGTAACTTAGACGTTTCATTAAATTATTATGAAAAGAAGACGATTTGTTGTACCGTCCGTTTTTCTCGACTCTTAATCCTTGTCTGAATTCAGTTTCCCCATCCCACCCTCGAAGTGCGGGAGCTTCAACGTTTCATTAAATTATTAGAAAAAGAAGACTATTCATTGTACCGACTCTAAATCATTGTCTGAATTTTCAAAATGTTTTTGTCCGATAAAAAGTCACAGCTCGAAGGGGAAAAATTGCTGGCCGACCGACATAACGAAAATCCCACCGACTTCAACCACACCCCCCCCCCTTTAGCGACGCCCTGAATGTAGAGTGGCCTGAGCGGGTAGGCACAGGGCGTGGTTCTAAACCTACAGAGACACTTCGATGAAGACATCCTTATTTCATGATTGCGTGTGTTGAACTGCCCTGGACTTTACAACTTTAACCTCCAGGGTTTATTTTGCATATATAGGTATTTATCAAATATCATAGGTAGCAAATAAAGGATGACTAAAAGAGGAATGAAATCAAACAGATAGGAAAGATTCGAGCATAATGATGTGCACCAATCTATAATGATAATGATAACCGAGCCCGGCCAAAATATGGGGGGGGGGGGCTCAATGATATCCGAGCCTCTCACACAAAATATCGGGGGGCTCCGTGATGTTATCCGAGCCCCACAAAAAACAATTGGGTGATATCTGAGCCCCACAAACATATGGGAGGGGGGGGGGGGGCTCAAAGATATCTGAGCCCCACCAAAATATGGGGGGGGGGGCGCTCAATGATATCAGAGTCCCGCCAAAATATTTGGGGGTTTTCAATGATAATTATCTGAGATCCACCAAATATATTTTTGGGGTCAATGGTATGCGAGATCCGATGTCTGAGCCCCCCCCCCCTCCTCCTCCCAAATAAATATTATAAAATGTTTATATTTGAATGGTAAGCCTGTAGATTATAGAATATAGAATTGCCTAGAATATAATGATTGGGGAGGAGGGGGGGGGGGGTAATGATATCCGAGCCCCGCAATAAGTATCGGGGGCGGCTCAATGATATCTGAGCACCGCTTAAATATTGGGGGCTCAATGGTATCTTAGCCCTAAGGACTCAATGATATCTAAGCCCCACCGACAAATTGCGGGGCTCAATGATATATGAGCCCCCAAGCCCCCCCCCGGTCCCCTATCCTTTGTACTTGGTCATTGAAGTCTACTTTTTGAGACTTAAAGGGATTGGTAACTTTGTCTCAGGTTCTGAACAAAATCCTGGAATGATAGTAAGGGCTAGTTCTGACCGGAAAACGACCCAAATATCGGATTATGGCTAGCTGCCCCAGGGCCTTGTCCTATATACGGATCAGGAAACAATACTTGTCAGGTCCTGTGGAACGGCGGGCTTGGGGGCTCAAGCCCCCCCCCCCACCCACTTTTGAAAAAGTATATTAAAGATAATTAATAGAAAGAAATAGAAAAGAAAGTATGCTCATGTGACCGTAATTAAATGCCCATACCCTGAGCTTCCGGGGGCTCTGCCCCCTTGATCCCACCTTGTGCCCTAAGGCTGGCCCCTGGATGCTCATCTGACCGTAATTTTAATGCCTAAACCCCTGCGCTTCCGGGGGCTCCGCCCCTTGGACCATAACGCCCATTATTGACCTGCTAGTGTCATGAATAAGGTATTAAAATATGCTCATCTGACCGTAATTAAATGCCCCTACCCCCTGAGCATCCGCAATTTGTGCTACGCTCTACCTTATCTTAAATACTCTAGCCTCCCAACTCACTTTCAACACATTTTCAATCACTTTTTTTTTCCTGGATCACGAGTATATACTAGTAGTGTGTCGGTTAAGAACGAAGCCACGTACAAAAGTATAATCGATTACAACAGTTGTTGGGCCGATATTCATAGAATAAGGGTTTTAAATAAAATATTCACTTCTACTTTCAAAAGGACTGGCCCATTTGCTTTAAAAAAATTGTAGAGAGTTATTATTATGTAATATCTATAGAAAAAATGTTACCCCATGATTTACCGAGTTGCTTCCTTTTATCAAAATATACACGTAAAACAAAATGAGGACAGACTGTGCGGATAGCAAACCGCACGGATCGTCCCTCGGACGATCCGTGCGAGTCACGGACGATCGATGCGAGCAGAAAACCCGCATGTTATGGTCCGACGACAAACGAAACTGGTAGGACAAACGGTGCGGTCACACCGGA